>NC_044976.1:83274899-83582733 GCF_008728515.1 Papio anubis | reverse complement strand
AAAAGATTTTGCAACAGAGTTGGAATGGAAACAATTTCTGAGATAGAGATCAAATTGTGTTTAGAGAACCATTATTGGCAACTTTGCTATCGGTCATTTCCTGTGGGAATATTTCACTGGGACATAGTTTTATGCTCTGACTATTCATTAAATAGCCTGGGGCCCATGGAATTAAAATATTGTAGAACTATAAATATCAATATATGCAAATTATAGTGTAACATTTCATCACATTTCATTGCATTTTCTTAGATACGAATTAAGATTATTTAACAAACTGTGTCTCTTACTCATCGCAGAAAGAATTTTAAAACAACACTAATATAGCATGGTCTAGTGGAGAGTTAGGCAATAGACTGGAACTAAAGCCACTTGTTCTAAATTAAAATTGATACTAATTCAAAAATGTTTATTCATCATGTACAATATATAAGATGCTAAAGTTATACTCCTGTAAAGAATATAAAAGTCAATTATAAACAGTTTCTGCCCTTAGGGAGTTTATGAATTCTCTTGTGAAGGAGAAAGAGCATGTATACAAATTGTATAAAACAAAAAACAGTAACTATACTATGAGTGGGTGGGAGTAAAGTACTATTGAACTTTAGAAGAACTTGACTAGCCGGGCATGGTGGCGGGCGCCTGTAGTCCCAGCTACTCGGAGGCTGAGGCAGGAGAATGGCGTGAACCTGGGAGGCGGAGCTTGCAGTGAGCCGAGATCGCGCCACTGCACTCCAGCCTGGGTGACAGAGCGGGAGACTCCGTCTCAAAAAAAAAAAAAAAAAAAAAAAAAAAAAAGAACTTGAGTTCCTGTCTGGAGATCCGAGATGACTTCATAAAGAATGTGGTTGAGCCAAGTTTTATTATTTTATTTTTATTTTTTTGAGACAGAGTCTCCCTCAGTCATCCAGGCTGGAATGAAGGGGCGTGATCTCGGTTCACTACAGCTTCAACCTCACAGGTTCAAGCGATCCTCCCACCACGGCCTCTAGAGTAGCTAGGACCAGAGGTGCACACCACCACATCTGGCCCTTTTTTTTGTTTGTTTTGTTTTTGTTTTCGTTTCTCATAGAGACCAGGTTGTGCCATGTTGTCCAGACTGGTCTTGAACTCCTGGGCTCAAGCAATCTGCCCATCTCGGCCTCTCAAAGTGCTAAGATTACAGGCATGAGCCACCCCATCTGGCCTAGAGCAGAGTTTTATAGAGTGGGTA
The DNA here is from genome assembly GCF_008728515.1 of Papio anubis. Lineage (NCBI taxonomy): Eukaryota > Metazoa > Chordata > Mammalia > Primates > Cercopithecidae > Papio > Papio anubis. The sequence continues at coordinate 83,581,520 of NC_044976.1, read as the reverse complement.
AGATTTCTGCAAATCTTCTCTCTTATCTGCAAATCTCAGATGCAGATACAATTATTCCAGGAAGCGGAGACTAGGTACTAATAAAAGTAGTATAGTCAAAGCACATTCAGAGATTGGAGCCATTGGACAACAAAACTGACATAGGAAAATATACTGCAGCTGGAAATAAGGTAAATTAAGGCAAAATTACTTCATTTTATTCAGTAATGCAAGCATTTATTTCTTCAACAAATTTTTCTTAAGTATTTGAGTATCTACTAAGTGCAGGTACTGTGCTAGGTGTTAGTACATTTGTAACTCAGAAAAAGGCCCTTTCTACTATGTAAACACTAAAAAAAGTTAACTCAAATCAGGGATGATAGCACGACTGATTCTTGTCAATCACTGAATCAATTAATCTCTGGCAATGAGGGGTACTTTAGTTTGCAACTGCTACCCAGAACCTGGAATTTAATGTTTTTGGGAGATGGCTGGTATTTCCAGATTACACTGTGTCTCAATTTCAATTCAATTGCTTCTCAACTCACTATTTAAATTAAAATGAAGTGTTAGCTTTTTTATATCAGAAAGCTGCAAACCTGATAGTCTTGTAGGTAGGGTGATGGGGGACATTATGTTCGTGGCTTCATTTTACAAGTTTTGGCTGATGTAAGAATTAATTTTGTTAGTATGCATTAATTGAAAGAAATAAGGAAAAACAGATTTAAAAGCGACATCGGTGGGTGGGTTTTGCTTTGTTTTTAATAAAAGGACTCTTATAGAAAAGGAATCGCTGCAAATTTCTTTTAAATAGCTAGCTCTCTGGGCAATTAAAATGATTGATACATTTCTAGAACACACACACCGAGATACACCTGCACTCATACTTTGTCCGTCAAAACAATCTTTGTTTTCTCTCAAGCTAGGACTTGCTATGCCTAAGACACACCTCGTGCAGGGGTGGCGGTGAAGGTGCTGGGGTGACAGCCAGGAGGGCACTTTCCCTTTCTCCGGCTCCCTAACCAAAACTTTGCAGGCACCAGCCCAGACTCATGTTCCCGCTCGTTCTTCTTTCCTCTGCCTCAACTCTCTCCGCACCCTTCGCGCTCTGTGCGCCCACCCCTGCTTCCGTCGGTCAGCTTCAGCCGACCTACTACCCACCTCCCGGCCTGCGACCTCAGCCTCCACCTGCACCACTCGCCCACCCCGGGAACCCACCTCTGCGGCCCCCGGCCCGCGCGTCCCGTCGCGGCCCGGGGCTCCGGGGCATGCGCGTTGCGGTTCCACAGCCCTCCCCCACGCCTTCCCGCGGCAGAGTTATGCCAAGTATGTGAGGAGCCGGCGAGGGCCAGCGCCGGTCATGGGGAGCCGCCGCCGCCTCCGCCTCCGCGAGCGCGGTTTTCTCCGCAGCGGGTCTCCGACCTCTCCCCACGGCTGGGGTGAGCCTCGCGGCTAAGGCAGAGGAGATGGCGGACCCTCTGAGGAGGACGCTGTCCAGGCTCCGGGGAAGGCGGGGTCCCCGCGGCGCCGGGGGTCTAGGGCTCCGGGCAGCAGCGGCAGCTGCGGTGGCGGCCTCTTCGGCAGCCGCAGGAGACGCCTGGGGTGCCGCAGACACCCCCCAACGTGAGCACGCCGGGGGAGCCGGGCCGAGCCTACAGCAGCCCCCGCCGTCACCTGCGGCGTGGGGTCCCGGCGCGCGGGTCCCCGGAGGGCACCCGGAGCAGTCGGGGGCCCTCGGGCCTCGGCCGCGCTGCGGGCAGGAGGCCGCCCCCTGGAGCCATGCCTCTCTGCACGCCCCCGAGGGCTCCGAGGGCAGCGGAGAGGAGGAGGAAGTGGACGAGGACGAAGACGACTACGACGCCGACTACTACGAAAACCTGCCCGGCGGCTCGCAGCCTGCGCCCGAGCCTGAGGGGGCGGAGGCGGAACGGCGTCCCCCGCCTCCCCCAGCGGCGAGCTCCTCCCTGGGGGCGGAGGGCGGCCGCCTGGAGACAGGCAGGCTGCGGACCCAGTTGCGAGAGGCCTATTATCTGCTGATCCAGGCCATGCACGACCTGCCCCCTGACTCGGGAGCGCGGCGGGGCGGCGGGGGCTTGGCGGATCACGGCTTCCCCGCGGGAGCCCGGGCTCCGGGCCAGCCGCCTTCCCGCGGCGCTGCGGACCGCCGAGCCTGTCCCCGAGACGGGGAGCGGAGAGGCGGCGGACGGCCTCGGCAGCAGGTGTCCCCGCCCCGGTCGCCTCAGAGGGAGTCGGGGGGAGGCCAGCTGCGGACTCCTCGGATGCGGCTGTCCTGCAGCAGAAGCCTCGAGAGCCTCCGGGTGGGTGCCAAGCCGCTTCCCTTCCAGCGGTGGCCGAGCGACAGCTGGATCAGGTGCGGCGGGCACGGGGACTGGGACGAGCCCCCGCCACGTGGAGGCAGGATGGACGGCTGGAGTGGGGACCGCGCCCGGGCGGCTGCACCCACCGGCCTCCAGCCTCCAGGCTCCAAGGACCACGGCTGCTCCTCGGGAAGCCCTTTCAGGGATCCAGCGGGGTCCTCTGTGATACGCAGCGGCAAAGGAGACCACCGGGAAGGCCCCTCCTTCCTCAAGCCGCCTGCAGTGACAGTCAAGAAGCTGCAGAAGTGGATGTACAAAGGGCGTCTGCTGTCCCTGGGAATGAAGGGTCGTGCCCGTGGGACGGCCCCCAAAGTCACAGGAACGCAGGCAGCCTCCCCAAATGTGGGCGCTTTGAAAGTGCGTGAAAACAGTGTCCTGTCGGTGCCCCCAGACCAAAGAATTACGCTGACAGGTAGGATACTTTGCGATCAAATAGCTAGCACCGCGAGCTTTACTGTTTATCGACTGGGCTTCTGTCTTAAAAGCCAAGAAAAAGGTATGTTTTTGCAGACAGGTACGTTACCGGGCCAAAGTAAGTGTCATGTAAGTGGCAGCTTAAAGTAATTTCGAGGTTACTTAATATAATGCATTTACTCGTTTTGCTTTTTGTTTTGTTTTTTAATCAGACAGTGGCATGAAGAATTGGGGTTGTGTTTCTTCTCGAAAAACCAGTGTGCCTATTCCCTAAGTATTACGTGAATGAGTAAAGGTTAAGTTTAACACACTTTTAGTAGGTTTACAGATGGGAGGTACTGTCTTGATTTTTTATTCTTTGTAGCTCTAGGCAAATCCATAGACTTTTGTGGAGTTTGTGAATTTGAATTTGATTCAAGGTAGATTTTATAGGCTTCATAAACTGTCATTTTACTCATTACAACTTTTTTTTTTTGTCTGTCCCAGGCACGCACACACATGCATACATACACACAACCAAAACCCCAAACAAATCAAACAAAAAAAACCTACCATAAGTAGAATTTTTTAGTCAGGTAGTATTTCACATACACCATCTCTCCACCTGCCTACCTTCACCAAAGAAACCCCAACAAAGTAAGTAATCTTTTTATTGTGAAAAATCAAGGACACTAACATTTTCATCAAAAGAAAAATGTCCCTCAGGTACTTTTTTTTGTTTTAAAAGCAGTCATTTGCAAACTTAAAATCTATTTATATGAGAAGTAAATTAGTTTTTTAAAAAGTATATTGATCCTTATAATAGGATTATGCTCCCTATTTTGTATGTGCATGATTTTTAACTATCACTGAAGGTTTAGGTTATCAATGCTAGAAACCTGTGAATTATGTTGTAAATATCAAAATATCTTTCCTGAAAGGAGTATAATATCTTCAAAGTGAGCCAAAACAACATGGTCTTTTGAATACTCTTATATATAAAAATTTTTAGTGAGCATAAAGACTTATAAGTCAGGAATAATTTTGAAAACCTTAAATCCTGAAATGTAAAAGGTATTCACAGTACTTGGCTGTTTCTCTGTTAGTAATTACAAATCATACAGGACTGGATTTATACACATTAACTTTGTTTAACCAATAAACACACAACAGTGGGGAGAAACAAAGTTCACAAAACTTCTTATCAAACAATGAAGACAAATCAAATGATTCATTCAAAGTGTGTGCCAACTTGCAAAGTTTTTTCCTGTCTATACAGCGCTAATACATACCTGTCAAATTTTATTCTCAAGGTTAAATATTCCATTTCACTTGAACAAAAGGATAGTAGAATATAAATTCTTTAAGAGAGGTGTACTTTATACTAAGTTCATATTCAACATGCATTTCCAGGAGTAAAGTAATTTGTAATCATTTATTATATTTTATTGCCACAATATTTTTACCTCCTCGTCTTTGGCTTAGTTTTAACTCTTGGTACCATAGTTGAATTTCATCCATAACCAAAAAGAGTCAAATATTTTTCACCCTTTTGTTGCAGTACTAAAACATTTACCATGTGATGGCTTTTAATGCCCTCAGTAGTAAACATTCAAGGATTTTTAAAGTAATAAATATAGTTCCTTTAAGAATGAATTTGATTTTTGCATTAAGCAACTAAATGAAACTGCTTAGAAATTAAAATGAAACAGAATTATATGATAGTATTTTAGATATTTTATGAGAAATCTAAGCCAAAGCTACCATAATCTCTGGTTTAAACAACTCTCAGATGTTCCTTCCTTTTAAATCACTAATTCATCTTTCAGGAGAGATGAAAATAATTTGTGCAGTGTTTACATATCTAGTATAGATTTGGAGAGCTTTTTAAAAAATTATTTTTCATAAAGTGTAGTTGGTCTTATTAAGACCATTCTGGATACATTAGGTGGTTCTCATATAATTTTTATAGCCCCAAAATGGAGATATGCTGTCATTTAATAACAACAACAAGAAAAAGAACAGAGAGATTACGCAGTTTGCCCAAGATCACTCAATTGGTACCTGTATATGGATTCAGACTACTATGTGGATTCAAACTCAAGGTGTCATGAGTTTGAAAAAAGCCCCTATTTATATAAGATCAGAGACTCGAGAGTTCTTTAAAGGTCTGATCCAATTAATTCTATTAAATTGCTTGGATTGAGGATATGGGTGAATTTCAACAAGGCATAAGGGGTAAGTAACTTCCTCAAAGCTGCAAAGAAGATGGGAGACTCTTAGGCTAGGTTTAAGGATATTTTAAAAAGTAATTGCTGTATCCATTTTAAACTTTTACCTTTAAATATTTACTTATTTCAAATTGATGTTACTTGACTTCTTTTAAATCACGTTTTCTGCAAAACTTACTTGGAGCGGTCTAGATGAACCAGTACATTCTTGTTTATGTAAAGATGTTAAATATCCGAAATGGTTTATAGCACATTTTTCTGTACAGTATTATTCATAGGATATTTTCTGTCAAAATAAAATTATATTTAGAATTTGTAATACCGAATAATTATTCAGTGAAATGGAGATACTTAATCTATATAGGTATTGTGAAAATTTTTGAGACTATATGACAAATGGAAACACAAATGATTTTCTATTTTGATTTCTGGCTCCTACTAAGAACTTTTGATAGTATTATAATGCCAAATGATTTGATGCAGTTAAGTATGTAGTGTTCACAGATTGGCCGATTTGTTCTTAATTGAGATGATGATTTAAGAAATCTAAAGTCATTACACATAGTAAAAATTGTCAAGTTTCTGCAAGCCTTAAAATTACAAAGGAATCTTAATGTGTTTGCCAACTATACATCATTATAAATCTTTATAAATAAGTTTTAATTAGCATATCGTTTTCAGAAACAAATTCAAAAGCACCTTTTATTGCTTTAAAAAATAATTAGCCTACTTTGACTCCACTTTTCCTGCTACATGGTCTGTGAAAGAAAAAACTTGACTGTATAACTTAGTATTTTGTCTAAAATTTTTAGACAATTATTTTAAGGTAGTATTAATTAGTTTGGTATGATCTTTAACCATCTTAAAGTGAAGTTGACACTATGACTTGATTCCCACCTACTTTTCTCAAGTATTTGTAAACTCTGGTTTTTTTATCTTTATGAATTACATAATCTTTATGAGTTTTTCCAACAACTTTTTTCTGTATTGGCCCACTTCAAGATGGGTAGCAATAGGTATATAGTTTTTTTTCAGTCTTCTAGTTTTAAGTCTCTGCCTGAGAGATTCTGCTGTTGTGGTGCTAGAAAGCAAGTGCAGTTGCTTTTTTTTTTTTTTTTTTTTCTTTCCTTTTTTCTGGAAGAGTGCCATGGAACATTGGAGTTGCTGGTGGCTGGAAAACTTTGAGAATTACAAATTCAGCAGAAAATAGTGGTGTGTTGATTTGAAAGTCCTACATTTCTAGACCAGTGGCTCCCAAGAAATGTTGTGTTTATTTTTTAAGAAGGCTGTTTGCTAGACCTTTGCCACTCAAAAATGTGGTTCACTGTTTTAGAGCAGTGCTTTTCAAACTTAGTGTCCATATGAATTCCCTGGAAATTTTGTTGAAATGCAGATTCTATAGGTGTAGGGTGGCTGAGATTCTGCTTCCAGTGTAGATGCTGCTTTCTGGTGGACCATACTTTTGAATAGTAAGCTTCTAGAGCTCTCACATCCCTGAAGTTTTTGTAAAAAAAAATTCTACCTTATTCTGATACTTGGTACTTAAACTACCTCTATTAGAGCAAAGCAGTTGGGCTCTTTTTGCTTCAGTTTTATGTATATGAATTAATGTACTTACTACTTATATATTACAAATTTGAGCAGTTCCCTCCATATTGATCTCATCTTGCACTAACATATATTAGTGAGATTTTGGAATCTGCAAGAGAGGAGGCCATATAGTACAATGGTTAACAGAATAGAGATTCTGGGTTTCTGGTCAGACTCTACCACTTACCAGACTTGTGACCTTGGATAAGTTACTCAACCTTGTGTAGCCTCAGTCCTCAGGTTGCTGTGAGGATGAAAAAAGATAATCCATTTGGTACTGTACCTGGTACTTACTTATTATCAAGGGGAAGGCAACCAGGCTTTGTGAGAATGCTGCTTTGCCTCAGATCATTAGGATTCTAGATGGAGAGTGAAAAGATCGAAGTTGAGGAGTACTGCCTTAGGAGCACTGGGAATTGAGCTAGAGGACACCTTTTTGGGGTATTTATTTATTCTGCTCATCTTTTGTGCTTCTTTCTCTTGCTGCTCCCTGTTACTTTTGTGGAACTGAAAACAGTCTCAGAGTTTTCTTCTCTACTTTCCCCTCTCAAAAGCTAACACACAGCTTTTTTTTTTTTTTTTTTTTTTTTTTTTTTTTTTTTTTTAGGGTTTTTATTGCTAGTCACAAGGGAAGAAAAATAAAAGAAAAAAGGTGTTTCTTTCCTTTTCATTCTATCCCTCTCCCCCTTTAGCTTTGTCTAGGAAAGATAAAGATACACACACACACAAACACACACAGAAACTTAAGACTTAAGTTTATTCTAGTAATTTCATTTAGACTGCCAAGTTTGTAAGTAGGGGATACTTGTACTCATTTAGAAACAGGATTTTAATAAATATTAAAATGTTTAATGCTTTTAAAACATAGATTAAAACATCTAATACAGTGTTCATAAGATACTTTTATTTGGGATTTTTAAAAAGAGGTAAGGAAAGCAGGAGTTTATTTCTGCAGAATTTTTAAAATGATGAAAGATGTCTCTAGGTACTAGATCTCTCTAGTACCTAGAGAGACATCTTTCATCATTTTAAAAATTTTTTTTTTTTTTTTTGGATGGAGTGTAGCTCTGTCACCCAGGCTGGCGTGCAGTGGTGTGATCTTGGCTCACTGCAAGCTCCCCCTCTCGGGTTCACGCCATTCTCCTGCCTCAGCCTCCCGAGTGGCTGGGACTACAGGCGCCCATCACCATGCCCGGCTAATTTTTTGTATTTTTAGTAGAGACAGGGTTTCACGGTGTTAGCCAGGATGGTCTCGATATCCTGACCTCGTGATCCGCCCGCCTAGGCCTCCCAAGGTACTGGGATTACAGGCATGAGCCACCATGCCTGGCCAGTACTACACATTTTCAGTGAGGGTTGAAATATACAACTTATTGGAAAATTTGCTGATGCATTTGAGCTGGGCGCACTAGTTAAATGTTCAGTAATAGTAAGTAATCTAGATTTATTATGAAATAATAGTTGAGAAAACAGATTTGACTTGGGTAGTTCACCACTGTGTGGAATATTTTTCTGAGTGAAAAACTTTTAATTGCCACTTCTGTTTTCTCTTACAGATTCAAAGTAAAATAACTTTAATTAGAATCTGAAAATTATCTCATAACATGCATAGTTGCAAGAGACTAAGGACTTTTTTGCCTTGTAACTTTGCATACTTATTTTTATATTTTTACTTGGACTTTCTTTCTTTTTTTTTTTTTTTTGAGACGGAGTCTCGCTCTGTCGCCCGGGCTGGAGTGCAGTGGCCGGATCTCAGCTCACTGCAAGCTCCATCTCCTGGGTTCACGCCATTCTCCTGCCTCAGCCTCCCGAGTAGCTGGGACTACAGGCGCCCGCCACCTCGCCTGGCTAGTTTTTTTTTTTGTATTTTTTAGTAGAGACGGGGTTTCACCATTTTAGCCAGGATGGTCTCAATCTCCTGACCTCATGATCCGCCCATCTCGGCCTCCCAAAGTGCTGGGATTACAGGCTTGAGCCACGTGCCTGGCTGGACCTTCTTTCAATGTATATGTGTGTGTGTGTGTGTGTGTGTGTATATAATGTATATGTTATATTTTTATATATAAAATATATTTTATTATATATTGTATATATTTTATATATAATATATAGGCAACAGTGAGACCCTGTCTCTTCAAAAAAATTTATAATTTGTAAATAATATGTATTTTACATATATATGAAGCTAAAACTCCTAAATTTATGCTAATATGGTTAAACATTAATTGTTGCATTAAATGGGAGGGAAGATTGCAAATAGCTTTCCATATCTATGAATTTACATTCATATGGATCCATTTAATTTAAGTGAGATAAAAATGTTTTAAATAGTTTATAAATAATTGCTCAAGTAAACTTTATTATCTTGAATAATGTGTTGATTAATTCAGTTTAATAAATTTATTTGGCCTTTGTAATATTATATATTTATAATACATAACATAAATTGTAATAACGTGCCATTTATCTATAAGTTTAAAGTTCAGCATCATTTATTTTAAAATATTCGGCAATAGCAGAGTGAATGGATTCAAGCTTTTGTGGTTTGTAATTTCATTGAAAATAGTGGCTAGACATGGTGGCTCACACCATAATTCCAGCACTTTGGAGGCGGGGAAGCAGTAGGATCACGTGAGCCTGGGAGTTCCAGACCAGCCTAGGCAACATAGTGAGACCCTGTCTCTACCAAAAGAAAAAAAATTAGTCAGTTGTGGTGGTGCAAGCCTGTAGTCCTAGCTTCTGGGGTGGCTGAGGTGGGAGGATCACTTGAGCCTGGGAGGTTGAGGTTGCCGCAAGCCATAATAGTGCCACTGTGCTCCAGCGTGGGTGACAGAGTGAGACCCCATCTAGTAAAAAAAAATAATTCCTTTTAATATTATACTTTCATTAAATGATTATATCAATGGAAGTATCAACTTGCTTAAATATGGGATACTGGTAGCTTTATTTTTCTCATTGCAGTTCCTTGCAATGTAGTAGAAGCACGTTTAAAGACTCATTTATAGTGTACGTCGGAAAACTACACTAAGATTTAAAATAATGAATGTGTCTAGCTATATAAAAATTTGGAATTTCTAAGAGATGTCTGAGAAAAAGATAAAATAAGATGTGGCTCATAGCCATTATGAGTAATGTAATTTTATACTGTTTGCTTCAAATTTAAATTGGGTCAAACTATAATATCCTGTGATGGTCTGAAATACTGTTAAGTAATACTGGATTTGAACTTAAATGTGAAATAGATTTAGATTTCAGTGCACCTGGCAAAATCATGTGATCACTGAAAACCCAGAAAGCCCAGTGATTGCTGAGTATGTTTTGATTTTTCAGTTGTTAATTTTAAGTGTAATGGAGATAGAACCAAAGAAAGACTCTTGAATTTCCCTTATAGTAGGCTAGGTATATCACCACAAACTTTGGAGTCAGAATGAGTTTGAGTGCTGCCTTTTCCATTTACCAACAAGGTGCTCTTGAACAAGTTATTTGACGTTTTTGAATAGAACTTTATAGTTTTTCAAGTATTTTGAACATTATTTCACTTAGTCCTTACCAGCAACCACTTTAATTTATAAGATAAATTGAGATGAATACCCCCATGTTCAGAGAGGGTTGCCTGCTTCTGTACTGTTTGTGGGTAGCATGGTATGGGTAGCATGGTGTGGTTTGTGGGTAGCATGGTGAATGGAGCATGGGTTTTAAGGTTAGATAGGCTTAAATTTGAATCCTGGGCTAGCGACTTGACCATATTTCTCATATTCTTTGAGGCTGATGATGGTAATCATACCTGTTTTATAGGATTGTTCTAGAGGTTAAATGAGGTTGGGGGCCTCCTTACTGCTTTATCTCTCATGCCTGCCGCATAATAGTCACTCATTTGTGGAGTAAATCAATGCCTGGCATAGTAGGTATTCATGGGAGCTTCTTTCCCTTCTGATTTCTAGTCTAATTCCTGCATCTGGAATTGAATGTGACTTGCAATTTGTGTTTAAGATTTGTTTGTTTGTTTATTTATTTATTTATTACAAATCTGCTTGTTTGGGTACATGTTTAGGATTTTTTTGAAAGAAAAATTAATTAATTTTTTTTTTTTTTTTTAAGAGACAGGGTCTCACTCTGTTGCCCAGGCTAGAGCATAATCATAGCTCACAGTGGCACAATCATAGCTCACTGCAGCCTCACATTCCTGGGCTCAGTCTTCCCAACTTAGCCTGCAAAGTAGCTAGGATGACAGGTGTGTGCCACCACACCTGGCTAATTTTTAAATTTGTTGTAGAGATAGGGTCTTGCCATGTTGCCCAGGCTGGACATTCAGATTTTGCCATGTTGCCCAGGCTGGACATTTAGATTTCTTTAGAAGGGAGGTTATTGAAAACCTTGATTACACATAAATCTGATTTTTTGGTTGTTATTAAGCTCCTTGTAGCTTAGTGTGTTTTATCACTCTATTTTTAGACCATTATTATTTTTATTTTTTAATTTTTTTAAGAGATGGAGTCTCACTGTGTTGCCCAGGCTAGAGTGCAGTGGCGCGATCTCAACTCTCTGCAAGCTTGGCCTCCCGGGTTCACGCCATTCTCCTGCCTCAGCCTCCCAAGTAGCTGGGACTACAGGTGCCCGTCACCACGCCTGGCTAATTTTTATATTTTTAAAGTAGAAATGGGGTTTCACCGTGTTAGCCAGGATGGTCTCGATCTCCTGACTTTGTGATCTGCCTAACTCGGCCTCCCAAAGTACTGGGATTGTAGGTGTGAGCCACCGCGCCCGGCCTAGACCATTATATTTTACTTGCTGTGCCAATAAGATGAGTTGACCATATAATTCCATAATTTAGAAACCTGAGATGATCTTAGATTTTTACAAATGTGGTTTTAATTATGTATGGTGAATTATTATTCTGATGATAGTTATATACTTAGCTTATGGATTGTCATTGAAGCCTGCTTTACAACTCTGGAAACACAAAATATTTTCCTCTTTATATGAAATTAATGTTATGTATACATTTGTAGAGTCTTACTTAAGATATGCATATATCTAAGCATTTGAGGTCTCCCATTGGACTATGAATTTCTTTTTTTTTTTGAGACAGAGTCTCACTCTGTTGCCCAGGCTGGAGTGCAGTGGTGGGATCTCAGCTCACCATAACCTCCGCCTCCTGGGTTCAAGCTATTCTCCTGCCTCAGCCTCCTGAGTAGCTGGGACTACAGGCGCGTGCTAATTTTCGTATTTTTAATAGAAACGGGGTTTCACTACGTTGGTCAGGCTGGTCTCAAACTCCTGACCTCGTGATCCACCCACCTGGGCCTCCCAAAGTGCTGGGATTACAGGCATGAGCCATCGCGCAGGGCTTGGACTGTGAATTTCTTAAGGGAAGGGATTGTTTTGTTCATTCTTATTTCCCTGCTGCTTAAGTTTGTGCCTGGCCAAAAGAAATAATAGCTGTGTAGTGCATATTGTGAGACAGCATACCTGCTTCTAATCTGGGGCCTTCTGAAGGGATTTTTGTTTTTAGTTCTGCCCTAGATATTTAGAACTTAAACCCTACATAAAGTGCTATTGTGTTATATGGATAGGAAGCCAATGTTATGTTGACATTTTAATGTCAGTAAGGCATACTTTCTTGTTAGGTTTGAAAGTTAATCTTTGTGTGAAAAGGTAGGAGGAATATTATATTTTTAAGGACTTCTGGTCCTTGTAATAATGAATGGAAACGTATTCAAATATTGATTAGAGGTATGCTATGTATAAAGCATTCTATATAAGCTTTTTATAAGGTATGTTTTACTTAGGGTAAGGCTTTGTTAGCACTGTAGTTTTTAAAAAGGCAGTCTTCGAGTTTGTATATCCTTTTTCTTAGAATTCTTTGACACTTATACTAGCAGTTTGATTTCTAAATAATATAAATCATATTTATATGTAAAATTCAATTTTTTTCTAGTTCAATTTTAGTCTCTGTGATTGTTGTTACTTTTTGTTTAAAAAATTTTTTTTAAATAACTGGGCTGAAGTGACGTGTCTTTGTGATATACCCGACATTGTATTCTACCTTCTATTCTATCTTTGCAACAGATTTATTTGAAAATGCCTATGGGTCTTCAATGAAGAGAAGAGAACTTGAAGATCTGAAGGATAATATTGAATTCAGAGGTCATAAGCCACTTAACAGCATCACTGTTTCAAAGAAACGCAATTGGCTATATCAGAGTACTCTGAGATCTCTTAATCTGGAAGAAGAAAATAAGAAATGCCAAAATAGAAGTCATTTATCCATCTCACCTGTGCCTCTACCTAAACATCAGCTATCACAGTCTTTCCTCAAATCATCTAAAGAGTACTGTACATACGTGGTATGTAACGCTACAAACTCTTCATTATCGAAAAACTGTGCTTTAGATTTTAATGAGGAAAATGATGCAGATGATGAAGGAGAAATATGGTACAACCCCATTCCTGAGGATGATGACCTTGGTATGTCAAGTGCCTTGAGGTTTGGTGAGGTTGACTCTGCTGTTCTGAAGCTCCCTGCTGTCAATTTAAGCATGTTGTCTGGCAGTGACCTGATGAAAGCAGAGCAGCATACTGAAGACTCGCTGTGCTCTTCCGAACATACAGGTGATATTCAGAGCACATGGTCAAATGGAATGAATCCTATGGATCCTGCCCGTTCCACAGAATTTGTGCAGCAGTACAAGCAAAGGCTAGGACACAAGACACAAGAAGGTATAATGGTAGAGGACAGTCCTATGTTGAAATCTTTTGCAGGTAAAAATGATCATATATCTGTCTTTTCTTTCTTCTTCCATTTTTCAATTATTTGATAGTAGCTAAAACTAAATATAAAAGATGTTTGTCATACTTTTTCTTGTGAATATATTTTCATGAAAATAAAACTCAAAAAGGTTTATAAACATTTTAACGTACATGCTGGTTTAATTATTACTATCACAGACTTGATCTTTGTTTTATTTTATTTTTTAAGAAAAGGTCTCACTCTGCCACCCAGGCTAGAGTGCAGTGGCACAATCATGGCACACCGCAGCCTTGACGTCCAGGCTCAGGTGATCCTCCCACCATAGCCTCCTGAGTAGCTAGGACTATAGGTGCCTGCCACCATGCCCAGACAATTTTTGTATTCTTTTGTAGAGACAGGGTTTTGCTTTGTTGACCAGGCTGGTCTAGAACTCCTGACCTCAAGTCATCCACCCACCTTGGCCTCCCAAAGTGCTGGGATTATAAGCGTGAACCATTGTGCCTGGCCACAGACTTGACTTTATAGTCCAGTGTGCTTTAATATGCCAATCCTTTGAGATAGTAATTGCTTGTCTATTAGTTGGAAGCAAGAAATCATAGGGAGTTGAAGAAAAAGTAAATCTTATTTTGCTTCATTCATTCATTTACACCTGGCCTGGCTGCAGCTGAAAAGTTTTATTTTTAGTGTATCAGTGGTCATTAGTTTGTGTTTGTTATGCCTAAGTTTCCTCATGAGCAAAAGAAAGAGAGAAGAGAGAAAGAAATGAGAAGTAGAAGTAAAGCCCTTGCAAATAGGTGCTACAGTAGTTATGGAACTGAAAAATGAAGTAATTGAAGTTTTATGTAGATTAAGTTGACCCATGTGAAAATAAGTGCTACAGTAGTTATGGAACTGAAAAAATGAAATAATTGAAGTTTTATGTATATTAGGTTAACCCATTTGAAATTGCAGATATTCAAAAGTTTTTGATCTGCAAAAATTGCCTTTAATTTTCTGATATGCTTCTTTTAGTCCCTGACACAGTACGCAGGAAACAGAATGTAAGGCACATTTGCTTGCAAATATCAAGTGTAGAATAGAAAGCAGTTCTGTTTTATATCAAGTCATTTTAATTTACAGAATTTCAAATGCAGAATATTTAAAGATGTGGGGTATAGGAGATGCTGTCAGTGCTTTGTCTTATATCCCCTGGGTTTTATTACTTACTTTTTAAATGGGAGAAGCTTATTTCCAGCCACCAACATCTTCATCTCTGCTTAAGGACTTTCTCTGAAGTCTTAGAGAATCTCTCTGCAGGGCAGCCTGGGCGTGCCTCTCAACCAGTGCCTGACAAGAGCTGGTATAGAACCACCTCAGCTCCCTCAACCCTTGGGCAGAATAATTCTGAGTTCATATTCTATGTTGTTTTCCAGAGTTTTCTCATGAGGTCAAGCTCCAGTTGCCCATAGTGATAGCAGGCTTAATAATTCAGCTTGAATTTTCCGCTGAATTTTCTCAACTCCCTCGCTGTTGTTTCTGTATTTTGCAAATAAACTACTTACATTTGAAACCTTTTCTCAGGGACATAGAAAGGTAGAGTAAATGTATATTAAGAGAAAAAGCAAGTTCCAAAACAATGTGTACTATATGATGGCAATTTTGAAAGAAAAGCTGAAAGCTATCCTGGAAATGTTAAGTGTTTTTTTGTTTATTTGTTTTTATTTTTTTCTGAGTGTTGAGATTGAAGGTAATTAAATTTTTTCTTTGTGCATTTCTAATTATAGGATAATTCTCCAGAGCGAATGTGTGCTTCTTTTGTAGTCCCGACGGGGAGAGAAATAAATACTATATAAAATAGTAATTTGCAATGCAGATTGTGATCAGGGTGAAGTGATAGGGAAGGCTATAGTATCACAGTGATGGATATGGAATAGTTCAGAGAAGGCAAGAGAGTGTAAGGATAAAAGCAAAGATAGAAAGTTGGTGTTCATGAAGTGACACACACCTTGATTTAAGTGACTATCCTTAAACTTTTTTTTTTTAATGTTTGTGGCAAATTGTGAACCCGGAAAGACTAACATTTTTTTTAAAAAATATAACTTAAAAGTATGGTATATCTGCTTTTTTTACTATCTCCTTTTTTACTGTCATTCTTCTCATATATATATAATTAAAATATATTTATAATTATAAAATAAATATATATTATAAATATTAAATATTTCGTTTAATATTGTAAAATATATGATTATAATATATAATTAAAATATTTTTTGGTCAAAAATCCTAAATTGACCAAAGGAAATATATAGACAGTTTATTTATAAGTCGTCTTTTTTTGTTGTTTTATTTTGGTGGAAAAACCATTACCTAAAGTGATCTGTTTCTTAGCAATATTGGCAGAAAGCTCTTGAGAAATTGGCAAAGAAAATGGTTGAATTTCAAAATAATTTTTGATCAGAGAATTGGAAAGCTAATTCATCCTAATACAATTATGACTTGTTTTTTCCTGATTAACTTCCAGATATATATGTATTTTTTTTTTTTTTTTAAAGACAGGGTTTTGCTGTGTTTTGCAGGGTGGAGCACAATGGCACAATCACGGCTCGCTAGCCTCCCAGCCTGGGAAACACTGGACCTTCCCGGCTCAACCAGTCTTCCCACCTTGGCTTCCCTAGTAGCTGGGACTATAGCTCACCACCACACCTGCTAATTTTTTTGTATCTTTGGAGACATGGGGTTTTGCCATGTTGTCCAGGCTGGTCTTGAACTCCCATCTGCCTCAGCCTCCCAAAGTAATGGGATAACAGTGAGCCACCATGACATATATGTATCTTTTATGTAGTTGCAATCATAGTGGACTTTATTTTTTATTTTTGCTATTTTTACTTGGTGTCTTCATCTTGCATTGTTACATGTAGAGTAGTATTGTTTCTCAAGCATTGTAGTACAGTATTTAGCTGGGTTGATGTGCCCTAATCTATTTGACTGTTTCCTTAATGTTAGGTGTTGATAGATTGTTTCCGGTGCTGTTGCAGTGATCTTCATAATAATATTTTTTACTTCATTCAGAACAATTACCAGGATCATTACTTG
The DNA here is from genome assembly GCF_008728515.1 of Papio anubis. Classification (NCBI taxonomy): domain Eukaryota; kingdom Metazoa; phylum Chordata; class Mammalia; order Primates; family Cercopithecidae; genus Papio; species Papio anubis. The sequence goes on along the minus strand of NC_044976.1, from coordinate 83,565,123 downwards.
GTGTTTATGGCTGGTAATTATTATTGTTAATTTCTATATTGCATTTTCTACAAAGTTTGCCAGTTTACAAGGCAACTAACAATTGGTTATTCATTTATTCACTAAATATTGAGTTCCTGCTATGTACCAGTTACTGTTCTAGGTGCTGAAGGAGTATGCCAGTTTCACTCGACTCTAGCCTAGTTCATAAATTTATATTTAAAGATTTTTACTTTGTACCTTCTTTTTAAAGATAGTATGTGATTTGATTAGTATAGTTGTAGTTTAATTTTAAGCGACTGTGGAATTTGGTAATATTTTGGCTCTTGGGGTTTATAAAAACAAAGCATTTGGTTTTAATAAATTCAGTCTTATCTGCAGTAGAAGTTGCTATCATGTACAGTATTTCATTTTAATAATTAGTTAAGGACTTCAGTAGAAATTACTTACGATATGTTAAAAAGAGTCAAATTTTTTAATGTGATAATGTATTTAATCTAAAGCAATTTAATATATTGGATAGCTTTTCTAGGCTGTGATAAAATAGACAGATTGATGTTTATAGACTAAAGCAGGACCCTGATTAACTCTAGAATGTTTCAGACTATTAAGCCAGTAGAATTGTACTATAATTTTAGTACAAGGGGATGCTTTATCCAGTTTATCAAACACTCCATTTTCTATTATCTTCTTACTAGAAAAGCCCTGTAGGCATACTTAAAATAGGTTTTTCTCTATAAAGAAACTGCTTATTTGTCATTGGGACACATAGGGGTGGAGGGAGAATATTAGTACTTTTTAAAGAAAGATCATTTGTTGATTTTTAAAATGAATAAATACTTTTTCTCATTTTAATTGTGAAATATTGTGTTACATACATTAGTTTTTGATGTGAGGTTATTAGATCTTTCTCTATAAGGAATAGACAAAGTATGAAAAATTAACTTAAATTTTAAATAATTGGGATAATGCAGTATTCTGCTTGAGTATCACGATGGAAGTTGAGCTGAACTTCTAATGAAATCTCCCCATTAAGATGAATAAGAGAAGAATTTCTGCCTATGTGGGAGCTTGTTTAGTTGATGGTTTATAAAATAAGAATAAAAGTAGAAATCAAAACATACTGCTTTATAATATATTTTTCTTTCTTTCTTTTTTTTCCAAGGTTCAGGGATCCTGGCTGCTACAAATAGTACTGAATTGGGAATTATAGAACCATCTTCTCCAAATCCTAGCCCTGTGAAAAAAGGCAGTTCAATTAATTGGTCTTTGCCAGATAAAATAAAATCTCCACGAACTGTGAGGAAACTTTCCATGAAAATGAAAAAGTTGCCAGAATTTAGCCGAAAGCTAAGTGTTAAGGGAACATTGAATTATATAAACAGTCCAGATAACACTCCTTCTTTGTCTAAATATAACTGCCGAGAAATTCATCATACTGATGTTCTGCCCTCTGGGAACACAACCACAGCTGCTAAGAGAAATGTTATAAGCCGATACCATCTTGATACCAGTGTATCCTCCCAGCACAACTACCAGAAGAAAAACTCTATGAGTTCTAAGTATTCCTGCAAAGGTGGTTACCTTAGTGATGGAGACTCACCTGAACTTATAACTAAAGCTAGCAAACATGGATCTGAAAACAAATTTGGAAGAGGAAAAGAAATAATTTCAAATAGTTGTAGCAAGAATGAAATAGACATTGATGCTTTTAGGCATTATAGCTTTTCTGATCAACCTAAGTGTTCACAGTACATATCTGGGCTCATGAGTGTACATTTCTATGGTGCTGAGGATTTAAAACCACCTCGGATAGATTCAAAAGATGTCTTTTGTGCAATTCAGGTAGATTCAGTAAACAAAGCAAGAACAGCTTTGCTCACATGTCGAACAACATTTTTAGACATGGATCACACTTTCAACATAGAAATTGAAAATGCACAACATTTGAAACTAGTAGTATTCAGTTGGGAACCCACTCCAAGAAAAAATCGAGTTTGTTGTCATGGAACTGTTGTTCTTCCCGCCTTATTTAGAGTGACAAAGACTCATCAATTGGCTGTCAAACTTGAACCTAGAGGTCTTATTTATGTGAAAGTGACTCTTATGGAACAGTGGGAGAATTCTCTTCATGGACTAGACATAAACCAAGAACCAATAATATTTGGAGTTGATATTCAAAAAGTTGTAGAGAAAGAAAATATAGGACTGATGGTGCCCCTTCTGATACAGAAATGTATTATGGAAATTGAAAAGAGAGGCTGTCAGGTATTATCTTACTATGGTTCTCTACTACTTCCTTTATTGATTGATTAATTGTAAGTCTTGGGGGAAGGAATTCAAAGTAATGTAAAAAAATCAAATTTAGATATTTTACAATTCCTATTCTTTATTCCATTACTGTTTAGGGTATAATTTTTAAGTTGACTCATGTTGTCCATTATTGAGAGCATGCTAGATGAGTCCACAAATTTATATTGCAACACAGAGCCTCATGGGTCTTATAATTAGAAATCAGGATTGCTTCAAAATGGCATTAAAAGGAAAAGTCAGAGCTGATAAACATAGGCAAAGGATATTAATATCAGGTATAAGTAATTGTTTATACTAATTTTTGTGATACATATTAAGACTAAAAATCATTACATTATTTCTGCTTTAGTACTATCCAAATTTATAATATTGGTTAAAAAGGTAAGTTAAAAGACAATGAGTAAATATTATAAAATCTGAAATATTTAATAAAATTAAGCTTAACATGGAAACTCAAGAAACAGCATAAGTTAATGGAATTTTGCATTAAGATGCAGAACACCTGGATTCTGGTTTCTTCTCCATTATTACTTAGCTGTGTCATGTTGGGCAAGTCACTTAATCTCTGTGGGTCTTACTTGCTTGTATCTATAAAAATAGATGGAGTGGTCGGGCATGGTGGCTAACGCCTGTAATCCCAGCACTTTGGGAGGCTGAGGTGGATGGATCACCTGAGGTCAGGAGTTCAAGACCAGCCTGGCCAACATGGTGAAAACTGTCTCTACTAAAAATACAGAAATTAGTTTGGTATGGTGGCACATGCCTGTAATCCCAGCTACTTGGGAGGCTGATGCAGGAGAATCGTTTGAACCACTTTAAGTGCCAAGAAAACATTTTTAGCAGTACTTTTCATTTTTATTTAGAACTGTACTTTTTTTTTTTGAGATGGAGTCTTCTGTCGCCCACACTGGAGTGCAGTGGTGCAATCTCAGCTTACTGCAACCTCCACCTCCCGGGTTCAAGCAGTTCTGCCTAAGCCTCCCAGTTAGCTGGGATTACAGGTGCACGCCATCATGCCTGGCTAATTTTTTTTTTTTTGAGACGGAGTCTCGCGCTGTCGCCCAGGCTGGAGTGCAGTGGCCGGATCTCAGCTCACTGCAAGCTCCGCCTCCCGGGTTCACGCCATTCTCCGGCCTCAGCCTTAATTTTTGTATTTTTTTTTAGTAGAGAAGGGGTTTCACCATGTTAGCCAGGCTGGTCTGAAACTCCTGACCTTGTGATCTGCCTGCCTCGGCTTCCCAAAGTGCTGGGATTACAGGTGGGAGCCATGGCTCCCGGCCTAGAACTGTACTTTTTAAAGACGTTTTTGTTTTGTCTCACCTGCTTCTTTCTCCTCCACTTGCCCTCCCCTGTCCCCTGCCCCCAGTAGAGAGAGGCTTATTGTGCATGTATAAAGACTGGCATACTGCTTAAATTTTGTTTACCCTTTTAGTCAGGAATTATTCTTCTTTTGTTGGGTTTTTATTGTAAACATGAAAATAGGCTTTGATAGTCATATGCAAAGAGTTTGTGGCATGGGTCTTTGCATCTTCCAAATGCTTTGAATGCTACTCCCACCCATCTCCTGCTTAAAATGGGAAAAATTGCTATGGAGATCATACTCATGGTCTGCCCTTCATAGAGGCATCGAGCATGTACTTCAAGGATTTGATTCAGGATCTCAGCATCTGAAAGTAGGGATATATCCTAAAATATCTTTTCCTTGAAGTACCTGTATTAGATCTTCCTTTCTTTGTTCATCTTTTAAAAAATTATATTTGTGATTTCAACTTTTGGGGGTAAAATATCCCATTAATTTATTGTGTACTAGTTAAGTAGTACTTCCTTTAAGTTGTTGTAGGCTCATCTTCTTCTCAAGTTTAAGGGATACATCGTTTTTATGGTACTTTATGACACTTACATGTGCTCACACCAGCAGGGCTATGATCAAGTTCATTTTTTCTATTGTGGTAGCTTTTCCTTTGATCCTGTTTAGTATTTTAGTTTCATTTTCTGGACTGTCTACATTTCTACTGTGTCTTTCTTGAGATGATGTGACCAGTGTAACTCATACTATTCTCAATGTGGATGCATCATGAATGTGGGTAAGAGAAGGAAATTTGAATTTTTTTCCTACTGTATTTCTTGGTTTCCCATATTATCTTGATCTTTTCGAATGTAGCAGCACCTTGCATTATCATGTCTTGGAAATAGTTTTAGGTTCTTTACTATCTTTCAATTAATACATATAGCTTATCATCTCAAATATTTTAGATAATATTTCCCTGTATCTGTTTTGACACTTTCTCATATTGAGACCCACCTTATAATGTATTCTATCAGTTTTTTAATGAGTCAGAAGAGATTAGTGTCATAAGTAAACCTGGAAATTTCATTTGTATACTTCTTCCTCTAGATCATTTATTGCATTTTACAGTGATTCCTAGTTCAAATCCTGGAAGATTACTTTTACTTTCTCTCTTTAAATAGTTTCTTTCTCCATAATACTTCCTTCAATTCAAAGTGACTGAACTTTCTAAATAATCTTAGATGTGGAAGTATGGCTGACAACCACTTATTCTCCTTAAGTTTTTTTGAAGGTTTATTCTTTCAAAGACCTTTGATAGCTTAATTGGGCGTGTTTTGTCTTCACAGAGATCATGTTTATTTCTTCTCGGTAAGTTTATAGTGAATAACTTAGGACTCAATATTTAGAACCTGTATAACAGTGTTTAAAGACAAATCTTTTCAATGTAGGTTGGTGGGATGGGTAGTGTCTGTCCATCTTATATAAATTTTGAAGTAGAGGTTTTATTTTACCTTTAATATATTATTTTAAATTTCCTCCATCACTTTATAATCAGTTAATTTGACAACAACAAAAAACCCTAGGTTTGCTTCTGTGTCTTCCTGAGAATCTTTTTTCTTCGAAAGCTTTATATACTAGAACCTTATTTCAACTATATTGTTATCTTAAGGATAAAAGAAACTGAGTTTTAAAGAGATTAAATAACTTGCCCAAATTCATGAAGCAAGGAGTGGGGCATTATGACTCTAAAATCCTTGTTCACTGTCTGCGCTGTACTACTTCAGTCTGGAACAAAAGTTGTGAAAGGGCGCACATTCCTGGGGCATGGAGATCTTGATTGAGCATATAAAACTGAAAAGAAGGGATTGCGTTTTGCTTAAGATAGGTAGCCAGCATTACCGAACTGACAGTGTATTGTTTGAATTTAAATGAAAGAATAGGATATTTTTATTAAACTAATCAACATAGTATATAATGAGATTTCAAAAGCTATATTTGAGGTATTTTAAATTAAATTACATCGGAACATATTTGATTGCAAAGTTCATGTGATCTATAATGTAATTATATTTTCCCGTTATCAAATTTACCATAATGTGGCCATAATTTTATTCCTAGGTAGTAGGCCTGTATCGATTATGTGGTTCGGCAGCAGTCAAGAAAGAACTGCGAGAGGCTTTTGAGAGAGATAGCAAAGCTGTTGGTCTGTGTGAAAACCTGTACCCAGATATAAATGTAATAACAGGTAATACATAGATTTTATTTTATGTACTCTTTCTGGAAAGATTACATCTGCAAGAAAGATAACTGAAATACGTTTGTAGCTGAAATTTAATTTGTTTTTCTGAAGTCTTTTCTTCCTTCACAAACATTACTTACTGTGTTATTTTCTATGGGAAGGTATTAAGCTATGGTCCCTTGCCCGCCAACAGCTGACATGATGAAGGGAAGTAAGACCTACTTTCAATTAGCTATAGTAACTAGCAGAAAGAAAAAGGTACCTTCATAGAGGGATAAATAAAATGCCTTGGGAGTTGAGTTTGACTGGTACTTAGGTGATATAGAGGGTATTGACTCTCTGGTTAGAGAATTTAAATTTATTTACTAGCCAGAGGGGATCCATTAGAATTTTTTGAGTAGGGGAGTGATATCATTAGAAATTGTTTTCAGGAATATTAATCTGGCAACTCTATGTGATGAATTGAAATTAGAAGAGACCAGAGGAAGGAAAACCAATTAGAAAGCCTTGGCAATAGTCCAAGCAAAGAGGTAGTAAGAGCTAAAGGGGCTTGTAGCAGTAGAAATAGGAAGAAGTAGAATTGAAAGGAGGTGGAGAAAGAGGGAGCCCAGACAGACGTGACTTTGAGACCTGGTTGATTGGGTACCATTAGCAGAAATAAGATAGCTTCAGGGAGAGCTACTGCTTTTTGTGGGGAAGTGTTGAGAAAGATTATGAATTGGGCTTTGGATATATAGAATTTGAAGTGCTAGTAGGAGATCTAAATGGGTAGATCAAGCAAAGTTGAAACTGCTCATCTGCAGCTAAGAAGAGGATGCAGTAGAATTTGAGGGATCTCTTACTTACCCAAGTGGTGATTATAATTCAGTGTATGGCAATGGAAATATACTTCTATTACCCCTGAAAAATGAGAGTGGAAAGAGAGTCATTGCATATATGTGTAGTTAAAGCATTGCAATTGTCCATAAAGTTTGAAAAGACAAGAACTTTGGAGGTCTTCCAACTTTGGAGGCAGGCAAAGAAAGAAGAAACACCTAAAGAGATTGAGAGGAAAGGAGTCAGAAAGTTTGGGAAATAAGAGACAACAGAAATTAAGCAAAAGTGTGATACAGTCATTCTATGGAGAGGTTATATGACAAAAGAAAAGGGCCTTTGAATTTGGCCATTAAGAAATGGCTCATAACCTTACTGGTAACCTTCAGGAGCTACTGGTTTATAATAATTCCATGTTTGTTTTTGTTGTTTTACTTTTTTAATTATTGAAGTTTTCAAGTATGCGAAAGTATAGAGAATACTATGAAAAATCCTGTTTATCACTTGGTTTCCATAATATCAACACATGAACAGACTTGTCTCATTCATCCTCCCATTTGCTTTTTCTCAGCCCTTGATTATTTTGAGAAAATCTCAGACATATCCTTTAATTTATAGATGCTTCAGTGTGTATCTCCAGATCTTCTGTGTATTTTGGTAGTTCTTTCTCCTCTCTACTGACAACCACCATTTTTTTCTTGCTGTAATGGGTTTACTTTTCTCTTATAACTTGCTTTCTTATTTTTACTCACAACTAACTGTTTGGGTGAAAAGTTGAAGAAAGTTCATCTTGTACATATTTAAGAGAATTTTGTTGGTGAAAATCCTTACTTTTAGGATTGAGACTTTCGGAATAATTGAGGTTCCTACCCTTTGAGTGCTGAATGACTGTATTTTCTTCAAGTGTTTAATATGTAACTCTTAGATAATCAAAACTTTGATTCCAAGCATTTTAATGCTAAGATAAAACAAACTGTCACTTTTTTCTTATATATTTTAGCAAATCAGAAATAATGGTTCCTTTTAATTTTTATATAGGAAGAGGCATATTTCTACAAAAAATTGAGATGCCTGAAAAAAAGTGAAATGTTCTTTCCTTGTTAATGTGTAATTAGCAAAATCAGCCAAAGACTCATTTTATGAATCCATGAAAGAGAAAGTTTTATAAATACAAATTTCCAGCAAGTACAGTCTATAAATAGATTTTGTCTTGGTGAAACTTTGTCTTATAAATAAAAATTATGTTAAACATGTATAATTTTATAAGATGAAATGAAGGAAGAGTTCCTAGTTTTGGAAATTGGCAGCATATGCAGAAGATATGAACAATAGGTCAATGAATATTGGATTTACAGCATTCTTTCCTAAAATTGAGTTTCTGTAATTTATAAATTGGATATTTCTTGGCTCTATTCTTTGTACTATTCCATTTGTGTAAAGCTGTTTTTCAGAAGAATTTAGAGCTATTTTTTTCTTGATAAAAAGGCAATGAAATGATTTAAGATTTGTCTGCAAAATAATTGCATGACACAAGGTTTTTGTGGCTAAAAATAAAGGGTATTGTTGATTTGAGGAGTTGGCCAGTGACAGTGTTGCTTCATGTGTTTGTTCCTCATGAACTCACATTTCTGAGTAAACTTTGAAAAATAGTTAGTAGTTCGGTAGGTCTAAAAAATGAGAAATTAATGAAGTGAGTGACAGATTTTGTTCACAGTTTAATGTGTTTTTAGTAGTTGGTTTATCTGGAGCATGGAATGAAATACTCCAGACAAACCAGTTTTTTAAAAATCAAGTACAAAATTTTAGGTATAAAGTCCATTCATAATTCTTTTTTGTTTGCTTTTTTAGAGAATCTCACGCCGTAGCCCAAGCTGGAGTGCAGTGGTGCAACCTCCGCCTCTGGGGCTCAAGCAATTCTTGTGCCTCAGCCTCCCGAATAGCTGGGACTACAGGCACACGCCACTACACCCCGTTTTTTGTATTTTAGTAGAAACAGGATTTCACCCTGTTACCCAGGGTGGTCTTGAACTCCTGAACTCAGGAGATCCTCCCATCTCAGCCTCCCAAAGTGCTAGGATTACAGGCATAAGCCACTGCTCCCGGCCTATTCCTAATTCTTTAGAGGACTTATTAACAAGGGACAGAAGACTTTTTAAAAGTCAAATATTTATCATTTAGTGATTATTAAAAATAAGTCTTCTGAGGAAGATTACATGTGTCTAGCTACTGTGAAATAGACTTCTTGTCAGTGCTACACAATCAGTATCTAGGTTCAGTGCCTGAAAGTTCATTTGACCATGCCTTTTTCTGATTTTAATCCTACCATAGTCATTTTTATCCTATTTGCCGTTTAGGGAAAACTTTATCAGAATATAACTAAATGATCTTGAAAACATTAATATTTTTCTTTTTTGTACATACTATACATTTTCCTACCATACGTGTTATATGTTGTCTGACCTTTGGAACATTAACTTACAAATTGTTTCCATTTTCCTTTACCTAGATTGCATATAGATGTCAAAACTGTGCAAGCACCAAGGAATGCTAAATGTTGAGGAATGGTCATAGACTTAGCAACCCACATATACTGAGATTGTTTATGAGAGCCATTTGGTCTGAGTAACATGTATAGGGTATGACTAAAGTAGGTGATAAGGCCAGAAAGAGTAAGTGAGGTAAGGTGCAGGGTAGGTTAGTGGATTTAAAAAAGTAATTTGTAGCTCTACCTTCAGGAAATGTCAGTGATTCAACATTCACATCTACCTAATCAACTGTATCTTTACTATCTGTATAAGTTTTATATGTGAGAGAATGATTCTCATGTTTGTATACGTGCATATTTGGTCTTCTGGTTCATAGGTCCTAAATGCTTTCGTATTTATTTAGGCTTATTCTGAAGCCCAGAATATGGTTTTTGGTGGTAAATGTTCCATTTGAGCTCTTGAAAAGAATGTGTATTCTGGTGTTTTTGGGCGGACTGTGCTGTAACTATCAATAAAGTCAAGTTAATTAATAATGTCCCAGTCTTCTACATCTTTGTTTTCTTTCTACTCGCTGAGGGGAGTATTGAAATCTTCAACTATAATTGTGGTTTTTCTCTATTTTTTCTTCAAACTGTTTTTGTTTCCACCCCACCTACCCAATGCCACTACTTTGCCTTTGAAGATTACAATTAAGCATGTATTAGGCCACTTTACGTTATGTTACAGCTCACTGATAGTGTATTTTTTTTTCCAGCTTTTCCCCCACTTTGTTTCATTTTACATTGTTTCTATTGCTCTATCTTCAAGTTATATTAGCCTTGTCTTCTGATATCAATTTCATTCATTGCATTTTTAGTTCCAGACAACCTAGTTTTCACTACTATAAGTTTGATATGGGTTTGTTTTTTCAGTATTTTCCATGTCTCTACTTAATATGTTCAGTCTTTATTCTAGCTTCTTGAACATATGAAATACAGTTATAATAAGTGTTTTCGTGTCCTTTTCTACTGATTCTATTGTGTATGTCTTTTCTGACTTGGTTTAAATTGATTTGACTCCTCATAGGTTATATTTGCCTCCTCCTTTATATGCCTCGTAGTTTTTTACTGGACATCAAATGTAAATTTTACCTTCTTGGGTGCTGGATATTTCTGCATTTCTGTATTTATATCTGTGGTTTGGTATGCAAGTACGTTACTTGCAGAGTTTTTAGTCTTTTAAGCTTTATTAGGCAGAATGTCAACTGCTTTTAAATAAGGCTCTTCTTTGTCTATCTCTTTGAATCTCTACTGAAGCAAAACTCTTCTATATACTGTGTACTTATATTAGTTTTCTATGGCTGCCATAACAAAGTACCACCAACTTGGTGGCTGAAACAACAGAAATGTCTTTTCTCACAGTTCTAGAGGCTGGAAGTTCAGAATCAAAGCATTAGCAGGGCCCTGCTCCCCTTGATACCTGCAGGGGAATCCTTCCTTGCATCTTCCTAGTTCTGGTGGTTTGCTGGCAACCTTTGACAGCCCTTTCTTTGCCTGTAGATGCATGACTCCAATACTCCATCTTCACATGGCATTTTCCCTATGTTTCTTCATATCATCTGCTCTCTCTGTGTGTCTTTTTCTGTGTCCCTCATTTTATAAGGACATGTCATATTGGAGTAAGGCCCACCCTAATGACCTCGTTTAACTTGATTACCTCTGCAAAGACTCTTTCCAAATAAGGTCATATTCTGAGGCACTAGGAGTTCAGACTCCAACATGGTTTTTTTTGGTCAGGGGTGGGGGCCACAATTCAACATAGTGCTGTACCCAAATCCCATGAATTACGAAGTTTTCCGCTCTGGCTGCTTGGAACAAGAGTGATTGCCTGCACCATGAAAACTCCTAGAATTGTTCTTTCTAATCTGTTTGGCTGGTTCTTTCTCCAGCCTTGGGGAATTGCCCCACCTGTGTGTGCTGATTAGTACTCAGATGAACACGTGGGATTTCCAGAGTCGTCTCTAGGCAGCCGTCTACTCTCAAGTGCTCTGTCCTGCAAGGTCTAGCAGCTTTAGCCTCCTTGAATTTCTAACTCCCCTTCAACTGTCGAGCTTTACCTGGGTTTTCATTTCCTTACTGCGACCTGGAAAGTCTCTCCAGGTAGTAAGCTGTGGTTGTTGTGGGCACACTTCATTTGGTTCCCATCTCTCAGGGATCTTTGTTCTTTGCTTGATGTCCAATGTCTTGGACATAGTTTTGTCATATATTTTGTCTGGCATTTTCAGTTGTTGCAAGCAGGAAGGTAAATCTAGTCCCTATTGCTCCATCTTGCGTAGAAACACTGGTCTGCCTTTCTACTCTGTATGTGGGTTACTGATTGCAACGAGAAAAAAAAAATCAATATTGTTTGGTACCAGTATTAATCCATGTACTTCAAAGTCATTAGAAGGCTCTGAATGGTGCCTAATAATAATTGTATGTTTTCTTATCAGCTCTCTGTCTCATTCTCTGGAGTGTCTATTTAATATCTTCTCACTCCCCTCAAACCTCATTTCACCCATATCACTCTTAGCAGACGACCCTGCCTCCTAACTTCACAGAAAAACAGAAGCCATCAGATGGGAACTTGCTCTACTTCTTGTGACCTAGCCTATCAATGTGCCTTCTTTGGCATACATTCTTTCCACTTCTTTTCTGTAATAATAGAGCAATGACCTTCCTTACATCTTGGACAAATTCTAATTCCTTTATGTGTTCTCAGAAGTTTCTTCTTTCTTCTTAGGGACTTTGCTCAATCGATTATATTTCCTCTCTCCTGAACCTTGAAAACCTTTTTACTATCTCCTTTACATTAGCATTGAAATGTTTAAGTGTTTCCTGTCTTTAAAGAAAAATCTCCACTTTGATCTTGTTTCTCCCCTGCCCTCCCCTCTCCTCTATGGTTATCATCTTTTCTCAAAGCCAGATTTCTTGAACAGGTTGTGTGTATTTCTTTGTCTATTTCTTTAATGCCATTTACTTCCTAACCAGCTGCAACCTGACTTCAGTGTCCTTTATTTTCCTGAAACTGTGCTTGCCAAGGTTGCTGACTTCCTTTTCTGGTGAACATTTTTGGGTTCTTAAATTGTCTCTGGATCATTATTTTCTATGCCTGGTTACAAAACCCCATTGCCTAAACATGAGAGGAATTTGTTAAAAATACAGGGACGGGAGCTCTGACCTCTGTGGATTATGATTTAGTAGGGCTGGCATGGGGCTCCAGAATCTGATTTTTTTAAAAAGCCTCAGTGTGCAGCCAATTTTGAAAAACACTGTTCTCTGCAATATTTAACACTGTTCTTATCTAACCTAACTGTTCTTTGGGTATCATTAGATATCATAGACTCTTTCTTGAAACATTTTTCCTCGACTCCCTTGGCATCACTTTTGCCACTCTCCTCTCGCCCCATCCCCACCTCCTCTCACCATACATACATCTTTTGCCATTCTTCCTTAGTCACCATTGGAAGATCCTCTTTCCTGATGACCCCTGGAAAGTTAATGTTCTTCAGGTTATTTTCTAAACCTTCTCTTAATCACTCTGTATGCCTCCCTGATAATCATTCCCAAAATCCAATTATCTTTAAGTTGATCATTCTTAAATCTGTGTCTAAAGTCATCTCTTTCATCTCTGATTTTTATATCCAGCAGCCTTGAATGTCCCATAGACAGCTTAAGTTCCATATGTTCAAAATGAAACTCTTCTCTTTACCCCCTAAAACATGATTTTCCTCCTGTGTTCTCTATTTGAAGTAATGTCGCTAGTATCCACCTAGATGCTCAAGTTCCAAGCCTAGGAAAGAAACACTCTTATTCCTCCTTTTTCTTCAGAATTGCAAATGCATTTTTTGCTTAGCAGTCCTGTTTTAATAATGTATCCTACAGACATACCTGCATATATACAGAGCGACTATGTGCAAGGTTATTAATTGTAGCATGTTTTGGAAAAACAAAGGATAAGAAACAATTCTAGTGTCCATCTGTAAGAGACTGAATAGATAAGACTATGGGACATCCTTACATTGAACTACTGTAATGTGGCTATAAAAATGATTAAGGAAGCTCTCTATGGCCTGAAAAAGTCTCAAGGATATGATGTTAAATGAAAAAGCAAGAAACAAAATAGCATATACAGGTATCTTATTTCTGATTTCTTTGGGTTTTGGAATATTTGCATTATACTTACCAGTTTAGCATCCCTAATCCAAAAATCAAAAATCCAGAATGCTCTAATGAGCATTCCTTTGAGCATCATGTTGGCATTTTAAAAGTTTTGGATTTGAGGGCATTTTGGATTTTTAAACTAAGGATACTCAACCCTCAATGAGGGAGACAAATCATATGTATATTTGCATAAACATTAGAAGGATGCATAAGAAACTAATGAATCATGTTACTATTAAATATTTAAAACTTAGGGCCAGGCACAGTGGCTCATGCCAAGTACTCTGGGAGACTAAGGTGGGAAGATCACTTGAGGCCAGCAATTCAAGACTAACCTGGGAAGTATAGTGAGGCCCTGATCTACAAAAAATAAGAAAATTAGCCAGGTGTGGTGGCAACTACCTGTAGTCCTAGCTACTTAAGAGGCTGAGGTGGGAGGATTGCTTGAGCCTAGGAGTTTGAGGTTACCAGTGTACTCCAGCCTGGGTGATTGAGTGAGACCCTGTAACAATTAAAAAAAAAAAAAAAATTAGATGCGAAGCTTCCTATAGAATCATGTTTAAGTTCAAACTAAGCTAGGCTGAGAGCATGTTCTGAATCAATGTTGTATATATTTAGGTTTTTGGTGTTAGGAAGATCTCCTGTTTTCCCTTGTGATCACATGCCAGCCTTTAGTTAGTATCTTACGTACCTTGCTTATATATAACAACCACTATTCTTTCCAGTTTCCTCTACTGTAAGTAATATCTCTTAGTTCGAAACTACATGTGGAATGTTTGCAATTGACTTTCCTTATTTCCATTATACTGACAAGTCTGATGTTTTCTGTTCTTAGCTTTTGGTTTTATTTGTTTGGTTTTAGGAATGATTTTTTCTTCCATATGATAGTGTAGCATTAGAGATTATCCGGCTATCCAGTATATCTGTTTAAGACACTCCTCCACTGTTAAAGAGGAAATGTATTTATTTTCAAGGGTTTTGGACAATTGGTACTCTTTTATTATCAATTTAAAGTCTAGAAACTCAAAATTTGCATAATTGGAATAATTTATAATTAACATAAATATGCCTTGCTTTCTTAATTTTTGTTTCACATGCATTTAGAGAAGCTTTTTATAGGGGGCAGAATAAATAAGGGTATATGTATCAAGAATAGCTTACTTTATGATTAACAAACCTAACATGTATGGTAACTGAAAATTATGTGTGTACATTTTTAGCATTCTTTCAAAACAAGTCAATTACCAAGGCAACTTAAAAGAACATAAAATGCTAGTATTTTATTATAATTCTTTTTATGTTATTGCTTTTATTGTTTTCAAAATATTGAAAGTTGGTTATAATACTTAAATTTTAAAAATTGACCATAGTTCTTTATTTCACTCTACAGTCCAATCACCAACTGTCTGCGGTTTGTTTGTTTTCTAAAGGTGTTCTTAAGGATTATTTAAGAGAACTCCCTTCTCCTCTGATAACAAAGCAACTTTATGAGGCTGTATTAGGTGCAATGGCAAAAAGTCCTTTGAAAATGTCATCAAATGGTTGTGAGAATGACCCAAGTGACTCTAAGTACACTGTTGACCTGCTGGATTGTCTGCCTGAGATTGAGAAGGTAAGCATTATAGATATACATTTTTCCTGAAAGCCAGTTAATGAACTATATACCCAGCTCCAGAGCTACAGATAATTTTAGATATTTAACATTTGTGGCACTCATGTATTTAAAAGCTCTGCCATTACTGCCTTTAAACAGCCTAAGTCTGTAAAAGCTTCTTAAACAGAATAAATCTAGAAAACAATTTTATCTTTTCTGTATGTGATTTTAGCCTAAGCATGAATAAATACTCACTAAAGTTTTTTTAATTGTATTGTTAAAATATTATTACAATATTTGTTCATTATAGTAATATTGAAAAGATACAGAAAAGAAGAATGTAAAATTGCAATCATCAATATCCAGAGGCAGCTATAATTAACATTTTGGTGTGTCTCCTTTTAGTATTTTTTTAGATATGATAACTGTTTTGGTGTATATGGCTTAACTTTAAGACAAACAACACCCCCCCGCCCCCCGTTTTTTTCCTCCTTATCCTTTCCATTTGCCCCCCTCTCCAAAATCTTCAGACCAGCATCCTCAGGTATGCCTGTAGGAGAGAGAGAGAAGGATAGGTAGGTCTTCAGAACCAGCCTTAGCCTAACTTTATCTGTTGTTCTTTAGAATATAAGAGAAAATAGGAGAAAGATATGACTGGGCTTATCTAGATGAGGCCAAATTTGCCTACTTTTTTTTTTTTTTTTTTTTTTTTTTAATCATGTTGGGGCAGAAAGAGCAAGAATTAGTAGGTAGAAACTGTAAGTCCAGTAACTTTATTTGCAAGTTTACTGTGGTCCCCTGAATGTCCTATGCTCTGTCCAGTTGAATTAACAATTACTCCTCCTTTGGATTAGGGGAAGGGAACAGCTAAAGAGTGCAGAAGCAGAAGGGTGGGGTGAAGTTTAAGGGGGTGGGTGGAAAAAGTAGAGATACTGGTTTCCTAACACTAGGTAAAAAAAAAAAAAATTTTTTTTGAAGATGGAGTCTCACTCTGTCACCTAGGCTGGAGTGAAGTGGTGTGATCTTGGCTTACTGCAACCTCCACCTTTACAGGTTCAAGCGATTCTCCTACCTCAGCCTCCTGAGTAGCTGGGACTACAGGTGGGCACCACCATGCCCGACTTATTTTTGTATTTTTAGTAGAGTCGGGTTTCACCATATTGGCCAGGCTGGTCTCAAACTCCTGACCTCAGGTGATCTGCCCGCCTTGGTCTCTCAAAATGCTGGGATTACAGGTATGAGCCACCATGCCCAGCACTAGGTAAAATTATAAGTGCCACTTCTAAGTGAAGAAATGAGTGTTAGAGAATTTAAATCACTTGCTGAAAGTTACATAGCTTTTGTGAATATTATAGTCTATCACATGAATTCAAGTCTTTCTGACCCTAAGGCCCATGCTATTACCATCCTTTCTAAAAAGACTGAGTAAGCCTGGGCTGTATGGTGAAACCCTGTCTCCACAAAAATTACAAAAATTAGCTGGGCACAGTGGCACGTGCCTATGGTCCCAGCTACTTGGGAGGCTGAGGTGGAAGGATGGCTTGAGTTCAGGGAGGGCTACAGTGAGCCAAGATCATGCCACTGCACTCCAGCCTGGGCGATAGAGCCAGACCTTATCTCAATCAATCAATCAGTCAATCAGTCAATAACTGTATGATATACCATTGAGTGGATGTGACAACATACTTTATCAGTAATCTCTTTTATATATTTAGATTTTTTTTTTTGAGACGTGAGTCTCGTCAGCCTAGGCTGGAGGTAGTGGCCGATCTCGCTCACTGCAAGCCCGGCCCCGGTTCACGCCATTCTCCTGCCTCCCCAGCCTCCTGGAGTAGCTGGGACTACAGGCGCCTCCACCACCGCTAATTTTGTATTTTTAGTAGAGACGGGTTTCACTGTGGTCTCATCTCTTTGACCTTTGTGTGATCCGGGCCTCAGCCTCGGCCTCCCAAAGTGCTGGGATTACAGGCGTGAGCCACCGCGCCCGGCCTATATATTTAGATTTTGAGTGATTTGTAAATATTTGTACACAGATTTATTTTTAGTTTAGAATTATTTAGAATAGAATCTCAGAAGTGGAATTGCTTATTTAACTAATATGAACATTTTAAGGCCCTTATATGTTTTCATACTGATTTTCTTTCTTTGTCTTTTTTTTTTTTTCTGTGTTTTTTTTGTTTTTGAGACAGGGTCTCACTTTGTCTCTCAGGCTGGAGTGCGGTGGTGCAAACGCAGCTCACTGCAGCCTCAACCTTCCCTGCTCATGTGATCCTCCTGCCTCAGCCCCCCAAGTAGCTGGGACTACGGGCGTGTGCCGTCACCCTCAACTAATTTTTTTTGTATGTTTTGTAGAGACTGGGTTTCATCGTGTTGCCCAGGCTAGTCTCGAACTCTTGAGCTCAAGCAATCCACCTGCCTTGACCTCCCAAAGTACTGGGATTATAGGCATGAGCCACCACGCCCAGCCAGACTAGTTTTCAAAAGGAACATGACAATTACATTTTTTGGTCCATCTTATTTAGTAGACAAAAAAAATTTGCATTCCTTTGCTTGCTACTGAGATTGAACATATATTTAACCAGGTGTAGTGTGTTGTTTGTGTCTGTGTGTGTGTATGATCACAATTATTGCTGGAAATACCCTTAAGAGGCCAATGTATATGGAGTTGTGTTAGGAAATAATTATGAATTAAAAAAAGAAATATTCATATATTTAACTTGTTTTGATTTAAAATGCCATATTCTTCTCTAGCTTTCATTCTCTCTTCATTCCTTCCCTTCACAGCCAAACATTGAAAGGCTGTTTATTCCGGCTGTTATCGCTTCATCACCACTCGTTTTACTACTCAGAACACTGTAATATGGCTTCCTACCTCATCTCTCTGGACTTGTTCTTGCCACAGCTACTAAATGACCTTCTGACCAGCAAATCCATTTGTCACTTTTGGCTCCAGAAATAATGTTATTTTGATTTTTCTTTAAATAAGATTTTTTACCAGCTTAGACAACAAAGTAAGACCCTGTCTACAAAAAAAAAAAAAAAAAAAAATTTTTTTTGAGACAGAGTCTCGCTCTGTCGTCCAGGCTGCAGTGCAGTGGCATAATCTTGGCTCACTGAAACCTCTGCCTCCCGGAACAAATGATCCTCCTGCCTCAGCTTCGTGAGTAGCTGGGATTACAGGCGTGTGCCACCACACCCACCTATTTTTTTTGTATTTTCAGTACAGTCGGGGTTTCATCATGTTGACCAGGCTGGTCTCGAACTTCTGACCTCAGATGATTCACCCGCCTCGGCCTCCCAAAGTGCTGGGATTACAGGCGTGAGCCACATGCCTGACCTACAAAAATTTTTAAAAAAATAATGGGTATGGTGTCGCATGCCTGTAGCCTGAGCTACTTGGGAGGCTGAGGTGGGAAGATTGCTTGAGCAGGGAAGGTTGGTGCTGCAGTGAGCTGTGATCATGCCACTGTACTCCAGCCTGGGCAACAGAGCGAGACCCTGTCTCAAAAAAAAAAAAAAAAAAAAAAAAACTGAAGTTTTAAATTGGCATCAATGTCTTCAATACAATTTTGAAGAAAAAATTACTTAGTTTGTTAAATGATTGATCATATGCCACTACCTCAAAAAACATCATTTCTTTCCATAATTGTTGAAACCTAAATAACCATTCTACTTTTTGAGCCAATTACCCTTACTAGTTTCTTTAAGGATTAAAAAATATTTTCAGCAATTTTTTTTCTTTCATTTCTAACTGTACTATTCTTAAGGTTTATTTACTGAAAAAAATATATATATATATTAGTTAAGAAGCGTATTGGCCTTTAAAAAATGTCTTTCATAATCCAAATCATTATAGAACCTGGCCATGTTCTGGAATGGTTAGCTTCCTAGATTTAAGCATGATAGTGATTACAAGTTACAACTACAGGACTTACCTGTACTTAAAAATGAACATTCTTACCCTAATCCCCTTTGCATCATAGCCTTTGCTGTTGCCATGTTAGAAGAGACAGAGTTAATGGATGCATTTTCCCAGGGATTCCAGCTGAAATCTGGAGTGCATTCATAAGTATTTTATAAAGAATGTATATTTTAACCATTTAGTGGATTGTGTTGTTGGAACATAATTTTTTTTTTTTTTTTTGACAGAGTCTCGTTCAGCCACCCAGGCTGGAGTGCAGGGGTATAGTCTTGGCTCACTGCAACCACCATCTCCCGGGTTCAAGTGATTCTCCCGTCTCAGCCTCCCGAGTAGCTGGGATCATAGGCAACCACCATCATGCCTGGCTAATTTTTGTATTTTCATAGAGATGGGGTTTCACCATGTTGGCCAGGCTGGTCTTGAACTCCTGACCTCAGGTGATCCTCCTGCCTCGGCCCACCAAAGTGCTGGGATTACAGGCATGAGCCACTGCACCCAGCTGGAACATAATTTAGGCCCCATATAATGTTTCTATTAGAAACTATGTTGTAGGTTCCAAACATCCAATTTATAAGCAAATCTTTGAAAAAAATCTTCTTAAAAGTGACAAGATGTTCATCTGTATTTTCTGCTATAAATTGTGTCCTTGAATTTGCCCCTTTAGGACTATATTAATTGAAATTTAATTTAATTTAGGCAACCCTAAAGATGTTATTGGATCATTTGAAATTGGTGGCTTCCTATCATGAAGTGAATAAGATGACATGCCAGAATTTGGCTGTGTGCTTTGGACCAGTGTTATTAAGTCAGAAGCAAGAGCCTTCATCACATAACAACAGAGTCTTTACTGATTCAGAAGAACTTGCAAGTGCTTTGGATTTTAAAAAACACATTGAAGTTCTTCATTACTTACTCCAACTCTGGCCAGGTAAATGATTCTATGGAAATATTTTTCACTTTCAATGATAGGGCATTTGAATTAACTAATCATTAAATATGCTCATATATGATTGAAGAAACTCTTCTAGATTTTGCTTTTTCAAAATGTGATTTGATACCTGCCCTTTAGATTTTTTTTCATTTAAATATTTTCTGCCTTTGCTGATGACATCGTAGGCATGTAGATTAATGTGCACATTTTAGATTTGGTAGATCTAGATTTAAATCCTGGTTGTACCACTTATTAGCAATCTGACCTTGGGCTGGTTTTGTAACATCTCAGAGCCTTGTATCATCTTTTGTCATATGGATTTAATAATATGTTTATAGATTTTATATTAGGATTTTAAAAAATTGTATATGTAAAGTGCTCAGCATAGCTCTTGACACATAATAGAGACTCAATAAACACTAATTTATTTACTTTTCTCATTTTTAGTTCGACTGGTATAAAGCAGAATTCATTTTTCTCCTTAAATCAGTTCTTCTTTACGTCTTTAACTGCATTCATGGTCATTAGTCAAATTATCTCAGCTTGAATTGGGAATTATCTTTGACCTTTCCATCTTATCCAATCCTTATTCCAATCAATAACTAAAGACTGACAGTTGTTTTCCTAATTATCTCTGATATAGTTTCAGAGCTAAAAGAAATACGTATTTAATTAGACATTCTGTAAAGGACCTGCATTTAAATTCCAAAATTTTCTTAGCTTTTAGTAACCCCACACTGCATGGGACCAAGTGTGAAGTACTTTGGAGCTTCGTGTAGAGCACACTAGTAACCATGCCTGGCCCTGGGGTCAGGCTTGGGTTCAGATCTGGATGGTGACACTTGCTGGCAGGGTGGGCTATGGCAAAAACTTTAACCTCTTCAACTCCTATTTTGCTTCTCTCTAAATAATGCCTGTCTCAGGGTTGTTGTAAAGATTGAGATAAAGCATCTAAGGCAATGAGCAAAATGTTTAGCACAAAGTGAGCACTCAGTCAATGTCTTCGGTTACTCTTTTGTTGTATTTATATAGACAGAAAGATTAAAGTACAAGGGAATGCTTGAGTTCATCAGGTAAAGTGAATTAAAAATTAAGTTAATAAAAATTTTCCAGCATTTTGGGAGGCTGAGGCAGGTGGATCACAAGGTCAGGAGTTTGAGACCAGCCTGGCCAACATAGTGAAACCCTGCCTCCACTAAAAATACAAAAAAATTAGCGGGGCATGGTGGCGGGCACCTGTAGTCCCAGCTACTTGGGAGGCTGAGGCAAGAGAATCGCTTGAACCCGGGAGGCAGAGGTTGCAGTGAGCCGAGATCGCAACACTGCACTCTAGCCTGGATGACAGACAGAGTGAGATTCCGTCTCAAAAAAAAAAAAAAAAAAAAAAAAATCAATGTTAAAATTTGGAAAGTTAAAGCTTTTACTTTCTTTTAAATGCAGGCTTAAAAATTATTCTAATTTATGTTTTAACTGAATTAGAATGTTATTTTAACTATTTTAAAACCCTGAATCAAGATTATCTGGGTAATTGAACTGATTTCAGCATTTGATGCCCAATGTAAGGGATCTTTCAGAGTGTCAACTGTGTCTCCTTTTTCTAGAACAGCTTTAATTCTAATAAATACCAAGAATTTGGGAGAAAGCCGTCTTGTCATTACCACAAATGAAAACTTGCTTTCCTGGAGATACCATTAAGTTTACTGTCAGTGTCTGAGTTCATTATTATTAATTATTAATTATTCTGTGCTAGAGGTTAAGGTCATTATATTATTTTATAATAGTAGCCACCTTAGTTTTGGGTTTGGGAGAAAAAACTTAATGTATATCTTGTGTTATAGAAAAAGCAGGTTCGGATTTCAAATTCACTGTATTCTAAAGACAACCTTAAACAGCTGTTCCTAGTGTACAGCACCTTATTCCAAAGATTTGTGTTGTTGGTTTTAAAAATAACTGCTCCTTTTTCTATAACCTGTTATTTTTCTTTAGTTGTAGTTCCTCAGACAAAGAGGAGGGCAGAAAGATGAGAAGAAACAAAAGTTTTACCCTGTCAATCACCTGCTGTTGAATTCAAGAAAAGGCAGAAATCAAGTAGATGAGGTGCACTTACTGGGCCTGAGAAAGTTGATGGTGACATAGAGAATGTGGCAAAGACTAGTAGGCGATAGCATATTAACTCAGCGAATGTCTATCCTATCTCCATGCATTCAATAGAAGGTTTTAGCTTTCCTTGCTATGCATATCTTATTTTTCCATTTGGAAATTCTCCAACTCCAGAGTTAAAAAGAGTTACCCCCTTCCTATTTATTTTCTAAACTTTTTGTTTTGTTTCATGTTATTTTTTGTTTATTAATTTTGGGCAAGAAGATAATTTGCTTTGAGATTTATATTTGAAAAGTCCTATCTTCAAAGTAGTTAGTTAGAACTCTAGCATATCAGCATTAGAAGGTAAAAATCATCCTGCCAATAGTCTTTTAGATTGTCTTCTACTGAACCCTCAGGTTCTCTGGAAGCAGCTTAGAAGCCAGATCAGCAAGGGGTGGGGGAACAAAATGGAAACACACTTCCCCGTTGACCAGAACAGCCTTTTTAAAAATCTGTTTTATTATTGAGTTTTCACTAAAATATTTATTTTAGATATTCATTTTCTGTTTTAAGAATACTGAAAATTACTGCTGGTCCCCCTATCACTTTAAAGATGGAGAAATCAATTTAGAGTATAATTCCTAGATCCTTGCTATACCACATTTTCTTTCCTTTGTGGTTTTTTTTTTTGGGGGGGGGGGTGGAGTCTCACTCTGTCGCCCAGGTTGGAGTGCACTGGCGCAATCTTGACTCACTGCAACCTCTGCCTCTTAGGTTCAAGCAGTTCTCCTACCTTAGCCTCCTGAGTGGCTGGGATTACAGGCATGTACCACTGCGCCCGGCTAATTTTTGTATTTTTAGTAGAGATGGGGTTTCACCATATTGGCCAGGCTGATCTCAAACTCCTGACTTCAAGTGATCTGCCTGCCTCGGCCTCCCAAAGTGCTGGGATTACAGGCATGAGCCACAACACCTGGCCGCTATACCACATTTTCTATGACAAATATATTTGGGGCAAGTTTTTTGGAAAAGGTATCAATTTTTCTCTTATTTCTTTTTATTTCATCTTTCTTACTAGATTGTAAGTTTGGTGAGGTCGAGGATTATTTTTAACTTTATATTCCCAGGTCCTAGCAGAGTATTTGGCACTAACTAGACAGTCAGTATATTTTTGTTAAATAAGGTAATTATAGATAAAAGTATAATAAAGTAGTAATTAGAAACAAATCTACTGGTAGAAAACAAGATAAGGAAAAATTAAGTTTCTTAGTACTTATTATATTTTGAATTCTTTTTCAGCAACCTTATAGACTGCATTTTTAATTTTATTCTCTTGAAGGTGGGTAGTCAACAGTGATGGGAAAACCAGAACTTTTGAGGTTAAAATTAGCCATTTTCACCATATATTTTGTTGTAAACCACTCCGACATCAGTAGTCTAAAAAGTCAGTGATGTTGGTTTTTCAGAAATTGAAATTTTTAGTCTAAAAGATATAAAATATCAGTTTAATTGGTTTCTTAATGTTTTCCAAGATAATATACAGAAATAATGTTTCAATATGGTCTTAGGTAAGTAACTGTAAGCAACTGGCAACAAAATTAATCTGGATTTTGTAGGCAAATGTCTGAAAATGCAGGCACAATAGGACAAGTTTAAGACATAAAGCAAAAATACATGGTTAGATCAGACCAGATAACCTCAAGGCTAGCAGAATATTGTAATTGGTTGGTGAAAACAACAGGCATGACAGTTAAGCACTAAAAAGAACAGGAATAGCACAAAGAATGAGGGGGAAAAAGTAAGGAGATAGTGGTGATAAGTAGCTAGAGGAGGAAAAATATGAATAATTACACAGTGGAAAATTCAGATATCCATTCTGCACTTATATCAGTTGATGGTATGGACCATTCTATATTAATACTAACATTAAAGATCAATTTAAAGTAAATAACCTTTGTTTTCTAGAAAATTTTAGATCAAGAAATTTTAGCTATCTATAGTGATACATAACAACCATCTTAAAAATGCAATAGAAATGTTAAAAACATACCTATGTACAGTTATCAAATATTTCAATAAAATCTAAATTTAAAAAAGTATGGGATCTCTGAAAAATGTTATGAATATCACTTTAAGTGTGGAAAACTAGAACCATATATATGCTTTTATAGTTTTTTAGTTGTTTTATTTTATACAACAGCAAACAAGCATTCATTATATGTTGGAGAGTATAAAGTTGGTGTGTTATCACTGATTTATGTTGCTTTGTCTTAGTGAAGGGAAATAGAGATGAAGGGGCACTTATTAATGGAGAATAAACAAGCAGAAAGAGAAAGATATTATGGGTAGTCTTTAATAGCTATGTGTCAGCATTTTAAATTGTCTATTTTATATACAGAATAACCTTAGATAAATATTTTGTTCAACACACAAGAGTAAACCTTAGTTTGTAATGAAGTAATGTGTGTCTCTATGGTAATCGTCTATATGGCTAGCACAATGCATACTCTCAGAAGAAACTAGTCTTAATATGGAAAATGTTATTTGGGATTGTTAAATACCTAATCAGAATGAGAAAATAAAATATCTGTACTATTTCCAGGCAATAAATGAAGATAGTAGATAATGCTGTATAATCAAACTCAGGTAACAAGTGGTCAAATCTAGTATTTGCACATTTTATCAAAGTGAAATTTGGTCTGCTTAGTAAACTATGACTCTGCTGCTAATAGAATTGCAGAAAAGCCCACAAGGGTCAGAACTTACTAGGCTGATCACTTTAGATGCCTTTGCCTCATTTAGATGTTTGCAGATAAAGGAACTTCTTGTTATATTTTGTTTGTACACCAACATGCCTTGCCTGCTTTTTGCTGTAGCTTTTAATTTAGGAGAAGCTAGCAGCTTAGCTATTGTTTGAATTATAGCTAGATAATAATAAACTTGCACAGAAAATTAATTGACATTGGAAATGTGATTTGTTTGGGGACGTTATGATGTAGCATGAATTAGCACCATGGAACGTTATACTGCTTCTATCCTTAATCTAGATTATGTCTGGTAATACAAAAATAATTATGGAATGCTTTCTTTTGATAGAGTGCATGTTTGTGTTTCAATGCATGTTTGTAGTTGTTGATTAAATGGCTTATCTTTAACTCTGTTTTTTTTTTTAAGTTCAGTTGGATTACTGTCACTAAAGCAAAATTGT
The DNA here is from genome assembly GCF_008728515.1 of Papio anubis. Classification (NCBI taxonomy): domain Eukaryota; kingdom Metazoa; phylum Chordata; class Mammalia; order Primates; family Cercopithecidae; genus Papio; species Papio anubis. Next base: position 83,540,087 of record NC_044976.1, on the reverse strand, counting down.
TGTTTGTTTCTAGTGCAGCGTTTAACTGTCAGAAAATCAACAGACAGTTTATTCCCAGAGCAGAAGTCTTCTCTGAATTATTTGAGGCAGAAGAAAGAACGACCTCATATGTTAAATTTGAGTGGTACTGATTCATCAGGAGTACTTAGGCCAAGGCAAAACCGATTAGACAGTCCACTTAGCAATCGTTATGCGGGAGACTGGAGCAGCTGTGGGGAAAACTACTTTTTAAATACAAAAGAAAATTTAAGTGATGTGGATTATGATGATGTCCCTTCAGAAGATAGAGAAATTGGAGAAAATTATAGCAAAATGGATGGGCCAGAAGTAATGATTGAACAGCCAATTCCCATGTCCAAAGAGTGTACATTTCAGACATATTTGACAATGCAGACAATTGAGTCTACAGTGGATCGAAAAAACAATCTCAAAGATCTACAAGAAAGTATTGATACTTTGATTGGAAATCTGGAACGTGAACTCAACAAAAACAAGCTTAATATGAGTTTTTGAGATTGAGGGTTTTTTTGTTTTTTTTTTTTTGTAATGTCTTAAAGTTTCAAATCTGTTTTTCTTTGCTTTCTTTTCTTATACCACCCACAGTGATGTTTTCATTTTATTACTCTTGAAATCTTTAATTTCTAATAAGTTTATCTGATTCAATTAAAAACACTATTCATTAATATAATTTTTACTTATCTCCCTAGAAAACTTTTCTGGGGATCAATAAAACTTGGACATCTTGGGCTATTTTACTAAATCTTGCCAAGTCTATGGAGATAACTTTCAAATGCACTTAAGAAGGTTCACATAAGTTATTATCCCCTCAAGGTTTTTCTGCTTTATGAAAACCACTCTTCTGTAGCTGAGACAGATGAGATGGAGTCTCACTCTGTTACCCAGGATGGAGTGCACTCGTGCGATCTCAGCTCACTGCAACCTCCACCTCCCCAGTTCAAGTGATTCTCCTGCCACAGCCTCCCGAGTAGCTGTGATGACAGGCGCCCACCACCATGCCCAGCTAATTATTGTATTTTTAGTAAAGACGGGGTTTCACCATGTTGGCCAGGCTAGTCTCAAACTCCTGACCTCAGGTGATCTGCCCACCTTGGCCTCCCAAAGTGCTGGGATTACAGGCATGAACCACCACGCCCGGCCTTTAGATGTTCTTTTAGAGGAACATCACAGCTGCTCAGTCTGATTTGCAGTACGGGTCCTGGTACACTGCAACATCCTTTGGTCACATTTGTAATGCAAATGCTGCTATAAGAAAATCTTTTTATAAATAAAAGTGAAATTATACAAGTATTAATGTATTCTGTATTAACAGTCAGTAATTTAAGCTTATAAAAATTAAATATTTTTATAATCCTGAAACTATGTATATATTTATAAATGCATATATGTATAGATATCAGGATGGGGGAGGGGTTACTGTAGAATCGCATGTATTTTTAAAGTATATATGTCATGAGACCAAAATTATTATCTTATTTCAGGGAGAGAACATTTGAATTAAAGGAGGAATTACATAAAAACACCTGAACAAAAATATTCTAGAAGCATCTGAATAGAAATAATAGACTTTCTTTTCTTTATTTACAGAAAGTCATGATGTCCCCTGTGAAAAGTCATCTTTTAAATTTGAAATCTTCTAACTCCTTAAGGGATTAAGTGCCCAGATTTCTGCACTGGTGACTTAGATTTAATAAATCTGCTCCTGTTCTATGCATTTTTATATTCCGCTTTGTTTTAATTATTTATTTGTAGTAGTACATTTATAACATTGACTTTATAATTACCCCATTTGTTTCTAAATAAATTGTCTTGCTAGCGTATTACATGTTTTTGATTTTTAAAAATTAACTTATTTTGGCTAAGTATATATACAGTGTTATAGCAATCACAGTAATGTTTGAAAATGTAAATTTAGAAGGCTTTTGTATTAAATCAAAATGTATTTTTTTAAACTTTTATATCTACAAAATATGTAATTTTAAAATTATAATTAGACTTTAAGTTACCAACTTTTAAGATATGCCAGTCATTGAAAAACTGACTTCCTGATGTTTTTCTGAATATTAAAGTACTTAAACTGTTTCTATGCAATAAATATTGATAAACAATCTTATTTAATTTGAAAACCCATTGTTAAAAAATAAATATTTTTATATGAAATTTTCATTTTTTAAAACTTTGTGTTAACAATTCAGAAGAGAATACCAAGAGAACATATATGCTGAGTAAACAGTCAAAGGAAAGTACTCTTGAATATTTAATAGGAAAGCTGTCTCAGTTTCCTTCCTTTTGTTGCTATATCATGTATGAATTGAATAAATTGTTCCAGAAATGTAAAAATTTTATTAAAATATTATAATCTTCGTGTTATGCTATTAATTATAATGGTTTTAAGGATCACTTATGTTAATATTCCTTTTAAACAAAGGTGTTAAAGTTTTGGACCATCATGTATTATCTATCAATATATGTAATAACATTTATTTGTCCAAAATTTTCCAGAATCTGAAATACTTTAAGGGCCATGCTCGTATTACTGTATTACTATATTATTTTGGGTGAGAATAGTTTTAAAGTTGATCTCTGCAATCTTAGAGAATTCTAATCAGTTTTTTGTTGTCTAATCACCGAGTTATAGCTATAAACTGCTTTTATGACTCTGCTGTCCCAGAAGTGTTGTATAAGTTTAGATGTCTTTACTTTAAATGGCATTTTACTTCAAATATTTTTTGAGAGTTTTTAACCTGCTTTTTATTATTTCCTAGGATCTTTCTGTAGTGTCAAATGTTGTTCCTTTCTGAGCCTGCCAGCTTTAATTTTTCTTTTCTTTTTCTTTCTTCTTCTTCTTCTTCTTTTTTTTTTTTTAAATAGAGACAAGGTCTCTGTATATTGCCCAGGCTGGTCTCAAATTCCTGGGCTCAAGTGATCCACCCACCTCAGCCTCCCAAAGTGCAAGGATTACAGGTGTGAGCCACTATGCCCAGCTTCTAATGTTTTTTAGGATTAAAAACAATTTTAATTTTAGAGCATGTACCTGAATAAAAATTCTAAACAATTCAGATGGATAGAAAATAAAAGTACAAGTGTTTCTGCCTGCCATCCACACCAATTTCACCTCTTAGAGGTAACAGCACGTTTCTTGCTGCTATTTCTTATAATTTAAGCCAAATTTGTTGTTTTATGAATGATAAGCAATTTATCTCACTTCATTCCTTCTCACCATTTTTGGTTTTAGTTCTTCATTAGTTCTCCTTTATAACTTCAGTTAATAATTTTTTTGATCCATTGATTTTAAATATATTTCCCTAACATTGAGGAAATGACCAACCTTGTACTTCCCTTCCAACTCATTACTGTCCTTTACTGCCTAACTTCTATTAAGTTATACTATTAGTTTATATAATAAGTTTTAATAGATGTATAATGTTTTCCCTTTATATTGTATATTTATTTGTATATTGTATATACCGTATACTGTATATTTATTCTAAAAACTGCAAATCAGTAACTAGCAGTCACACTATGCAAGAATATGCACAGTAAAACCAGGTGATTTATCTCCTTCTATGTATCTATCTTATATCCTTAAGTCTGTGCTGATTTAAGCAGAATGTTTTCACACATAAAGGCCAAATGGATTCTTTCATAGCAAGCCGTCAACTTCCCCAAATCATGCCATGTGTCATTTGCTACATAATTGGGTCATGGCTTCTGCAGATTTTAATGGTTCCTGGAGTACGTAATTGCTTTTCTTTCTTTCTTTCTTTCTTTTTTTTTTTTTTTAAATCTTCAAATAGAGACGGGGTATTGTTATGTTGCCAGGACTGGTCTCAAACTTGTAGGCTCAAGCGATCCTTTCCGCCTCGGCCTCTCAAAGTGCTGGGATTACAGTGTGAGCCACTGCATCCAGCCTGATTTTATTTCTTGACAGAAGAAAAATGCTTGCTTTACTGTAGCTTCTTTTAATCAACTATTGAATTACCAAATTTGTTCAGAGTGCTTTTAGCTCTCATCGTGAGATTCCAGAACTATATTCTCGTCTTTATTTATTTTTCTTTGACAGAATTGACAGGAAGAAAAAAAACATGTTCTTCACTCTAACCCCGAGATCATTTTATGCTTCTTAATCAGCTTCATCAAATTTGGACAAAGTGATTTTTAGTTGTCATCTCGGGATGTATTTCCTTTGTACTCCTTTTTTTGTTGTTGTTTTGCCGCACTCTTTCTTGAATTTGTCTTTTCTGTTTGCTAAAGTATATTTACAGGTGCCTTTTTTTCCCCTAGAAAGGATGGGTGGGAGATAAACTAGGAGTCCTTGTGTGTCTGACAAGGCCTTTATTTTTTCCTCACACTTTATTTTTATTGAGCCTGCAGCTCTAGGTTCAAACTCATTTTTCTTGAGAATTTTGAGGGCATTTCACTATTACCTTCAAGCATCCAGTTTTGCAGTAATCTGGGCTAGAAAGATTCAGACCAGGATAGAAACAATAGAGATGGTGAGATATGGTTGGATTCTGAATATATTTTGAAGCAAGAGCTAAAGGAATCTGCCAGTGGACTATGAAAGGAGTAGGGCCTGAGCAGCTGAATGATGGAGCTCCTTCAAATGAGATTGAAATGACTCCATGTTTTTTCAGTGAGTTCCTTCTATTGGATGTTGGTATTGTTAATACAGTAGTTATTAAAATGTCTTATAATGTCCTGTTAACGATTAGTACTAATGCTTCTGTACTTGGTGATGGTGCTCATAGAGTTACTACTAGAATAAGAAGGCCAGAAGACTTCGTATTTATCTAAGTAAAGTCCCACATAACTGTCTAGAAAATTCCAGATTATGTAGCTTTATATGTTAGGGGGTCCCTGAAAAGAATTTAGTTTCCAGACCACAGATTGACTTTGATGGTTAGGATTTTATAAATACATCAATTTTTAGGTACTTTGGCATGATAAAGTTGTATTATGATTAATAATAGCAAGTCTTGATTCGAGGCTTACTCACCTGAGGACTTTGGTACAAAAATGCTCTTTTGCTCTTTTTCCTGACCAATTTTCATTTTGAATGCAATAAGGGCCACATTTGATAAACACTGAAATGCCACAAGTCACATTTCTTGATTGCATTCTGCCTCAGCCAGAAATGGACTTGTTAACTCAGGCAGAAATTGAATTATTGAGAAAATAGTGTATCAGAAGGAAGACTTTTGGGTGCTGAAAGTCTTTTGTATTTTCGTCCAGGTGGTGGTTTCATAGGTGTTTACATATCAGGTTGCATCCTTAAGATTTGTGCCCTTTATATGTCCTCCCTCTATTTTTTTAATGGGAAAGCTTGAGAAATAGACTTGGAAAATAAACAGAAACTAAGAGGGGCTAGGTCGTCAGAATGACAGCAATCAAGGCTGTGCCTGGTTACGATGCCGCTGTTGCTGTCACTGTCACTAAGCAGCCCCACGTTCTCCCCACTGGAGTGAGTTAGAAAACATCCTCACTCTGCATTATTCCTGACTGAGAGTTCCGGACAGAAGCATGAGTTTGTACTCCAGCTTCCAGGAGGCAGAGAGGAATTAGCTTGCATCCTTTCTTAGAACTTACATAGTAAGTAGATTCTATGACTGCAGAAGGAGATTTGGATGCTGAGCTGGCAAAACAGTGACACACACAACACTTTCCTAATCTTCCATCTGAACCCTGTTGCTGCAAAATTGGAGTCTTTCTTACCCCATCCCCCCAGTATATCCCAGCCATCAACAGGTCTGAGTGTTGTGTGTCTGAAACTGTATTGGAGTTTGTCACTGCTAACACACTAGTCCAAGCCACCATCATCCCTCAATTCCTAGTTCTTCTCTGCTATCACTCTCCCCTCTCCACACCCACGATCCAGTCTCTTCATGGAAGCTAATGTGAAAAAGATAAACTGCATCATTTCCTAGGCCTTCTCCCTTGTTGCCCAGCTCTAGCAACACTGGGGACCCTCATTCCTGTCTGAGGCTCTCTGCTCTTGCCATTGACCCTGTCTGGAAAGCTCTTTATCCAGATGTTAGTTAGGTAGCTCCTTTTTGTCATTCGCTTCTCTGCTCAAATGTCACTTCAAAGGCTTCTGAACAGCCTGCTCTGAGAATAAGGGGAAGAAGCAGATGGAGAGTTCTGTTTCTTGTAACAAATGCTATTAATAAACACTTATGGAACTATCTGACTAAACTGCAGATATTTATCACTTTGGTAAATGTTTACATTTAAACCAAATTTAAGAAAAATATGTGAAGAACTACACCCACATCCATTGTCACTTTTTGTCATATCACCTGGGCTTATTTTCATCAAGGCTTTATCATTATCTGAAATTATCTCATTTATTTGTTTATTCATTTACTGTCTACGTCCACTCTTCTAGAATGTAATCTCCATGGCAGCAGGGACTTTGTATATCTCGTTCATTGCCATATGCCTAGGGACTATAACATAGAAGCTGTTCAATTAATTGTTAATCAGCGAATGACTGTAACAAGACTTGAGAATGGTTGTCTTTTTGTTAGGAAAAGACTAAGTATTATAATCACAATGTCTACATAATTTTAAAAATATTCGCTCCTGAGTAATAAATTATTTGTGATTAAGAGAGTAATGTTATTTCTTTTTAAAAAACGACTTGTCTTTTTTTTGTAGTTAAAATGGTCTTGGGAAAATTAGTGACTACAAGTAGGTGGGTGGGTAAATTTGGGATGATTTTTTGTAGTATTTCTTTGCTGCAGAATGCAGTCTAAACATTTCTGTGATATGTATATGAAAATGCACATCTCACCCTAACAAAGGAACATTTTTAAGAAATATTTTGTTAAAATGCATCATTTCTTTATAGAAATCATAAAGAGCAAAATATATCCTCTTAGTTTTGACCTGATTTACTTCATATACACTTTCTCTGGAACTGGAAAAAACTATTTTTCATTTTGTTAAAATATTTTCATAAAACTTGAATGAACCCTGTAAGTAGAACTCTTCCTTATTAGAAAAAATAGCAGAGAAACCACTTTGAGGGACAGGCACTACATTTAATGTTTTTATTTTCCTCAATGCCAAGTGTTTGTTTTAAGCAAGTGAGAAAATGCGTAAACATTGGCCTTGGGTTGGGTTAACTTCATTCTTATTTGTTTCATAAGGCCACTTGACATGCTTTTAAGTTATTTGGGTTAATCTTGCCTTTTTGCTTAATGGAGGTATAGATGTGGTAGAAACTTGGTGTTGCCCTCTATTTTCTATATACTTTGGAAATTCCACTCTTCAAAATAATTTTCCAAAGAGAGTTTAAAATTTCAGCTTCAGAAAAGTGCAATCCACATTAAATGAAGAAACAGGAAAGCCCCTCACATTCAAGACTTTTTTTGTGTGAAAGTTATGAAACAGCATGCCTGCAGCTCACATTTTTTTCACACATTGAACAGTGACCCCTTGTTCTTGACTTTTGTTCAAGAAACGAGATGCAGGTTGCCAGCCTGTTTGCGTCTGTTCTTGCCTTTTTTCCCCCTGTGGCCATTGTAAAACCCACTCTTTAACCTAAGAGCAAGTTTGAAACCTTAGGTAAGTGAAAACTACTTGTCTCGGTTGGTAGATAAGAAATGTCAGAGCATAAAGTGCCATCTGTCCAAGGTTATAAATCTACATTTGATCTGTACTCTATATCAAACTCACCTATAAAGCCAAGGAAATATACATAAAAGAAGGCATACAGTGTCTTTTCCCTCAACATTTATGAACACTTTCAACTACATAGAAAAGTTGAAAATTTTATGGTGAATACCCATATATCTAGCATCCAGATTCTATAATTTATAAGCTTTTTGTTAATTTGCTTAATCACATATCTATCCATTATTTGTCATACTTTTTTGTGCATTTCAAATTAAGTTGCAGGTATCAGGACATTTCACAGTAAGTGTCATTTTGGAAGCCAAAAAAAAGATTCAATTGTTGGTGAACTTTGTGTGATTATAATTAACCTCTAAAAGATCTGTGGTATTAATTCATCACAAATCTTAGAATTCATCACTGTTAGAAAGAACCAACATTGCTATTAATAGCCTCTAAAAAGTAATGGATATTTTGAGTATCTTGTAATTATGATTATGATTATTATTATTATTATTATTATTTTGAGTCCTGTTGTGTCACCCAGGCTGGAGTGTAGTGGTGTGATCTTGGCTCACTGCAACCTCTGCTTCCCGGGTTCAAGCAATTCTCCTGTCTCAGCCTCCCGAGTAGTTGGGATTACAGGCGTGTGCCACCACACCTGGCTAATTTTTGTATTTTTAGTAGAGCTGGAGTTTCACCATGTCGGCCAGACTGGTCTTGAACTCCTGACTTCAGGTATATCTTGTAATTCTTACCACATTACTTTTAGCTATCCTAGACTTCCATCATTCACAGACAACCTGCACAATTTCTACCATATTTAAATGCCGTGTGTAATATTACTTTCTTATTTTCTTTAAAATTATTTTTTCAATTGAAAAAAATTGAAATGTAAAACTTCACACTGCTGCCATATGTGGAAAACCAGTATCAATTGTTATTAACGAGTTAAACAGTTTTTTCTATACACTAAAATGAATTCATAACTATTAAGATAATTAAGGTGTGAGCTCTATGTACTGTTATGTACACCTTAACATGCATACCACACTTCGGGAAATACTGAGTTATAATCTCTGCTATGGTCTGGATATGGTTGGTTTGTCCCCAGCGAATCTCTTGTCAAAATTTACTCCTCAGTGTGGTGTTTTGGGAGGTGAAAGTTGTTTGGGTAATAGGGCAGATTCCTCATGAATAGATTAATACCCTCCCTGGGAGGTGGAGTGAGGAGTTCTCACTGTATTAGTTCCAATAGAGCCAGTTGTTAAAAATAGCCTAGCACCTCTTTGCACACTCTCCCTCCACCACCACCCCTTTCTCGCCATGTGACCTGTGCATATGCTGTCTGTCCTTCACCTTCTCCCATGAATGGAAGCAGCCAGCAGCGCTCACCCAATCTTCAACTTTCTGGCCACCAGAATCATGAGTCAAATAAACCTTTTTCCTTTATAAATTACTTAGCCTCAGGTATTCCTTTGTAGCAACACAAAATTGACTAAGATAATCTCCATCTTTTGTATCACAAATGTTGGGCACAAGAAAAGTCAAAGCTGCATTGAAAGTTGAACACATAGATAACACCAGTCTGTTTTCTTTTTAAGGGACAAAAGCACCTTGTCCAGGTAAGACACTGGACTAGCTCCCATCTGGAGCTGGCGATGGCGAGAGTGAAAGGTCTCCTAACGCAGGGTTGGGGAGGGTCTGTCTGCAGTCTGAGATTGTGTCCCAAATGGGGCCCATTCTTCATGAACCCTGTAGGTGCCACACTGGCAGGAACAGAGCCAAAGCCCAATTCTTACAGCCTGCATTTCTGCCTTGAGGACTTCTCAGTGCTGTTTCCCTGAACACATTTTTTTTTTCTCATTTTGTTTCCTCTCACACTGTTAACCCTCTCCTACCAGCATATTTTCCCCTGAACTACCAACATAGGGTTGGTAGGAAATCAACAAAAACTTATCTTTCCTTCCTAAGATTAGAACCAGGGCATAGGAGCCAGACATAGAGATCAAAATACCAAATTTACTTTTGATAAAGATAAGCCGGAGAATATGGCCTGAGTCTATGGCCAAGTGGGCTTCTTCATACATCCTCTGTGATCTGATCATCCCCACCTAGTCACTGGTGGAGTTAATGGAAAATGCCTCTCCTGGCATGGGCAGAGCCTGTCAGCACCATAAAAGTATGTATTACCAACAGGCTGGTGTGTGGTGAAAGAATGCAGAAGGCCCCTAGCCAAGCATGCTCAAGTTCTTCTCAATTCACTACTCAGATGAGTCATTCTTTGTGACTTGGGGAACAGTAAATGAGGGGTTTAAAGAGAAGCTGGAAGTGGTTCTCTCATGCTCTTTTACCTTGAGAAGCAGCGAAATCCCCTCCCTTTTATGGAAATGGTAAAAGTACAGGATGTTATCCTCTAAAAATGATCTCCTATTGTTTCCTCTTAATAAAGGACCAAATTGTCACAAGATAAACTTTGGGACCCTTCTGTAAATGGAGTAGGAAGTGGAAATGCTGAACTGCACATAGGCAGCCAAAAAAAAAAAAAAAAAAACATAAAGATTTTCCAGGTAATCACTAGGCAATTGCTGCCATGGGGCACCCAGTTAATTTGCAAAGTGGCCAAAACAGCATATTCTCACCTCTCTTGGTAAATCCTTTCCCCTCAGGCCCCCATGGCCATGTGCCACCTCTGGCTGCCTTGGGCCTCAGATATCCCAATCAGTCTTGCCTTTCCTTCCTGTGCCCAACAGAAACTGTCTCCTCCTTCTCTACCTCCAGGGAAATCTTGCCTTCCATTTGGTTTTATAATCTTGCCTGGAAGAATGTGGTCTTATCACCTGATTTAAATACTAACGTGTTAATGATGGATAGGGTTTATTTGTACTTTATTTTAAAACGGAAGCATATTAAACTATGCCTAAGAAAGTGCTGGGGGTACTCCTTAGGTTCTCCTGGTTCTTTTTGCTAACTGTGGGGTCCCTTGATGCTCCTGCTACAGTTCCATGTTATGTTCACCTCTGAAAGACTGTTGGCTTTTGTATTAGCCATCTCAACTTCTCAGGTCTACTTTCATCCTCAGCCAGTAGGGAACAGTACTTAAGCCATTATCAGCCATATCCTTAATGCATTTAAACAGGGCCTAGGTCACAAGGGGGTTGTTGGGCTTCTGACAAATCACCTAGTGGAAATTCTATGAAAGTCAGAATTGCGTATGTAAATTTTTTAAATATACATACGCATACGAAGGACTAACCAAAACAACTTTGAAAGAGAACAAAGTTGGAGGACCAACATTATCCAATTTGAAGGTGACTTATAAAGTGACAGTAATCAAGATGGTATAGTAATGGCATCAAAATAGACAAATCAATAGAATAATAGTTCAGAAATAGATTCATACATATATAGACAACTGATTTTTGATGAGACAATTCAGTGAAGAAAGAATAGTCTTTTCAACAAATGCCACAACAGTAGAATATTTCCATGAAAAAAATGCTTTAATCCACATCTCATACCATATGTGAAAATGAACTCAAAATACATCATAGACCTAAATGTAAAGCCTAAAAGTATAAAACTTCTAGAAGAAAACCTTGGATTATTCACAGATTTCTCACCAAAGACATGACACATAAAAAAAATTTTTTTTGATAAACTGAACTTCATCAAATTTACAAAAGTCTGCCCTTTGAAAGACCCTGTTGAGAGAATAAGAAGATAAACCACAGATTGGGAGTATACATTTGCATATATCTGATAATGGCTGACATCTGGGATGTATAAAAAAATTCCAAAACCTCAATAATAATTTAAAAAACACTCCCCTTGCTCCCTGCAATGAGCAAAATACATGAACAAACACTTCATGAAAGAGTGTATATGAATAGCAAATAAAGACATGAAAATTAACAACTATCATTAGTCATTAGGAAATGCAAATTAAAACTACAAAAAGATAACACCACAGGGCAATTAGAATGGCTGAATTTTAAAAGAGCGACCCTACGGGAAGAATGTGGAGGAAATGAGACTCTCATATACTGCAGGTGGGAACGTAAAATGGCACAACCACTTTGGAAAATATTTAGCAATATCTTAAAAAGTTAAAAATATACATACCACAGGATCCAGACATTCCATTCCTAGATATTTATCCAAAAGAAATGAATGCATATGTCTGTAAGGAAAACTTGTACAGAAATTATCATAGCAGACTAATTTGTAGTAGCAAGATACTCATTTGACAAAGGTCTAATATCCAGAATCTACAAGGAATTTAAACAGATTTAGAAGAAAAAAAAACCATCAAAAAGTAGGCAAAGGATACAAACAGACACTTCTCAAAAGAAGACATTTATGCAGCCGACAAACATATGAAAAAAAGCTCACCATCATCACTGATCGCCAGAGAAATGCAAATCAAAACCACAATGAGATACCATCTCACGCCAGTTGGAATAGTGATCTTTAAAAAGTCAGGAAACAACAGATGCTGGAGAGGATGTGGAGAAATAGGAACACTTTTACACTGTTGGTGGGAATGTAAATTAGTTCAACCATTGTGGAAGACAGTGTAGCAATTCCTCAAGGATCTAGAACCAGAAATACCATTTGACCCAGCAATCCCATTACTGGGTATATACCCAAAGGATTATAAATCATTCTACTATAAAGATACATGCACATGTATGTTTATTGCAGCACTATTCACAATAGTAAAGACTTGGAACCAACCCAAATGCCCATCAATGATAGACTGCACAAAGAAAATGTGGCACATATACACCATGGAATACTATGCAGCCATAAAAAAGGATGAGTTCATGTCTTTGCAAGGAGATGAATGAAACTGGAAACCATCATTCTCAGAAAACTAACACAAGAACAGAAAACCAAACACCGCATATTCTCACTCATAAGTGGGAGTTGAACAATGAGAACACATGGACGCAGGGAGGGGAGCATCACACACCAGGGGGCCGGGGGGCTAGGGGGGCTAGGGGAGGGATAGCATTAGGAGAAATACCTAATGTAGATGATGGGTTGATGGGTGCAGCAAACCACCATGACACGTGTATACCTAGGTAACAAACCTGCATGTTCTGCACATGTATCCCAGGACTCAAAGTATAACAAAAAAGAAAAAGAAAGTATATTATCTAGATGCATCCATTTAAATTTAATGGTTATTAAATTTATTAAACATACCTACAAAATATAAGACATGAATTAAAAAAAAAAAAAGAACAGTGCCTGACACTGCAATAAGAAATGATAGCTATTACTATTAGGAGTGTGGCATCTATTAACAGTTTCCACCAGTAAACACAACCATTGTCAAATAATAAAGATCTGTTATAAAAATATTCAAGCAACAGAGATCTATTAAAAGTTTTATCTTTGCTTCAAAATAATCTGGAGTGAGGAGTATAGATTAAAGATTAGCCATGTACTGATCTTTATAAATGCTGGGGCTGGTAAAATCCCCTCTTTGCCTTTCACACTTCTCCCTTCTCCCATTCCATCCCTCAGAAGTAAACATAATGAACACATTGATGGCTACACTTCCAGACTTTTCTATACATACAGAGAAATGTGAATGTTGGTACAAATACACATACACAGTTTTACACAAGTGGGGTCATATTGGATATATTGTTTTGCAACTTGATTTTTCCCTTGATAATTTGTAAACCTCCTTTCTTGTTGGAATGAAGAATGTTCCTTATCACAGCTGAAGAGTAGGTACTTGTCTGATGAACATATTTTGCCATTTTCCTAGTGATGGGCATGTAGATCCCTTCCACACATTACAATTTTGTTCTGGTTAATATTTTCTTTTTTTTTTTCTATTTCTTTTTTTTATCATCTGTTTCATTTTTCCTTTATCTATTTTCTCTCTTTAGTACTAGAAGTCTACACTTTTGTCTGCTTCTAGGTTAGCACTCCCCACCCACTGCTTCCTTGAATGCTCTGAAGACCAATGAATTCTTTATTCTATGAGCCCGACCTTTATAGGCCAAAAAAGAGAGAGAGAAATAGCCAAGTGAATTTCTACTACTGTCACATTTAAGTCACAGTGCAGGCTGCTTTTGCTTTCCTGAGAAAGTATGTCAAGTATTTTTTATATTCTTCTTTAAAAATTATTTTCTTTAAAACCTTATTATTTTCTTGTTCTTTCTTTTCTTTTTCTTTTTCTTTGCCAGCAGAAAGTGAAGGAGACACACTTTCAAGTTTGCTTTTTAATTCACAAACTCAACATTTTTTCTTTTCTGTTTACTAAGTCACACAGTTTCCTTGGAGGCAGACCTTTATGTGTCCCTTTATTAATGTTTTGTCTTTTATTTTCCATATAAAGTAGTAAACTAATAAAATCTTTATTAGAATTTCTCTCCAACTTTGGAATCTTTTTATGAGGTTGTAGGAGCCTGAATAATGGTCCCAAAGCCATCTGTGCCCTAATCCCTGGAACCTGTGAATGTTACCTTATGCGGCAAAAGGGAGTTGACAGATTTAATTAAGTTAAGGATTTTGAGATGGGGAGATTTTCCTGTATTATCTAGATGGAGCCTAAATGTGGTCACAGGAGTTCTTCTGAAAGGGAGGCAAAGGGAGATTTGACTAAAGAAGAGGAGAAGGCAGTGTGCAGGTGGAATCAGAGATTAGAGTGATGCGGCTACCAGCCAACAAATGCCCACAGCCCCGGGAAGCTGGAGAAGGCAAGGAATGGGTTCTCTCTCTCCACTGGAGCCTCCAGAAGGAACTAGCCCTACTGGTTTCGGACTTCTGGTCTCTAGAACTGTGAGAGAACAAATTTCTGTTGTTTTAAGGTACAGAGTTCATGGTAGTCTGTTAGGAAATGAATATAGAACTCTATTCACAATGTTCTGTAATTAATTTTGCTTTTTTTTTTTTTTCAATTTGTTGCTTGTTATTGTTCTTGTTAATTGCTTTTCTTCCCAGTAGTTTGCAGACCTCAAAACAAAGTTATATATTTAAAACTGGTGATAAACAATGAGTTTATAATAGCCTTTCATAATATAAATAGGGGCTTGTTTAACTCCTCACCTCACCTGTTTTTGCCTTCCCCACTGGCACTCTAGCTGCACCAAACTCCTAGGGCTTTGCTTTGATACGGTCCTGAATCTGCAGTCCCACTCACTAGAGGTGGTTTCTGCTATTTAGAGTTTTTTTTTTTTTCTTTTTCACCTTTATCAGTTTTTAAGACATGTAGCACTTATTTCCTGTTTTCTGTTCTAGGTATTTGAGTACACAGCTTATTGTGTCTGCTGGATTGTATGTATTAAAGGCAGGGATTTACTATACACTATACTTCCTTATCATCTTACCTGGAACAAAGTAGAAAGAAACTATTTGGGAGGTAATTTCCCAAATAATGGCCCCAAAGAGATTCATGCCCTAATCCCTGGAACCTGTGAATGTTACCTTAAAGAGCAAAAAGGATTTGATAGATTTAATTAAGCTAAGGATATGGAGAGGGGCAGATTGTCCCGGATTATCTAGATGAGCCCTAAATTTAGTCACAAGGATTCTGCTGAAAGGGAGGCAAAGGGAGATTTGACTATAGAAGAGGAAAAGGCAGTGTGCAGATGGAAGGAGTTATTGACACATTATAGGTATAATAACTAATATTTACTGAGGATCTATGTTTCAGACACTGTACTATGCATTTTATATATTCTGTCTCAGTTTATCCTCACAAGAGCCATGTGAAGTGGTTTTCCAGTTATCCATTGCTACAGAGTAAATTGTCCCAAAACCTGGTGACTTAAAATAATGATAGCATTGGCAGGGGGCGGTGGCTCACACCTATAATCCCAGCACTTTGGGAGGCTGAGGTGGGCAGATCACCTGAGGTCAGGAGTTCAATACCAACCTGCCCAACATGGTGAAAACCCATCTCTCCTTAAAAAAAAAAAAACAGCCAGGTGTGGTGGCGGGCGCCTGTAATCCCAGCTCCTCAGAAGGCTGAGGCAGGAGAATCACTTGAACCCAGGAGGCAGAGGCAGAAATGAGCCGAGATCACACCACTGCACTCCAGCCTGGGTGACAGAGCAAGGCTCCATCTCGAATATAATAATAATAATAATAATAATAATAATAATAACAATAAATGACAGCATTTGCTTTGCTCACCAATCTGTGTTTGGACAGGTCGAGGCAGGGAAAGCTCATCTCTGCTCCGCTCAGCGTCAGCTGGGGTAGCTCGAAGGCTCAGGGTTGGAATCAGCTGAAGGTTCATTCACTGACATGCCTGGTGGCTGACACTGGCCATGGGCCGAAACCTTATTTGGAGCTGTTGACTGGAACACCTCCATTCTCTGTCTCCATGAGCTGCCTCACAATGGTGGCTGGGTTCCCAGGGTGAGTGCCCAGTGAGAGAGCGCCAGGTGGAAGCTGTCTCACCCTTGATGACCTGGCTTCAGGTGAGATGCAGCGTCATTTCCACGGCATTTTGTTCTTTGAGGCAATAACAAAGTGCCACCCAATTTCTAGAGGAGGGGAAATGGAGTCTGTCTCTTGATGGGATGTGGCAAGAACCTGTGGAATGGGAAATGTTGCTCCACTTCGGAGAATTCCTTCTGCTGCAGCAGAAGCTTGTCATGGTTAAATGATTAAAGCTTGTACGTGGCTGAGTGCTCAACATTCCGACTGCAAAGCCCAGACTATGATTCAGATATTTCTCTTACTATGTGACTTTTAAAACTGTTAATATCACATGATCAATTCCTTTTATAAACTCTAAACGAATTCTTATATGCACTCTTTATTATTTTTAAACAAAAATGTTTATTGATGCACATAGATGTACATAGTTTCAGGGTACATATGATCATTTAATACATTTACATAATTTGTAAAGATTAATCAGTGCATGTGGAATATCCATCACCTTAAATATTTGTCTTTATGCCCGAAACATTATTCTCTTCTAGCTATTTTGAAATCTACAATAGATTATTATTGACTATAGTCACCCCACTAATCTATTGAACACTAGGTCTTATTTTTTCTATCAAACCATATATTTGTACCCATTAATCAACTTTTCTTCACCCATACCACCCTCTCACCTTCTTGGACTCTGGTAACAACCAATCGATTCTCTATCTTCATGAGATCCACATTTTTAGCCCCTACAGATGAGCTAGAACATGTGATGTTTTTCTGTGCTTGTTTTATTTCATTTAACATAACCTCAAGTTCCATCCAAGTTGATGTAAGTGGCAAGATTTCATTCTCTTTTATGGCTAAATAATATTCCACTGTGTGTACCACATTTTCTTTATCCAGTCATCTGTCGATAGGCACTTTGGTTGATTCCATGTTTTGGCTGTTGTGAATAGTGCTGCAATAAACATGGGAGTGCAGATGTCTCTTTGATATATTGATTTCCTTCCTTTTGAGTGTATACCCAGTAGTGGGATTGCTAGATCATATAGTAGTTCTATTTTTGGTCTTTTGAGGAACCTCCAAACTGTTCTCCATAGTGGTTGTACTAATTTACATTCCCACCAGCAGCGTATAAGAGTTCCTCTTTCTCTACCTCTTTGTCAGCATTCATTATTGCCTGTCTTTTTGATAAAAGTCACTCTAACTGGTGAAATGATATTTCGTTGTGGTTTTGATTTGCATTATTCTGATGATTAGTGATGTTGAGCATTTTTTCATATACCTGTTGGATTTGTGTTCTTTTGAGAAATGCCTATTCAGATATTTTGCCCATTTTTTAATCCGATTGTTCTTTTGCTATTCAGTAGTTTGAGCTCCTTATATATTCTGGTTATTAGTCTTTTGTCAGATTGGTAATTTGCAAATATTTTCTCCCATTCTGTGGGTTGTCTCTTCACTTTGCTGACTGTTTTCTTTGCTGCGCAAAGCTTTTTAGCTTGATGTAATCCCATTTAGTCTATATTTACTTTGGTTGCCTGGAGTGCTGTTCATTTTTCCATAGGAGGACTATGTATGAATTATTTTTCAAATGTGTATAGATACTGTTGTGCTGCATAACATACTAATTCATAGAGCATTTTTGAATTTTTGGTAGTTTTTTTATCCAGGGAAAGGGAATAGTATTTTCAAGGAAGCAGAGGTGAGAGGGTATAGCATGTGTGGAAAACAGCGTGGAGTGAAATGGCCAGAGCAGAAGTAGGGGAGAGCAAGGCTGTAAGAGATGAGTTTACAAGCAAGCAGGGCCATGCCACAGGAAGGCAAAGAGCTTAGACCCAATCCCCGAGGCAAGGAGGAGCCATTGAAACGTTGTAAGCAGGGAAGTGATGGAGTTCAGGCCTGATTCGTGTGTGTGTGTGTGTGTGTGTGTGTGTGTGTGTTTGAGACAGAGTTTCACTCTTGTTGCCCAGGCTGGAGTGCAATAGCTGGATCTCGGCTCACTGCAATCTCCATCTCCCGGGTTCAAGCGATTCTCCTGCCTCAGCCTCCCAAGTAGCTGGGATTACAGGCGCATGATACCAAGCCCGGCTAATTTTTGAATTTTTAGTAGAGACGGGGTTTGATGATGTTGGCCAGGCTGCTCTCAAACTCCTGACCTTGTGATCCACCCGCCTTGGCCTCCCAAAGTGCTGGGATTACAAGCGTGAGCCACCGCGCCTGGCCTTTGATTTTTAAATGACCACTTTGGCTTCAGTGTTGAGAATTTAAAAGCATAGGATTTGGAGTGATATGTAAATCTCAATTCACCCACTTACTGCATAATTTGAATTTGTTTAGAATATTTTATGCTCTTTCACTTTGTAGACGCAGGTGATTTTCAATTCAGGAAAGGTTTTTTTTTTTTCTTTTGATATCTTTGGCTTTTTAATTTTCCTGGCATCTTATTAACAGTGCATAGATTTAAGTTCAAATCCTAGGTTCCAACTAAGAGTTGGGCACATCTGTTCTAGTAAGACAGAGTGCTCTCCAATCTGCCCAAGTTCATCGGGAGGGGCTTAGCTAATGGCATAACAAATAAAACCTGAAGTCTCGGTGGTTTAATATGATAAAGGGTTATCACCTACTTGTGAAAAGTCTGATACAGAATGAGAAACTATTCTCTACTTTGTAAATTATGGCCTCTGGAACACATAGCAGGGGGAGATAAAGCTGGAAGGTTCCATGAGATGAGTTAAAGTCAGGCCTGGAGTGGCTTCTGTCACTTCCACCCACACCCCGTTGGCTAGAATTCAGGCTCCAATCTGACTGCAAGGAGGCTGGCAAATGCAGAGGTGCACAGGGGATATTTGACCAGCACAAGTGGTTTCTGCCATCTTCCTCCTCATCCAGATTTTCTGTTACTCTCAATCAATTAAAATTGAGATTCTCATAATGAACGGATGCAGTTTTTTTGTTTCAAATTCTGTCTACAGCAGATCATTTCTGAGGACTAGTTGCCTCTCCAGTACGCCCTACTTACAGCCCCGGTGTTTTTCTGGAGTTTGCCCTCTCCTGATGCTAAGGTGCCTGTTAGAGAAATGCAGACAAAATTCCAACAGTCTTAAAAAATAAAGTGTACGATTGAGTAATGGCTACATGGTTCCCTGCTTGACATGGATGGGTTGAAAGGAACATACAAAGTGTCATCCTGCCTTTTAAACAGGTGGATGTCTTTTATATGACCATGTCTAATGTTTTTCCCTTATTTCTAAGTTTCAGACTTTAAGATCCATAAAATTATTGTTTTTATTTTTTATTTTTTTCTACTCTTATCTGCTGAAGGGACCCACATAATTATTAAACTAAATTAATTAGCTACTAATACATGTAGATTATTTATCTAGTAGGGTAAGAGAATGGATATCTTGGTTAGCTGATTTTTTAGTAGGTACAAAGTTTCACCATGTTGGCCAGGCTAGTGTTGAACTCCTGACTTCAGGTGATCTGCCTGCCTTGACCACCCAAAGTGCTGGGATTACAGGCTTCAGCCACCAAGCCAGGCCAAGCTGACTGTTAATTAAGCACTATCAGGAATTACAATGTAATAAAAATATACTACAATAAATATAATTAAACTTCCTTTGATAATTCAAAAGTCACCTCAGAATCCCAAAGCAGTTCAACATCTATGTGAAATATTTTAATATGTATTTTACATATTTTTAAGCACTTAGACTTTACAAAGTACTTCTATATGTTTATATCTTATTTAATCCTTATAATTCCATGCAGTGGGATTTATTATCCCCATTTGTTGAAGAAATGAATCGGAAACCCAACATTACAAAGCTTGAGACGAGCTGTCTTTATACTGATGACCATCAGTAATTATTGTCAGTCCTGCAGACATGACAATCTGGCAGAATTCTGACATGAATGGACCTTGAATTTGGTTATACACCTGATGATAATTCCTTAATAAAAAGTTGCTTGTCTTTTGTTGTCATAAGTGTTCATTACAGAACTAAAAAATAATGAAGTTCTAGCTATTGGTTGTGAGGATTCTGGATAATTGGGAGTTTATTCTGTTTTGTTTTGTTTTTGAGACAGTCTCATTCTGTCCTCCAAGCTGAAGTGCAGTGGCACAATCTCAGCTCACTGCAACCTCTGCCTCTCTGGTTCAAACGACTCTTGTGCCTCAGCCTCCTGAGTAGATGGGATTACCGGCACACACCACCATGCCTGGCTAATTTTTTTGTATTTTAGTAGAGATGGGGTTTTGCCAAGTTGCCTGGGCTGGTCTTGGGGTTACCGGGGTGAGCGACCATGACTGGCCTCTGTTTTTTATTTGTTATATTTAGATCCATACAAACTTCATTGTAAATGAACAACTGGTACCAATTCAATTGTTAATTTAGCTTTTTTACTAAGGCTGAAATAAAGTAGACACTTTCTTTTCTTTTTTTCTTTTTTCTTTCTTTCTTTTTTTTTTTTTTTTTTTTTTAAGACAGAGTTTTGCTCTCATGGCCTAGGCTGGAGTGCAGCGGCACAATCTCGGCTCACTCCAACCTCCGCCTCCCTGGTTCAAGCGATTCTCCTGCCTCAGCTTCCTGAGTAGCTGGGATTACAGGCGCCCATCACCAGGCCCAGCTAATTTTCTGTATTTTTAGTAGAGACAGGGATTCACCATGTTGGGCAGCTGGTCTTGAACTCCTGACCTCAGGTGATCCACCTGCCTCGGCTTCCCAAAGTGCTGGGATTATAGCTGTGAGACACCGTTCCCGGCCAAAGCAGACACTTTCTGTATTTTAGATTTTACTTAGCATTATTTTCTAGAGTTTTTTTTTTTTTCTCTAAAGGGAATTTTTATTCTTAAAAATATGGTTCCTAAGAAGTACTGGAAAATGCATCTCTAGTTAACAGGGAAGAATGTGAAATCTTCTATTTTACATATTCCTTTTCCTTTTTAAGAAAAAAAGAATAAAAACATCTCAGAATTTCACATATACAGATGAGTTTGGGAAAGCTTATTTTCTGTCTTTAAGTTTGGAGCATTGGCATTGTAGAAAAACACAACCTATATTATCTGTCATATTCACCGTCTATGTTTTTTATGTCTTATTTGTTAACAAGAAAGCATTCAAAAGCAATTACACAACTTTTAAAAGTCCATCGTTTCCCAATAAGCTCCCAAGGCTGGTTTTGCTGGTGTGCAGGGTTCTGCTCTGACAGTGTGCGCTGTTTTACATTAGCCCGTGGCCCTCAGAGAGCTCATCAGCCATGGCAGGAGGAAATTCACCGCACAGGGGTTCATTGGCCCTTCACTAACATATTTAATTTCCGTTGTGAGGACCTTGCTCAGTTGCACAGATCTGTCCTGGCAATGGCAACCTAGCAACCCGGTGGAGCGGAACCGACCCTGGGCAGTGCTCCGAGGTAGAAGGGTGCAGGGAGACGTTAATTATTTACAGTGCTGGATTAGTGAAGCTGTGAAGAGCACCTAGGCCACCATCCACTGGAGTTAATTGCCTTTTCATCTGAAGTGCACACACACAATATGCTTATCTGAGGACCTGAAAATATGCTGGTTTAATTACCTGTTTCTTGGCGGATAAAAAGCAATTTGTAAAGCTGAATGATCATTAAATTTAATATAAATTAATCAAATATTAGAATGATCAATTTTCTGAGTAGCATTATCAGTTCTGCAAAAAAAAGAAAGCTGTTCAAATTTATTTAAAATTTATGTTAAATACTATGTCCAACACTTGTGGTCTCATATTAAAATGATCAAAGGCTAATATTAAACCAGGCATGGACAGTCACTGCTTAAGTTGCATTTGAGTCTGGGAAACATTCCTGTTATTATTAGTAGCAACAAAAAGTTAAAATCAGAGATTACTACATAGAACAAAGAGGAAACACTATAGTTTCTCTGGTGTGTGTGTGTGTGTGTGCGCACGCACACGCGCGTGTGTGTGTGCACCTGTGACCAAGCAAGAAAAGGCAACAACATTCATTAAGCCAACTATATTCCAGGTGCTTTAAATACATTGTCTTTGTGCTAGGTATTATTATTATCCCCACTTACAGACAAGGCATCTGAGACTTACGGGATAGTGCAGTTTGCCCAAGGTGATGAAGCTGGGATTTGGATTCGGGTCTGCCAGGACCTGAAGACTCCTGTCTTTTCACTACACTGTAGGCCAGACCAAATGACTTAAGGTCCGAAGAAGATCAGATTGGCTCACGGTGGGTGGTAGGGGAAAGGGTTGGAGCTGTGGGGATTGGAAGGAGGCACACCGGTTAACTCCACTTTCATTCACACCTGATATTCCTACATCTTCAGTACAGGTGGTTAGCATCTTCACTTGAGCCTCAGCTGTGTTCTTTACTGGGATTCAGCATGCCTGGCCTTGTCTGCCAAATGGAAGGTCTGGGCCAAACAAAAGGACCTTAGCTTAAGGGGTTGAGGAGCCTCGGAGAGAACTCATCCCAGAGAAGGAAGAGACATCACTATGATTTTGTCTGTTTCAAAGTCTTAGTGTCAAAGAGAGGTATCATGAATAATTAAATCATGCTGAGTAGTCTGAGATGAATCCTATCATCTTCTGTCCTTTCCTCTTTCCTTCCATAGGTACCAGACCTGCATGAGCTCTGAAGGCTCTCCCTTGCTTCTTGCACCTCTGCTTCTGCCTTGGTGTTTGCTTCTTGCTGAACTTGAACTAACCCAGAAGCACTGTCCCAGCACCTTCCCCCATGTTACAGGCCATTAGGCAGCTCTAGCATTTTTGAGAGAATGGAGCCCTGAGTGCCTGGTGGTTGTGGTCTTGAACATGTGTGACTCCACCTTCATCCCAGGGGCCACTGGACACACTTGGGGGCACTCTGCAGAAGGCTAGGCTACCTGAGAAGCAAGTGGGGCAAGGTCCCATGAAACCTGGGCTATGGCTGCTTATGTGACTGCATGGTGGACACAGGTGATGAGACTCAGGAAAACTGAGGTTATAAACACACAATGAAAATACCACACCAGGTCTGGGTGTGGTAGCTCAAGCCTGTAATCCTAGCACTTTGGGAAGCCAAGGCAGGTGGATCACTTGAGGTCAGGAGTTCAAGATCTGCCTGGCCAACATGTGAAACCCTGTCTCTACTAAAAATACAAAAATTAGCTGGGCATAGTGGCACATGCCTGTAATACCAGCTACTCAGGAGGCTGTGGCAGGAGAATCACCTGGGAGGTGGAGGTTGCAGTGAGCCGACATCGCGCCATTGCACCCCAGCCTGGGTGACGGAGCGAGACTCCATCTCAAAAAAAAAGAAAAAAAAAATCACACTGAACTGATAACAACTGCTATCATAACCATAAGGAGCCCCACGTTTAGTTTCTATAGCAAGAATGTTACAACCATTTTGTATTTGTAAATTAGGCAAAACATATTTGCTGCTTGCCATATGGTAGCCACTATACTAAGCTTTTTATTTGCTAACCCTAAGGCAGACACTTATTCAATATCCATTACTCCAGTCCTTTACTCTAACAACACCGTGCTTTTATTTGAGACAACAATGTGCTCAGCCTCTGGTCATGGTTTATGACACTCAGTCATGACCCTCCTGTTCTCTGTAGTCCCAGCTTCTTTTCACGAAGGGAGGGAGACTGGGTTATGGAACACACTTCTAGAAGACTACAGGTGAAACCCCTCATGCCTTTCAGGACTTTGCTCAAGTGTCACCTTCCCTTACCATCCTGTTTAAAATGATAGGCCCTGGCACATAGAAGGCACTCAATATATTTTTTTAAAGTCAGGTGTGGTGGCGTGTGTCTGTAGTCCTAGCTACTCAGGAGGCTGAGGCAAGAGGATTGCTTAAGCCCAACAGCTTGAGGCTGCAGCGAGCTATGATTGCACCACTGTACTCCAGCCTGTGCAACTGAGTGAGACCCTGTCTCTAAAGACAAACCAACCATTTTTTAGAGTGAACTCATGAAAATAAAATTAGAAAAATCTCTGGAGAAGGTACTGAACAGCAAGCACAGATGCCCAGGGAGAGGAAGATGCCTGGCATGTTTGGTGAACAGGAGGCCAGCATGACTGGGATGGGGTGATGGAGGGGAGAGGAAGGAGGGATGGGACCAGGTGACAATGGAGGGCCTGCCTGCACAAGGGTTTGCAGGGCACAGAGAGGCACTGGGATCATACTCTGAGTGATCATACTATGAGGCTGAGGAAGGACTCTGTGCAGAAGGATGACAGCATCTGACAGCATCAATTTAAAATTACCATCTGGTTGTGGCTGAAAGAGACTGAAAATGACAACACAGAAGCAGGGAGAACAGGAGGCTGCTGCAAAATCCAAGTTGGTGATGATGCAGCTTGGACCATGGTGGTAGCAGTGAGGGAGAAGAGAAGTGATCGGGTTTCACATGCATATTGAACGTGTAGTCAACAGGACTTGCGGACAGATTGGATGTGGATTGCGAAAGAAAGGAGATGAAGGATGACCTTAAGGCTTTTGCCCCAAGCAGCATCATGGCTGGGAGGACTGCTAGAGGAATGGCTTTTGGAAGGAAACATCAAGCACTCAATTTTGGACATGTTTAAGTTTGAGATGCCTATTAAACATCCAAGTGGAGATACAAAAGGTCAAACAGATACACATCTCTTGATTTTAGAGAGAAGGTCAGGTCACAGAGGTAGTATTTAAAGCCTTGAGAGTGGATGAATGCACCTAGAAAGTGAATGCAGAAAAAAGAAAGAATAAAAGAAGTTCAAGTGTAAGGATGAGGCTCGGGAAACTTCAATCATGATGACAATAATATGTGCCAGGCACAGGCCCCTTATCTGCAGGTGCTCATTTGCCCCTTACGTAAATGCTGCAAGGTAAGTTCTCTCAACCTGACTTGATGGAAGGGGAATCTGTTTCACAGAGCTGGGTCATCTGTTCAATGGCACGCAGGTGGTTAAGAGCTAAAACCTACCTGACAAAGTTTTCTTTCCTCTAGCAATCTAACTGATAAACCTTGGTATTATCCTTTGTCTTCCCTTCCCCATCCAACCAGCCTTTCATTTCTACTTTCACATTAAGCTTTAGTACAGGGCATCCTAATCCTTTGCCCTGAACAATTCATCCTGCCTCCATTATAATAGGATTTCTTGCCATGAGACTCTTCCCCGCTCTAGTTCATTCCTTGTTTCCTAAAAATAAAGCTGTTCGGGTCAACTTCCTGTTTAATCCTTCTATTCATTCCTCATAAATTCTAATCCAGCTCCTTAGCTTGGTAAACAGGAGTCTTCACAATCTGGCTCCAAGCTCTTCTGTGTCTCAGTTTCACATACTGTTTTTGCTTTTTGGTGCCTACGCTAGGCTTGACCAGCATAGGCAGAAAAAGGCAACTGCAGTACATGATGTTAGGCACCTGATGGTGTGCCCTGTGTCTTGTTCCACAACTCAGAGGAAAGCTTTCTGCTTGTCACCATGAAGTATGATGTTTGGTGTAGTATTGTTTTACACACCCTTCATCAGATTACAGGAATTCTTTCTGTAGATGCTAAGAATGTATTGTTATTATCATGAATGGATATCAACTTTTATAAAATGTTTTTCTGCATCAGCTTGGCATCATAATTTCTCTCTTTTGATTAACCACTGATTTATTTTCTACTCTTAAATTAACCTTACCTTCCTTGGATAAACTCAACTTGGTCTTCATGTGTTAACCTCTTTAAAATATATATATATATATATTTTTTTTTTTTCTGGATTTGATTTGCTAATATTTTGTTTAGCACACGGCCCTACAGTTTGTGCAGTGACCCAGGGGAAGCACTTGTTTTGGAAAGGTGGCCAAAAGCAAGCTGATAAGTAGGAGCAGTTTGATTTCCCCTTCTGCCTGGGATGAGGACCTCTGCGTGGATGGCAAGGATTGGGATGGAGGGGACATCCAAAGTTCTCTATTATTATAGGAAAATAAAAATTTTGTTATTGAAAACATTCATTAGAAAAAGAACACTTTCATATTCAGTACAAAATTCGGCACATATTTGGTACAAAAACTGAAATAGATCTCATTGTTAAAATTCAAAAATTTTAATAGCAGGGAAATAAAAGTCTATAAATAAGCCTCTCTCTATACACACACACACACACACACACATATATATATATGTTCAGCTTGCCAATTCACCTGACATAAAAAAACAAATAGAGAGAAAAAGTCCCCAAAACACCCCTTCAGGAAGCTTTTTTACATCACATCCAAGTATGACCCCTTCTCTGTGACTTTGATTAGGCCAAGGTTGATAAGAACAGTCTTTTCCAGTTCCAGATAACTCTCATAGTCCATTTTTAATTCAGCCTCCATTTGTTCTTTTGACTTCTGATATATTTTCTAGGGGGGGAAGAAAAACAAGACATCCTTATAAAACACTGATATCTAAAAATACCAAAGGATGAGAAGGGGCTGTTTGTGAATAGTTGACCTGGCTGCTGTTTTCTGGAAAGGATTGGATGGAAGGCAGGAAGGCAGGAGGGCAGGTGGGTGGGAGGCAGTCAGATGTGCTGGGAAAGGAGGGAGTGGAGGGAAACATGGTCCCCAACCACTCTCTCTGTCTCTCAAAAACAAATCCCTTTTTCCAGCCTTCTTCCCTTGTTTCCCTTATGTAGACTGGAGGGTGACTAATAGCCTAGAGGTTGCAGAAGTCTTTTGAGATCCCCCTCTTCTGAGCCCCATATGAAGGGCATAGCTTGTGGATCACATGGCAATGACTACTCTTCCCAGGCTGAGTCTCCAGCTGAAATTCCAGTTAGGAAAATTCCCATTTCATATGCGATTAGAGCAGTGATTATTATTATCCTTTGGGGAGGGAGCTGTATCCAGATTATATGTTTACAAAGAGATGGATGTATGATTTTCCTGAAATCTGTGTTGAACTATACAGCCTCATCCTGGCACCTGCTGAGCACTCATACAGGCCAGCCTTGCTGGATGAACATGCGAACACTTTCTATGTGCCAGTCATTGGCTAAGTGCTGTAAATATTTTAACTCATTTAATCCCCATTGCAATCTTCTGAGGTTGTTACTGTTTCCATTTTCCCCTTTATCAGCCATTGCTTAGAAGGAGACATTTCTGACTAACATTAGTTGTTTTTACTTAGTGACTTTTTTCTTGTTCTAAATGTAACAGAGGAACCCTTTCAAATTCATTCACATATCTACAATCTATTAATAGTTCCAGCGAAAATTTGAGAAGTGGTGGCTTTACTTAAAAGAGGGCACCATATCAAATGGAAATGAAGTAACAAGAAGTTGGGAACGTTTTGGAAATTGAAAAGTATAATACAATTTAAGGTTTTATTATTATAATATTCAGGTGTTTAAAAAGTATTTCACATGCAAATTATTTTTGGATTATCCACAATTCTACTTGCTCCCATTGATGTAGATAATTAGGAGCTGTTGCTATGGTATTTAAACACTCATAATAGTCATGGATAATTGCTGGAGAAGGGGAAGGGTGGCAGATTATCTCCAATAATAGAATCTCAACAAACTAACATTTGTTAAGTGTGCAAAAGAACAAAACTAAGATCAATTTGTTTGTAGCAGTGGAATGGAAAGAAAGGTTAATAAATTGGCATTCTTTTACACTTTGTCTCCAAACATGTTTTTGAAATGAGATCCTCTGCTTTTATTGCACTAATTAGTATCTATCAATAAGTGATAATGTTAATCTATTTGCTAATGCAGCACATTACAATATTTCCACATGCTAATGCTTTTCTTTTCTTTTCTTTTGAGACAGAGTTTCGCTCTTGTTGCCCAGGATGGAGTGTAATGGCAAAATCTCGACTCACTGCAACCTCGCCTCCCGGTTCAAGAGACTCTCCTGCCTCAGCCTCCCGAGTAGCTGGGATTACAGATATGCGCCACCACGCCAGGCTTATTTTGTATTTTTTTTTTTTTTTTGGCAGTACGATTTGACTATAGGTGATTTTATTTTATTTTATTTTTTTTTTTTTTTAAATTTATTTATTATTATTATACTGTAAGTTGTAGGGTACATGTGCATAACGTGCAGGTTTGTTACATATGTATACTTGTGCCTTGTTGGTGTGCTGCACCCATCAACTCGTCATTTACATCAGGTATAACTCCCAATGCAATCCCTCCCCCCTCCCCCCTCCCCATGATAGGCCCCGGTGTGTGATGTTCCCCTTCCCGAGTCCAAGTGATCTCATTGTTCAGTTCCCACCTATGAGTGAGAACATGCGGTGTTTGGTTTTCTGTTCCTGTGATAGTTTGCTAAGAATGATGGATTCCAGCTGCATCCATGTCCCTACAAAGGACACAAACTCATCCTTTTTGATGGCTGCATAGTATTCCATGGTGTATATGTGCCACATTTTCTTAATCCAATCTGTCACTGATGGACATTTGGGTTGATTCCAAGTCTTTGCTATTGTGAATAGTGCTGCAATAAACATACGTGTGCATGTGTCTTTATAGCAGCATAATTTATAATCCTTTGGGTATATACCCAGTAATGGGATGGCTGGGTCATATGGTACATCTAATTCTAGATCCTTGAGGAATCGCCATACTGTTTTCCATAATGGTTGAACTAGTTTACAATCCCACCAACAGTGTAAAAGTGTTCCTATTTCTCCACATCCTCTCCAGCACCTGTTGTTTCCTGACTTTTTAATGATCGCCATTCTAACTGGTGTGAGATGGTATCTCATTGTGGTTTTGATTTGCATTTCTCTGATGGCCAGTGATGATGAGCATTTTTTTATGTGTTTGTTGGCTGTATGAATGTCTTCTTTTGAGAAATGTCTATTCATATCCTTTGCCCACTTTTTGATGGGGTTGTTTGTTTTTTTCTTGTAAATTTGTTTGAGTTCTTTGTAGGTTCTGGATATTAGCCCTTTGTCAGATGAGTAGATTGCAAAAATTTTCTCCCATTCTGTAGGTTGCCTGTTCACTCTGATGGTAGTTTCTTTTGCTGTGCAGAAGCTCTTTAGTTTAATGAGATCCCATTTGTCAATTTTGGCTTTTGCTGCCGTTGCTTTTGGTGTTTTAGACATGAAGTCTTTGCCCATGCCTATGTCCTGAATGGTACTACCTAGGTTTTCCTCTAGGATTTTTATGGTATTAGGTCTAACATTTAAGGGAGTTCAAGACCAGCCTGACCCACATGGAGAAACCCTGTCTCTACTAAAAATACAAAATAAAACTTAGTTTGGCTGGATAAGAAAAGAATTTCATATCCAGCCAAACTAAGTTTTATTTTGTATTTTTAGTAGAGACAGGGTTTCTCCATGTGGGTCAGGCTGGTCTTGAACTCCTGACCTCAGGTGATCCACCCACCTCAGCCTCCCAAAGTGCTGGGATTACAGGCGTGAGCCACCGTGCCCGGCACCACATGCTAATGCTTTTGAGACTGAGGGCCTCATGTGAGTAACTGTGTTTGAGGATGTATGTATTTGGCTATACGGAACCTACAGATGGGATCAATGATGAAAGGTTGGTAACAAAAGAGCAAAGGAGAGAGAGAGCAAGAGGGAAACAGAAATTGAGACTGAGGTGATCTCAAGTGAGAAAGACAGAAAAGCCTAATTCACAAAATGTTTAAAAGCCCAAAATTCTAGTGGGCAAGGGAAGACCAGCAGAGTCACAGATTTCCTATCAAACAGGGAGAAGCTGAGAAAGAGGGGCACGGGGTGCTTTAGAGCTTAGGTTCTTTTTTGACAGAGTTTAGGATGGATGTGCCCTGTACCAATCTCCTCTATTTCAAGTTTCATAGCTTCAGCATATTATATACAGTAAAATTCACCTCTCTCTCCACCTATCTATCTATCTATCTATCTATCTATCTATCTCTCTATCTCTCTATCTCTCTATCTCTCTATCTATCTAATCTATTTATTATTATAATAGCTCTATTTACTGAAAGTCTATTTGTCACATTATTTAACTGACAGCCTTACAGTAATCTTAGTTACTAGTATTCCCATTTTCAAGATAAGAGACCTGAAGCTCAGCAAAGGTGACAGCCTTGCTCTAAATCTCACAGCTAGTAAGTGGCAGAGTTGGGATTTGAGCCCACGTGTCTTGATTCCATATTCAACTCCTTTTGCACCACTTTCTTTAATGCATTATTCACCAGATATTAAAATTCTATAATGAAAGCATTCAAATTTTGCATTAATGTACCTGTACTAAAGAACTTTGAAATTATAGAAAATTTCAGAAGCTTAAATTGGACAGAATCTCACTAGTTGTCTAACTGGCAGTGAGCTAGGAAATCAAAGAAATGCACTTGACTCTCATGAGAACAAGAGAAGAATGTGAAAAAGTATAACTTTTCTACGGAAACTGTGGATTAAGCCAAACAAATATATTTCCACTGGTGTTCAAGGAAAACATCTTTCATTTCTGAAATTTAACTTACAACTTTTTTCTTTGCCATTTCTTCTTCCATTTCTTTCTTTTCTTGCTCACGAATTTTTTTGCGCTGTTCTACGTATTCCAGATGCTTGACTTCTCTTTCAAAGTAGTGGTTAATACTTGTCATCTGTTAGAAACAGATGCCTGTGAGAGGGTGACATGCAGGAAGCCCCCATGACCTTTACAAGGCTCCGTTAGAATTTCTGCTGCTTGTAATTAGGTAGACGACCTACCTAATTTACCTCCCTAATCTACTTGATCATTATCTAATGATCATCTACCTAATTATTATGTAGATATCTATTTTGTGATACTTTAAATCTCTTAGGTGAATATAATTTGGAAATTGTACTCACAGGTCTACTACCTGAGGAGCTGGCACAATTCAGGGGCTACTGTGCTAACGTTTAGGGCTCTGTGACTTGGAGGTTTCCAAAGTAGGGCTGGAAGGAGAGAGCTGCAATTCAGGGGTTGCTTTTCCCCCCATTTCTTCCTTCTTCCTTCTAAATCTGAGGGAAGTTTCATATCATCAATCAAACTTAGAAAACCCAGATGAGGATCTCAATGTAGATCCTAGAGGGACTGGAAGCAGAGCTGAGCTCCTGGTCCCTGGAGGGCTTCACGTATTGGCATAGAATAGAAGCAGGAAAGTCAGCAGAGACCTCGGGGAAGGCAACCAGGGGAGAGACAGCCTTTTGCCTGCCGGTAACTAGGCCGATGTTTGGACTTGCAGCAGGCTGAAATCTGTATGTTTAATGTTCATTGTATATACATTTATATATTTCTATTCATTGATCTTTTTAAAGCCTCATTGTTAACATTGTTTGAAACACTTGGGTGGTGGGTACAGGGTGGGGGGTGTAGAACACTGCCAGTTCAGCTGTGCTGCCCGCTATATTCCAACTTGGGTTGGGAACCGGTGGGGATGGGTGATGGAGAGATGCATGAACATGTCAACTGGGCCCTCAGGGAAGGGTATCACTGAAATCAGCATCCCACACTTCGGTTACAATAGGAAAAGTGACATTTTCTGATTATGAATCCCCAAGTCATTATTCTCTCAGAGTCTGGACTTCATTTACTTGGTTTCCTTCTGATGTCATGTTTGGGGCTTTTTTTAAAGCTTCAAACTATTAACTCATACAACAGAAATACATCCTCTTATTTACTGTATGAGTCTTTTGTTCCCTTACAGAGGAAAAATGCTGTCATTTCTTTTTTTTTTTTTTTTTTTTTTGAGACGGAGTCTCGCTCTGTTGCCCAGGCTGGAGTGCAGTGGCCGGATCTCAGCTCACTGCAAGCTCCGCCTCCCGGGTTTACACCATTCTCCTGTCTCAGCCTCCCGAGTTGCTGGGACTACAGGCGCCCGCCACCTCGCCTGGCTAGTTTTTTGTATTTTTTTTAGTAGAGACGGGGTTTCACCGTGTTAGCCAGGATGGTCTCAATCTCCTGACCTCGTGATCTGCCCGTCTCGGCCTCCCAAAGTGCTGGGATTATAGGCTTGAGCCACCGCGCCCGGCCAATGCTGTCATTTCTAACATTTTTTAAAAGACACATCTCGGCAATATCTGGTCACATTAATTCTCAAAGTCATGTTACTAACCTCATTGGTGGAAGGGCGACTTAATGTCCAAGGAATTTCTAATATATGCAGTGTTCCATAATAATCAGCTATGGCTATAAATTGCTGTTTAGCTGAAAGATTTAAAATAAATGGGAGGAAAAAATCAGCAAACAGAAAACCATCTTAAGCAGTTAAACATGAAATATGTTTTTGTTTTGTGTTCTCCCAGAGGACCTACTGTGATTCCAATGATCTTGGCATTTTCATCAGATGTTCATGGCTGGACCATGTAAACATGTACAAGTCATTTTTTCCAGCTGATGAAATGAAAGCTAAGACTGAGCCTTTGTTGGCCCCCCCTGCTGCCTCAAAACTTGTATTTCTGGTGACTGTATAAGGAATATGGCTCCTGGCTGAAGTTGACTATCTCTGTGACTGGACCCACTGGGCATACTTGAGAAGAAAGCAAGGAGAACACATAGAAAGATTTTCAAAGAAAAGTCATGAAGTTCATTTTCACCGAACACAGAAAGGGCTAAAGGGTACCATTATCCAGAATTTCAAAGATGTAGCCAGAACCACAGGTCTTATTGTAAAAACAAGTAGCTTCCTTTGAACATTTAAAATGGGTATAATATGCAAAGTGTTTGAGATTTTTAATCTTCTTCTCCTTCTTCCTTCTTCTACCTTTTTTTTTTTTTTTGAGACAGGGTCTCCCTCTGTGGCCCAACCTCCTAGGCTTAATCAATCATCCCACCTCAGCTTCCTGGGTAGCTGGGACTACAGGTTCATAGCACCATGCCCGGCTAATGTTTGTTTTATATTTTTTGTAGAGACAGGGTCTTGCCATGTTGCTCAGGCTGGCCTTGAACTCCTGGACTCAAGTGATCTTCCCACCTCACTCAGCCTCCCAAAGTGCTGGGATTAGAGGTGTGAGCCACCATGCCCGGCCTGAGAATTTTAATTTTCTATCTCACTGTGTGTGTGTTCTTTTCCTTTTTAGTAGGTCTGCTTCAAATTGCAAAATCCTGGATTCATAATCCCTGTAGGTGTACAAAGCAATGTTTTACACCAAAGTGGGAAAAGATACTTGGGTGGTACATATGGCTAAGCAGTAGTCTGAATGTGACACTCAAGATGCTGAAGACTGAGTTTCCAAATCTAACATTTCTGAGAAATGGATAGCAAGAGAATTTCATGCTGTATACCTTTGGAAACAATGGAAAACTTCTTTTAAAAAAGGCAGGTGGGTTACAGTGATTCACCCCTATAATCCGAGAATTTTGGGAGGCTGAGGCAGGAGGATTGATCACACCACTGCACTTCAGCCCAGGCAACACAGCAAGATGTCATTGCAAAAAATTAAAATAAAATAAAAAGAGGCAAACATACTGGATTTACATAGAAATTACTACTTGGGTGAAACAGAAAAAAAATGGAGACAAAAGACATACATCACATTTCTATAGACACATTCTTGAATTTATGCTTGCTTTGTTATATAGTACTTTTTCCTCATAGTTGGTTCAAAGGTTAAAGCTTAATACATACATATATAACCCCAGATAATAATTTTATCTTATGAAGAGAATTGCTTAATATTAGCCAGGGGAGAACCACAAAAGTGATATAATATTAAAAATATGATTTGTAATGAAAATTAAAGAAACAAAATTTATTCCATCTGGGAAAAAAAACAGCAAAAGATCACAAAGATCTAGGGCTCACCCTGTCTCACCCGGAGAAGAGGAGAAGGATGTTTCCCATTGTGTGGTTCAAAACCAGCCTCTGCCTGACACATGTCTCAGAAATCATTCTTGATGAGGCAACAGTGAGAAGAGCTCAGGTTGTGTCCAAGGTTTGAGAGCAAGAGAGAAGGAGAAGGAAGAGGAAAGATGGGAAGGAAAGGGAAGAGAGGAGAATGAAAAGGAAAGGAAGAGAAGGGAAGGGATAAGAAGGGATGAGCAAGAAGAAAAACAAAAAACTAAGAAATAAACATTGGAGGCTTTTCAGATGACTGTCAAGATGTTCCCGAGTTACCCAAAAATGACTTAGTTTATTTAGTTAGAATTAACATACGAGAAAAGATCCAGGGTTTGATGCAGGTGATCATAGTTATGCAAATGTTTTGAGACTGGGCCGGTTCATGGGTTTTCTCCAGAAGGTCCCAGATATCAATATATCCATCTTCTCGGCCGATATAGAAAACTCCGGGCCGAGTCAGGGACCAGTGGCCTGAGGTGTACCTTTTTGGTGCACAGCATGACTGAAGGAGAGGTCCAGTCTTTAAACAAATTTTTAAAAAGACAAGATTTTGTTATTATCTGAGGGAAATTCACTATGAAGCACAACTCAAGCTAGCTATGATCCTATAACAACAAAATTATGCCCACAGGAAGTCTTACTTCTCTTTGTTGTAGGGTTTTTATATAACACCAGCTTTTCTTCCCTGTTTTCATAAGCCATTTTTAGTTGCTTTTCAGAAAAGTTTAAACATTCCAATTAAGTTGTTGAAGTTTCTAATAGTCCCGCTTCTAAACCCACTACTGCTTCTAACCTTACGACTATTTCTGTGGAAATTGGTGGACATTAGACAAGTAAAGATTATAAGGACATTCTGCTTATGCCTTTATTTTGCTGTCAGATATCTGCTTCCCATGGAAACAGCTCAGTAAACAGTAGAGAGTAAAACAAATGAAAAGTCTGCCAGTTCCAGCTGTATACTGCATGTTGAAAATCTACAGCAGAATTGGCAAATTCTCATATAAAGTGACTTCAGATGGAAGCAGTTGATAGCCTATAAATACACTAGGAAGAGATTTTAGACCATCTAAGCATCATGCAATCATCCTCTCTTTTCTCTACCATGGGGTAATCTGTCTTCTTTGGGAGGTTTTCAAAAGTAAGAACAGAATGTGCTTTCTACCCACTTCAGGCTTCATCTACTGGCCAGGGGTGCTCCTTTGCCTACTTATATCTGCAGGGACTACACTAAATCATGGAGCTGTCTCCCACCCTCCAATATATGCATAAGAGACTTTCCTGTGAAGAAACAATGTCACAGATTCATGGACTCTGTGGAGGTGACATTTCAAACTTGTTCTTCTTGTCTACTTCTCCCAGCACCTTGAGTTTCTATAACCAAACTCCTGACCTGGCATAGTCTTTGGACAATCATGCCTGAATTTCCTTTTTCTTTTTCTTTAACTACAAAACTTACTAACTGTAGGAAAAAAAAAAAAATCAAACATACAGAAGTACATTGGCATAAAGCAGAAGTTCTTCCGTTGATGGCCATTTAAGTAGTTTCTAAATCCTTTTCAATGATAAATATACAGTTTTTGAGTATTTTTATATGTTAGAGTTTTAGAAGTAGAACTGTTAGGTTAAATATATATGTATATTTATTTAATATGTATATATATTTAACCTAACAGTTCTACTTCTACATATATATGTATACCAACTTTGAAACATATATACGTGTGTATATATATCCACATTATATGCCTATATACATACACACATATATGTCAAAGTTGGTATACATATATGCACATATCCATATATAATATGGATATAATGAAATTATATGCATAAAAACATATATATATAGTTTCAGGCTTTGATAATCTCAAATGGCTCACCAAAGAGACATGTCAACTTACAATCCCACCAAAAGTACTGATTTCCCCACACCCTTGCTTCACCGGATTTTATCAATCATTCTAGGTTTTGGCAGTTTAGCTCCTATCTGCCTAGATCCAGCCCCTCTCCTAATCCTGACCACACTCTTGCTGCCTCCCTTTAACCACTGTTTGTCCCTGGACAGGCGAGGCTCTGCCTGCTGACATACCCTCAGCTTACTCACTCCCACTTTCTGAACCTGCTAACATATTCCTGGTGCAGAGGGAAAGATGACAAACCCAGAGTTTCTCCTTGCATTTCAATCAGAATTAGGCATCGCATCTTGTATTTTCCAGGGAGGAAAAAATGCAAGTCAAGTCTAGGTGTGGTGGCTCACACCTGTAATCCCAGCACTTTGGGAGGCCGAGGCAGGTGAATCACTTGAGCCCAGAAGTTTGAGACCAGCTTGGGCAACATGGTGAAATCCCTGTTTCTACAAAAAACGCAAAAAAATAGCTGGGCTTGGTGGCGTGCACCTGTGGTCCCAGCTACTCAGGAGGCTAAGATGGGAGAATCACCTGAGCCTGGGAAGTCGAGGCTGCAGTGAACAGAGATCACGCCACTGCATTCCAGCCTGGGCCACAAAGTGAGACCCTGGCCCCCACCCCCCCAAAAATGCCAGAGAAGTCAACTGCCCACAGTAGATATTCCAAGACTGTTAAGTTTCAGAGAACAAGGAACTTATAAACTGTTTTCTCCCCTCAGGAAGGAAAAACAAATGATTGTGTTTTCAAAAGGATTACAGTGGCTCTGCTGACAAGCTGGTGTCCCCGCCATCTGTTCTAATTTCTCTAAAAAGTGTCCCAAAGGCACTATTATGTCAGAACATAACAGTTGCTCTTGTCTTTCTCAATAACAAAGGATCACACACCCACACCTCCATTTTGCAGGCAACTTACCATAACACTTTCTTTCCATATGGCCACGTTCCAACCCCCAACCGTGAGAATAATGTCATCATAGAAAGGTGATCTCTGAATAGTGTGGACAATTCCGTCATGAATGGTGTGGAGGCTCACTGGCTTCTTTGCTGTTGGAGTGAAAGAAGGCCATCTCATCTTTAATAACACTATTTGCATTCCTGCAGTGAAGAATGGACAGACCTCCAATGGACAGACAGGGCCCCATGAATGGGGTCTGGGAGTGGAGAACCAGAGACCAGCTGGGATGAATAGATCTGTCAGGGGATGGCTCCTTCTGTTATTATGGAATGTCCAGGGAACATCCCATCAAGGCCAGTTTTCAAGCTCAAATGAATACTTTGTGTTATTCATTTACTCATTCATTAATTCACTCAATTAGTCAATAAATATTTATAGATTGCCTACATGTAATAGCACGTACTGTAGCTGGCTGGGTAGACAACAGTTAGTAAATGAATGTGATTTTGCCCCCAAGGAGCTTGCAGTCCAGTGGGAAAGATAGAATTTCAATACACACATCTGAAAGTATACAATGTAAAAATTGTGAGAAGTATTGTGAAGGAAAAAATATTACAAGTAAGAATAACAAGGGGATTTGTAATTTAGACTGAAGGGTCAGAAAAGGCTTCTGTGAAGATGCGTCATGTAGGCCTGAATAGCAGTTGAACATGGGAAGATTTTGGTGTGAAGGAACGTTCCAGACAGTGGAAACAACATACACCAAAGTCCTGAGGAGAGAAGTGTTTAGTGCTTTTATACACTTGAGGAAGGCACCCCGACTGCAATCTGGTCATCTTAGAGTGAGACATGAAACAAACAGGGACCAGGAGGGTCCAGGCCATGCTGGGCCTTGTAAGACAGGAATTCAGATTACATTCTAAGTGTTGTAATGAGTCCTTTAGGTCTCCAAGTGAGACAATTTGACTGACATTTCTGAAAGAGCCTCTGGCTGTTGTGGGGAGAATGGATTAGAGGCAGGTAAAAGCAGAGGAGGCTGCAGTGGCAGTTCTGGTGAGAGAGGATGGTGGCGTGGACTAAGATGCAAGGGAGAAGAAGGGATAATCAAGAAATATTTGTGAGCTAGAATTGACAGGACTTGGAGACAGCATGAATAGGAAGACAGAGATGAAATGCTGAGAATAACAGCCACGTTTCTGACAAGAGCCACAGCCCTTCCATTTGTTGCAAGTGGGAAGCCTTACAGGTTCAAACGTTAAGATCAAGAGTTCACTTTAGCCTCTGCCCCAGGTCCCAGGGTCTTCCTGCTTCTCTGGTCTCTTTACTCAGATAACAGGAGGATTCTGCTTGGATTTCCTCTCCCTGAGAGTTGGCTGCAGAACTGAATCCTCCTAATTTCTTGTTACCCACAACCCTATGCCCCAGGCATGACCATAAAAACATATGGCTGTCAAGGCCACACCACAATGTCCAGCCACTTTATACTAATGTTTTCTGAATTTTATCATATTAATTGCTATGTGAGAGATGGGTTTTTTCCTGCAGAACACTCATGGCACATTAAGCAGAAAAAGATGTACTAAATCTTGTAAGAAGCTTGTAAAGTAGAGTTTCAAACAGGTATTTTTCCACTCAAGTTCACAGTAGCATTATTAGCAATAGCCAAAATGTGGAAGGAATCCAAGTGTCCCTTGAGGGATGAATGGATAAACAAAATGTAGTATATGCATACGATGGAATAGTATTCAACCTTGAAAGAGAAGGAAATTCTGATCCATTCTACAACATGGATAAAGCTTGAGGACATTATGCTAAATGAAATAAGCCAGTCACAAGAAGACAAATACTACATGATTCTAGGGTAGTCAAATTCACAGAAACGGAAAGTAGAATGGTGTTTGCCAAGGGCTGGGGGACCAGGGACAAATGAGGAGTTAGTATTTAATAGGTATGGAGTTTCCATTTTGCAAGAAGAAAAGAATTCTGGAGATTGAGTGCATAGCAACGTGAATGTACTTAACACCACTGAACCATACTTTCGAAATTGGTTGAGATGGTAAGTTTTATGCTTATGTTTATTTTACCACAGTTAAAACATTTTTTTAAGTAAAAATAAATAAAAATTGTAGCTTTTCTGGATTAAAAAAAAAAAGGCTAATTTTCTTCCAACCAAACGCCTTGCTTGAAGAGAGCACAGAAGACATACTTCTGAGGCCATCTTGAAGTGATCTAGAAGATTCCTGGTAAGGCTCAAGACCCTTGGAAACCAGCAGCTTTCTTCTTGCTGCTGCTTCTGTTTCTCAGAGCCTGGGTTTGCCCTCCGCGTTAGTGAGGCTTCCTTAGACACCACCTCACTCCAGGGAGCAGAGCCCTCTAAGGACTGAAATAATTACCAATGATAGCAATGTTGACAATCGTTAATGTCTGCACTTTAAAATAACGTTAGATGCTCTCAGCCCATAAAAACTTTTTCTTTCTTTTGTCCTTTGAAAGACCTTAGTGTCATTAAGCAATGAATGGAGCTGTCCTTAAATTATTAAATGGACTGCCAGAGCCTCCAGGCCAGGTTATTATTAAAAAATGAAAAAGCCATTTTTCAAAGCCATTATCTAATGCTAGAGGCAACATAGAGCAAACTAGCTGTGTTCAAATTCTAGTAATGCCACCTACAGTAGCTACCCACAGGGCTGCTGTGAGGACTACACGAGTTATCCATAGAAAGTGCCTAGCACATGACATGTGCCGATTTGTGAGAACAGTATATGACATGATTATGTCAACTGCCATCATTCAGCCTGCATTTATCTTGGCTTGTCACTTAGAACATCTGGAAAGTTTGTTTGGGCTTCCTTATCACACACATCTCAGTTAAGGTAATCTGTCTCTTAGAAGTTTCTTCTTAAAAATGCCTAGCTTGCAGTATGTGTACAATGAACACTCATTAATTGTTGAATAAATAGATATATGAGTAAGCATAAAAGAAGTTGAATGTAATTCATTATATCCAATATCTAATTTTGAGTTCAGCTTTAAATCATGAAATTGGGATTGAATGGAAAGTGGAAAATCAGTCTCTGTTGTGTGTGCACTTGGCCCTCCCTAGAATCCATCTAATCCTCTCTCAATGCCCCACTGTTGTCAACAACACACATTTGAGGTTCCAGTCAGGGAAGAAAGTGGGAGTATTTTGGCTGCAAGATTAAATGGCTACCCTGGAGGCACGGCTGATAGTCTTCTCAGATCTTATGACAGACTCTGATTTCTGGTACCACACTCAGTAGGAGTGAGGCCAGGAGGTTACAGGTGAAGACCTGAGCTCTAATAACTGTCCCCTATAGGCTGTGGCTCTGACCTCTGGCCCCTGTCAGTCACTCACACTTCCACTCACATGATTGACCAGATACCCTTCTGCAAAGAATCCAGCTGCTCTACCACATTGCTCCCTCACAGTGTTCTGAAGCCTTCTTGCCAGCCTTTGTCTGCCTAGCAGTCCCAGGAGCTACCTCTTCCTTTGCTTATGGTTATCCCAAACTGTGAAATGCATTAAAATATATTTTAATGCTATGACAAAATTCAAAGCTTTAAAATGAGTAGTTATAATTGTAGTGAACCCCAAGGCTCTGAGCTTGCTAGAGATAGGGAGCTTTGCTTATTGGGGTGCCTGTATTCCTGACTGCAATTCCTTCTCACACCTGAATGTGACCCACATGCTTCTGCTCGCTTTTCAGAGGCCCAGGTCCTGGGAGCAGCAGACATAAAGACACAACCTGTCCTAGCCTCAAAGGAGGGTCCTGCAGTCCCTTTTCCTGTACTCTGCTGGGGTCTTCTAGATTATCATACATTTTGCTTGTAATCTAACTGACTCAGATTTTCCACATAGATGAACTATCAAGTTATTGAATTATTGAAACAGGATTTTATTTTTAAATTAAATCACTCAAGTTTCTCAGTCATTTAAGCAACATATAGGTCAGTGCTCCTCAAATTTTGCCATGAAAACAAACACCCTGGAAAATGTTATTAAAATCCAGATTCCGATTCAGTAGGCCTGGGGTAGGATCTAAGATTTGTATGTGTGTTTTCAGAAGTTCCCAGGTGATGACTATGGGGCTTATTCAAGGCCTTCACCTTATTAGTCAGTACCTTAGGAGCCCTCCCTCCCATTAGCAAGACCAGGCTGACTCTGTACTGCATAAGATTCCTTTCAGTAGTTTAAATTAAAAGGAACATCTTATTAATAACAGGGCAATCACAAAACTTACGCATAAATCGGCCAGTTTCAGGGTCTCTTTCCATTTTCCAATCTGTGTATATCACTTCGCCTTCCTAAAAATATTACAGGTTCCTGATCAGTACAATGACAACTTAAGAGACAAAAGACCTCACACTCATGTGCTAAGATTGACTGTTTTTTTTTTTTTTTTTTTTTTTTTTTTTTGAGACGGAGTCTTGCTCTGTAGCCCGGGCTGGAGTGCAGTGGCTGGATCTCAGCTCACTGCAAGCTCCGCCTCCCGGGTTTGCGCCATTCTCCTGCCTCAGCCTCCGGAGTAGCTGGGACTACAGGCGCCCGCCACCTCGCCCGGCTAGTTTTTTTTTGTATTTTTAGTAGAGACGGGGTTTCACCGTGTTAGCCAGGATGGTCTCGATCTCCTGACCTCGTGATTCGCCCGTCTCGGCCTCCCAAAGTGCTGGGATTACAGGCTTGAGCCACCGCGCCCGGCCTAAGATTGACTGTTAACCAAAACAACTGCAAAACAACAAGTCAATTTAATCAAGTAATTTGATCCAGTGGGGGAGAAGGAAAGCCTCAAAATAAGTACTCAATTTTATATTGAAGAAACAATGAGTTTGTTGTGTCTTTATCCACATATAATGATGTGGAGAACATGTTAGTTCTGCAGATACTCCATCTGGGACAAGAGTCCCAACCACCGGGCATCCAAAGTTTTTGTTGTTGATCCATAAAGGGAGGGATCAGCCCATGTTATTCAGTGATTACTTTTCAGCCCATTAGAAAGTCAATTGTTAATAAATATTTGTGGAATAAGCGAGAAAGTGGGACTATGAATGCATACATGGTAGTAATTACTACTTTTCAGGTTGAGAACAGGAAACACAAAGTTCAATCTAAATAAAAAAGCAAGTTATATGTATTCTTGTTCTGCCTCATGGCTGTTTTAAGGAGTGGGGAAGGCAAATGAACCTGATGTTAAGAAGAGGAAGAAACAGTCATGCAAGGGGGAAAGACAGAGAGCACCGATGAATTACAGAGGTGGGAGAAGTTTATAGAAAATAATTAGTCCCTCGCTGTTATCGGATGGATGAGGAAACTGAGACTTGGAGAGGTTAAATGACTTGCTCTAGGTCACCCCATGCAGTCTCCTAATTCTATTGTTTCTTCACTGGATGAGAAGAGAAAAACACAGGAGTTTGTATAAAATGGGGGATGGATTGGGATCTGTAGCAAG
This sequence comes from Papio anubis, assembly GCF_008728515.1. Classification (NCBI taxonomy): domain Eukaryota; kingdom Metazoa; phylum Chordata; class Mammalia; order Primates; family Cercopithecidae; genus Papio; species Papio anubis. The sequence goes on along the minus strand of NC_044976.1, from coordinate 83,497,998 downwards.
GAAGGGGAGATGACAGCACATTTGATTTATGCAAAGTGAAGGATAAACTCACTGGGGACAAGGTCACTCATTCACCCATCTGAGCTTTTATTCATCTATGCTAATTCATTTAACAAACAAGGACTGTATTTGGTGTTGGAAATTCCAAATCCAAGGACAAGCCCTTTCTCCACTAACGGTCCTCACAGTCTAAGGAAGCAGACAGATGGGTACATGTTTTGCTAATCCATGGCCATGTTGCACATCACCCTCAGGGATACCACTTCTTGAGCACTCAGTGCTTGCCAGCGTTCTTAGGAGCTTGATGGATGTGACCCTCAGCCCTCACCAGAATCCTGTAAGAGAGTTACTCATATCTCCTGGGTCTCATAGCCAGTACATGAAACAATGAAATTGAACCAAGTCAACGAGGACTAGCTGGAATCAATTTAATAAATATGTGTTGAAGTAACCTAGCTGGAAACCTTTACATCCTTCTCTAGCCACTTCTGTAATTCTGTTACCCAACTCCACTTCCCCAACCCCTGTGTTGACATTCTTGGCCCCACTGCTCAGGCCCTTTTCATTTCTGGGCTGGCCCACCTGAAATCACCGCCTGCCTGGCTTCTCTCCCTCCAGGGTTCCACTCCCTTCCCTCGCCCCATGCCAGCCAGTCGAGACCCTAGAGAGGCTTCCCTGAAGATCTCTATCCAAAGTAGATGGATCAGCTGCATCACAAGTTGGTAGAACCTTCCACTGGAATGCCAACCCCACGAGGCCAGGGAATTTTGTCTGTTTGTTCACTGCTATATCCCCAGGGTCAAAAACAATGCCTGGAATATATTAAATGCATAGTGAGTATCTGTTGAGTGATGAGTAAAGAAATTCCAATTAGGGCAAGGCCTCCAAAGGCAGGCAAGAGTTTGTATTAGGAGAATGAGAAAAAAAGGCTGGGCATGGTGGCTTGCGCCTGTAATCAATCCCAGCACTTTGGGAGGCCAAGGCGAGTGGATCATCTGAGGTCAGGAGTTCAAGACCAGCCTGGCTAACATGGTGAAACACTGTCTCTACTAAAAATACAGAAAAAATTAGCTGGCCGTGGTGGCACACACCTGTAATTCCAGCTGCTTGGGAGACTGAGGGAGGAGAATTGCTTGAACCTGGGAGGTGGAGGTTGCAATGAGCCGAGATAGTGCCACAGCACTCTGGCCTGGGTGACAGAGTGAGATGCCATCTCAAAAAAAAGAAAAAAGTAAAAAGCAGAGCTGCCACAGTGAGTGAGAGGGAGGTTGGTGCAGATGAGGTAGAGAGATAGGCAGCGGACAAATCTTATAGGCCATGGTGTGAAGAGTCTGGATTTTGTTCATGTTGTACTGAGTTGTCACTGAAGAGTTTGAGCAGGGGGTATCATGCTTTAATTTCTGCTTTAAGATCTTGCAGTCATTGATCTTTCTAAATCTGATCTGATGGTGTCATTCCCCTGCTTTAAAAACTTTGGTGCACAAAAAGACAAATATTGTATAATTCCACTTAGATGAGGTATCTAGAATAGTCACATTTGTAGATACAGAAAGTAGATGGTGGTTACCAGTGGGTGGGGAAAGAAAGGAAGGGAGAGTTATTGTTTAGTGTGTACAGAGGCCCAGTTTGGGATGAGGAAAAGCTCTGGACATGGATGGTGGTGATGGCTGTACAATACAAATGTACTTTTCCAACAGATTATTGACCTTTGGGAAAGGAGTTTCTTAATACCACTGAATTGTACATTTAAAAATGGTTAAGATGATTAATTTTATGTTACATATATTTTACCACAATTAAAACAATTTTTTAAACTTTGCTGTGAAACCCAAGTTATAAAGCACATATTTATTTGGTAGTATCCCATTGCTTACTAAATGAAACTCAAATTACCTAACACAGCAGGAAAGGCCCTTCAGTATTGGATTCCAACCAAGCATTCTAGACATACCTTTATCTCTCACACCAAACTATTTCACTATCTCCAGACAAATCCTGGACTTTCATAACTCCAAAATATTGTTCAGGCTGTTATTTCTGCTTGAAATTTTACTCTCAACCCGATCTTTGAGATTCCTTCTCAACCTCCAACGTCCAACCAGCCTGTGAGTCACCTTCCCCAACCTCCTTCTTCCTATTGGAATGGCCTCTGGACTGGTGTTGATGTTTAACATGTGTCTGCTCCTTGACTAGGCAGAAAGTGCCTTGAGGAGAGAGGGACCATGCTATTCACTTCTGATCCCCGCACCCAGTGCTATGCCTGAGACGCAATCATGTTCTCCGGAGCTTGTGGAATTGATTACTTTCCTCTTCATACCAAAGGGTGGACGTAGATTGCATTCTGGTGAGACTGAGCTATGACCTCTTTCCATGGTGACTTGACCTGGGAAAAATACTCTGTGTTTCAGGGAATGAGAGTCATGAGTGAAAAGAGCATCTCTGCCTCTGTATGACTGTAGATAAAGTTCTGAGACTCATTTCTTCATTTATAAAATGGCAATAATAATATCAACCTTACAGGATTACTGGGATTAAATGGGATATAATTTGGAAAATAACTTGGCACAGACACTGATACATAGAAAATGTCCAGTAAACGTGAGCTCACTTTGGTTATTACTACAGTATGTCCTTAGAAAATGGTAGCCATTATCATTATCATATCCAATTGTTATTTATCTTTTGAATTGAGTGAGTTTTTTACTGTCTTTGTAAAAAGACAGTAAACACAATCTCCGTAGATTGTGTTAGCCCAACAAAGCAGTATAGTTTCTTAGTAAATCTCTAACACTTAGTATGGTTTCTTCCAAATGATAAAGGTATTTGATGAATATTTATAGATAGAACAATATATTATTAGTTTAAAAGTATGCAGTTTTACAGATTTTTCCACATGTGTTCAGGAACATTTTAAAGGTGAATTTATGAGGTATCAAAGTTAAAAATATTTAATGCAAACAAGCATATTAAAATATGAAAATGGTATAACTTTTATGTCTTTACATAGCAAAAATGTACAACAGATATTGTTATAATATATTTCAGTATAAATAAGTATTAATTTTAAAAGCAGATAATCCAAATTTACCTCTGTTCCCACGAAGAACTTTGTGCAGAAGTCATCTATTGGCTTGAGAAGATTGGCCACCCCACTTTCCAGATTATGGTATGGGTTCATTTCTTCTGCCTTCGCTGTTTTGCTCTGTGCTAACATTTTGTCTTTCAGAGGAGTGTGGGTAGAAGGAGTACATACTTATAGTGAAACATCTTTTAAAATGTAGACAGTTTACATTTTCTGCCCCTTGCCACCTACATTTGCCCTATTCCTTTCCCAATGTAGTAGGCATAAGTCCAAGCATTTTTAAATTTCTAATTTAGCAAAAGAACCCTTTTTTGTTCCAAACCAAACATCAATGACTATACCATATTATAGCTCTAGCTATACACGCACATAGTGTAAGAGCATCGCTAATTCAGGGGCTGAAACCAAACATCATCAGCAACCTATTTCTTTTTAAAAGTATTTGATACTACTCTGTTTTAAAAGTCTTTTTGTAATCTAAAATTAATAAATGTTATTTATTTAAGCTTTGGAGAACAGAGAAAGGCGTGAGTAAAAGAACAAAATCATCCATTATTATGTCTCCCAGAGATAATATTAAAGTATTGTGACTTTTCTTGTGAATCCACTTTAAAAAAAGAAAATTGGATCATATACTATTTCAGTTTTACATACTGCTTTTCTATTCTCTTAAAGCTATGTCCTAAACATTTTTCCAGGTAACTTACTAGTTTTTCAAAAATATGATATTCAATTCCTGGGAAAGACGGAAGAGAAATATATGCTCATAAAACCCTCCTCTCATCACACTTCTTCAATATGTCTTCTGAGTTATATTACCCAAGAGGAAACAAAAAATCATGAAACCAACCAACAAACAGGCAAGTGAAAACTAAAACAGGAGAATAAAACTTCAGCTGTACTAAAAAGACATATTACATTAAAAAAATCTTTAGCATAATTCTGGACAAAACTAAAAAATGATTTAGTTGGTATAGTCAACCAATACTTTCTTTGTTTGGGATCTACACGTTTTGAGAGGTATCTTTTCCCACTAAGACAGACATCAAAAACGAGTATCAAAATGAGCCAAACATCGAACTAGATCTTTGAATAGCTGTACTACAAAGTGTAAACCAAAATTTCAAACATGACTGGGCATATTCAATCACAGTATTCTCATTAAAAGATATTATTTATAATACATGTAGGAAGAGCAAAAAGGCATTTTGTACCCATTTAATATATACAATTAAAATCATTAAAATATTTATTTCAAATTCTTCACTCTCATTCGGTATCTGTTCCTCTCTTTTTAAATCATGTACACAAATATATTAGAGAAGTAGAATATATATATCATTTATAAATACATATACATACATTGAGAATCCGTACTTAAAAATGTTAAATGAGGGGGTATAAGATTAGAAGTGTGGAGCCTTCTGGTCTCACAAGGGGAGACAAGACCCTGATCTATAGGGTTACAATTGATAATGAAAAGGAAGAGGCAAAAGTGAGATAAATGTAAAGGAAAACATGATTATCTTGAGTGAGAGACTGGAAGTGGAGGCCTGAAGAGAGAATCAGGAATGACTCAAGTTATCAATCCTGTTCTGGACACATTGACTTGGATAGGGTAGACTGGGTTCAAACCCAGGAGACAGTAAGTGTCAGATGGAGAATTCTCGGCAGAAATAAAAGTTAGACCCGTGCAGGTAGACTGTGTTACCAATGAGGAAAGCACACAGCTGAAGTTAAAGTTCAAGGTATATTCATGAGTAGATGGCAGCAAGGTGAAATAGAGCCAGGAAAGGAGATAGAGGAGGAAAAACAGAAGAAGTAGCAGGATAGGAAAATCACAAATGCTAAGAGAAGTGTGAGCTCCAAGAAAACGGGCTGAGTTAATAGCATTTAATGTGTAGAGCAGGGGTCTGCAGCCCCTGGGCCACAGATACTGGTCCATGGCCTGGTAGGAACTGGTCAGCACAGCAGGAAATGAGCAGCAGGCGGGCGAGAGAGCATTACTGCCTGAGTAGTATGTCCTGTCAGACAGCAGCAGTATTACATTCTCACAGAAGCGCGAACCTTATTGTGAACTGCACATGCAAGGGATCTAGGTTGCATGCTCCTTATGAGAATCTAATGCCTGCACCCCCACCTCCCCCTACCACCCAGTGGAAAAATTGTCTTCCACAAAACTGGTTCCTAGTGCCAAAAAGGCTGGGGATGGCTGTGGTAGAGTCAAAGAAGGTGAGGCCAGGGAAAAATGTTATTAACTACGTTTATTCAGAATTGACAGGAATAACTTTGGATACTTAGATTCAAAATCATCCTCATAGGTCATGGATTTCCCATCCTTTGAGATAGTAATAATAACAGCAACTGACATTTATTGAATGCTCACTACATGCCAGGCACTAAAGTGTGTGCTTTATAGGAACCATTTCATTCAATCCTCACAAGCACTTCCAAGATGGTTATGCATTGATCCTCCTCCAAGGATGAGTAAACTGAGGCTCAGAGAGATTAAGTAATTTAATCTCAGAGAGATTAAGAGATTAAGCAAGGTCTCACACATGGTAGCTAACATTTGCTGTGTGTTGACTATGTGCTATTCTGAGAGCTTCATGTATAACTCACTTCATCTTCACAATACCCTATGAGGTAGTTCTCTTTACTATTTACTCCCCTAATCTTCCTCACTCTATTTTCACATGGATTTAAAAGCAAAAAAACAACTAAGGTACAGAGAGGTAAGGTAATTTGACTTGGTCAAATAATACATTGTGGGTTTGGGATTTAAACCCAGACCATCAACTCCAATGTGGCTGCTATGCCACATTGCTTAGAAGAATATATGTCAGGCTCTAAAGGCTATTCCAACAGAGGAATTCCAAAAGCATTTAGAGCAAGGGTTTCCTTATCAGAATAAATACAGAATTTCTTAAAGTGACCACTTAGACGAGCATGGGTTGTCATGGACCTACAATGGTAGATAAAGGGTGGGTGGTCCCTGGCCACTAGATAGTGACAGGGTACCAGACACTGACATTAAGTCTCAACAGGCCTCAAGAGAAAATGGGATAGTGAGGACTTGTGATACACAGTCAAAGGAGAAACCAGTACAGGATCAAGAATCAAAATGTGATCAAGAACCTTATGAGTATATTCTAGTTAAGAGTGCCAAGTCTGGCCAGAATGGGTGGATAGTTGGCAGTGTGATCAAAGGAAATTCAAAATACCATAATTGATCTCAAAGTCTTGAAAGCTGACAATTTACACAGGAGGCAGATCATGGCCATAAAATGACCTTCCCCCTAAGATCAGGAACAAAACAGGGATGTCCACTCTCACACTTCATTTAACATTCTGGAGGCTCTACACAGTGCAATCAGGTAAGAAAAAAATAACCATCCAGATTGAAAAAGAAGTAAAACTGTCTTTATTTGCAATGACATTATTATTTATATAGAAAACTCGATATGTCTAAGAGAAGCCACTATAACTAGTAAGAGATTTTAGCAACATTTCAGGATACAAAATTAATATTCAAAGATAAATTATAGGCCAGGCGTGGTGGCTCACACCTGTAATCCCAGCACTTTGGGAGGCCAAGGCAGGTGGATCACCTGAGGTCAGGAGTTGAAGACCAGCCTGGCCAACATGGTGAAACCCAATCTCTACTAAAAATACAAAAATTGTCCTGGTGTGGTGGCGCATGCCTATGGTCCCAGCTACTCGGGAGGCTGAGGCAGGAGAATCGCCTGAACTCAGGAGGTGGAGGTGCAGTGAGCCGAGATCACACTACTGCACTCTAGCCCAGGTGATATAGCAAGACTCCATCTCAAAAAAAAAAAAAAAAAAAAAACAAAGATACAAATTGTAATTTTATACACTGGCAATGAACAATCGGAAATTAAAAAATTTTAAGTACCATTAACAAGAGCACCAAAAAATATGAAGAATATAGAAATAAACCTGTCAAAAGAGGTGAAAGACCTATACACTGTAAAGTATAAAACATCTCTGAGAAATTAATGACCTAAATAAATGAAGAGATATACTGTGTTTATGGGTTAAAAGACTCATTTTGTTAGATGCTAATTCTCATAATATTGACCTACAGATTCAATATAATCCAGTTAAAATCACAGCTAGCTTCTTATGCATAATAAGCTGTTCCTAAAATTCACACGGAAAAGCAAAAAACTTTCAACAGTCAAAAACTACTTTGAAAAAAAAAGGTTGGAAAATTAACACTATCTAATTTCAAGACAAATTATAAAGCTAGCATAATCAAAACAGTGTGGTATTGCTCTAAAGATAGGTCAATGGAACAGAATAGAGTTTAGAAATAGACTCACATATATATGGACAAGTGTTTTTTGACAAAGGTGCAAAGCAGTTCAGTAGAAAGAGGATGATGTATTCAACAAATAGTGTGGGAATACCATATACAAAAAAAATGAACTTTGATCCATAACATATACCAATTACAAAAATTAACTCAAAAGAAATCATAGTCCTAACTATAAAACCACAAAACTTCTAGAAAAATTGGGAAGAAACATTGTCAGCTGTGGGATAGGCAAACATTTCTTAAATTCAACACCAAAATCATGATCCATAAAAGAATAAATTGATAAACTGGACTTCCTCAAAATTAAAAACTTCTGATTTTCAAAAGACTGCTAAGAGATGAGACAACAAATCACAGACTTGGAGAAAATATTTAAAAATCACATATCACTGGTCCTGAGAAAGAACTAGTATATAAAATATATTAAGAATTCTCAGACTTCAATAATAAGAAAACAAACAGGCCAGATGTCGTGGCTCACGTTCATAATCCCAGCACTTTGGGAGGCCGATTTGGGCAGATTGCTTGAGGACAGGAGTTCGAGACCAGCCTGGCCAACATAGCAAAACCCTGTCTCTACTAAAAATACAAAAATTAGCCGGGCATGGTGGCACATGCCTATAATCCCAGGTGCTCAATTGGCTGAGGCATGAGAATCACTTGAACCCGGAGGCAGAGGTTGCAGTGTGCCGAGATCGTGCCACTGCACTCCAGGCTGGGCGGCAGAGAAAGACTCTGTCTCAAAAATAAAAATTAAACAAACAACCCAACTGATAAATGGGCAAAATATTTGAACAGACGCTTAACCAGGGAAGATATACGGGTGGCAAAAAAACGTGAAAATCTGCTTGACAACTTAAGTCATTAGTTAAGTGTAAATGAGATCTGACTATGTGTATTTTAGAATGGTTAAAAGGATTAACCATATCAACTGTTGGCAAGGATGTGGAGAAAATGGAACTCTCCATACATTGCTAGTGGGAATGTAAACTGGTAAAACTGGAAAATGCTTTGGCAGTTTCTGAAAAAGTAAAACATATACCTGCCATATAATACAACCATTCTATTCCTAGGGATGTACCCAGGAAAGTATGAAGGCATATGTCTATACAAAGACTTGTATGTGAATGTTTGTAGAAGCTTTACTTGTAATAGGCCTAAACTAAAAATTCAAATGTTCATCAACATGTGAATGGATAAACAACTGTTGTGATCCATACAATGAAATGCCACTCTGTAATAAAAAGGATTCATTCAGACAACATGAATTAATTCTAAAATAATCATGCTAATTAAAAGAAGCCAGATTGCTGCATATGGTGGTGCATGCTTGTAGTCCTGGCTACTCAGGAGGATAAGACAGGAGGATCGCTTGAGCCCAGGAGTTAGAGGCTGCAGTGAACTATGATTATGGCCCTGCACGCCAGCCTGGGTGACAGAGTGAGCCTCCATCTCTTAAAAAAAAAAAAAGTATATACTGTATGATTTACATAAAATTCTAGATAATGAAAACTAATGTATAGTGACAGAAAGTAGATCCGTTGTGGCCTGGGAGTGAGGGAGGTGCTGGAGGGAAGCATCCCAAAGGGAATTCCTCTGTGAATAAACTTTTGGGAATGGTGAATATGTTCATTATCTTGATTATGTTGATGGTTTCACATGTGTGTACATATGTCAAAACATATCAAATTGAACACTTTGACAACATGCAGTTCATTGTATGTCAATTATACCTCAGTGTGGTTGTTAAAAATGAATAAAAACCCCTCACACTTTAAAAGAGGTAATGATATCCTTCTTATAAACTGGATAAAGGTAGTCACATCCTCTGGGCCACCTGTTTTCATTAGGTTAAAAAATAATACTAGGACACTTAATAAAGTTATCTTTTTACAAGTTACATTAACCTCTCTCAGCCTTGGTTTTCTTAATTATAAAATGGTAATGAAAATTCCCAGCTTGTAGATTGTTGTGATCATTAGCATCTGTTTTTGCTCACCATCATACCCCTGGGGCCTAGCACAAAGTAAGCAATTCATAAATATCTGTTAAATGAATGAAAGCATGTGCAATAGTAGCATGGTACCTGAACCATGGCTGGAATGCAATACATTAAAACCAATGATTGAATACAAAAGAGTAGGAAAAGAAGGAAGAGGAGGAGAGGCGGAGAAGGAGAAAACTCCCATTAGATTCCCTCAAGAATGAAGCAGGCCCTAATAGAGAAACAGCATTCAATGTTTTAATAATGCTTTGAAAATGTCTATAAAAGTTTAGTGATTCAATTTTTTTTTAGCATGAGGTTTTGGGTTATATCAATAAAACACATGACTTCAAAGTGAAATTTTGCTCAAGCTGGGCATTAGGTATGTGTAACATGTTTTTCTTAGATATCTTATCATTTAACGGAACATTGAAAAATTTATAAATGGAAATCCTTTTGATAAGGCAAATGTTTGGGAAATATTTCAATTGCTAGTTATTCTCGAACATTTTCATTATGCATTGCTCTCCAGGTGCGATATTCATGCATACCTTTATCTTAATAGTTTTGACAGCTTATATGTGCGCCCTTCAATTACTTCAACAAAGATGTGTGGGTTGAGTTGAGATAGATTTAAAAGTCAGTTTTCTTTCTTTATTCAGTTTTACCTTGGTGCCGTATAAATATTATTTTTAAAAATTATATTCTAATTGAGAATGGTAATTTGTTTCTTGATACTTCATAACTTATTTTGTTAGATTTCAGATGTGTTCCATCTTATAGCATTATTCTTTGAGCATATAACATATTCATTAAGTGGGCTTCATTTTCTTTTAATGTAATGAGTTTCTGAAGACACATAAATGTGCTCAATAAATATTTGAGAAGCTGAAATGAACTGAATCTTTTTTGTGTATAGGCGATTTTAATGTGTTGGCAATAGCAATTATTGCCATTATAAAGTTCCACATTTGAGGGTTTGATTTTCTGTATTCTTTTTACAAATTAGACTATCCTAGCGAGTAACTCACGTTACTCATAATCAGCTACTAACACTCAAACTAGTAAATGTTTTTGTTTTTTTAAATAAGCAAAAGCAGTTACCTTGTGTTTTGCAAAGAAGATGGTCTTCATTCAGGCTTATCTTGGTTGGACAGTGGTCTAAACTTGTTTCACCCTTGGACAGCCTTAACTTTTGGGAGAACATATAGCAAAGATTATTTCCACATATCCTGAAATTATCCTTGGGTAATTTATTGTTGCCTTTCCCTTCTGCTCCCATATTGAAGGAAACCCACCGCCTTTTTTTTCTTCCTCCCCTTTCCTCCCTCAAGTTTCTAGTTTCTTTTCTCCATGGAATGCACCTAAACCACACTTCTAAACCCAGCTACAGAAAGGAGCTGGTCTGAGGACACATTTCCACATCCCAAATTCTCATGTGTCATTTTCTTTCTGAAAAATGTCTTGTATTGTATTCCATAATACATCCTTAGTAGTCTTACTATAAAATAATAACTTGTTACCCTGTTCCCTAAATCTTTCAGTTAAGTGAGACTCCAGAAAGTTGTGCAGGGACCTGGCATCTGCTTGGCCACCTCCAAGTCCTCCCAAGCACACATGCACTGGAGTTCCAGAAGGCCCTGGGCCTGCACTGCATCCTGGTGGCTGGAAAGAGCAACTGTCACACTTCACAGTTTTCCCTCACAGCTCCCTCAGCCTCTTTTGCTTCAGGATGTTTGTCCACATGCTATGCAATTATTCTTAGATGAGTTTGGGGTTGTTTGTTTGAACGATTCATAGCTCAGTAGATCCTACCCCCATTCCCCCAAATTTATAATCTTCTCTTTCCAATTCTTTCCCAATTATCTCAGCAATATTCTTATTCCTCCATGTTCTCTCTTCCATTGGGAGCAAATACAAAATAATATAATTCTTGTGATATTTATAAATCAGAAGAAAAGTATTAAGTTTAAAATTAAAACTAGACATTCTAAAGAAAGAGAGCCATTAAGTTTGAAGTCTGTTTATATTTTCCACACACATCTTGTCCATAGCCATATTTTTCTCAAATTAAAACTGCTTTTCTTAAAGCTCTGCCATGTGAGATAAATACAAACAACTTCTCATTCAGTTAATTTTCAGTTTTGTTTGGGCATAGGTATTATCAAGCTTTCTGTGGTCTAATATCCCAAAAACATACAGAAGGAACAATACCAGTTCCTTCTATTGATAGGCAAAATATGCAGAATTTTGGCTACAGTGGGGAGGAAAACTAGCTTTTCTGAGCTAACTTGAGTACCAACCAAGTTTCAGGCAACTGACATGCAATTGAATAATTATTACACAAACCATTTGGAAATTGTGGCTTGTTTATATATGAAATATCGATCTTGAGTTCATGATGATTTTGATTTCTGCCTGGATCTAAAGAGACATCAAAATAACTTGTGGGGGGGAGGGAAAAAAGGGGGACAAGGGTTGAAAAACTACCTATTGGGTACTATGTTCATTACTTGTGTGATGGGTTCAACAGAAGCCCAAACCCCAGCATTATACAATATGACCATGGGACAAACCTGCACGTGTACCCCCTGAATCCAAAAATAATAATTAAAACATAATGAGAGCTTGAAGTTTTCCCAGGAACTCTGAAACCTATCATTGTTATTGGCACAGTTAGAATGACTGAAATGTTTTTCTGTTCCCTTTTTCTGTATATCGCAAACATCAGCTACGCCCGCAACCATATACTTCTTCACTGTCAACTTTTCGAAGTAAATCTATGTAAATCATTATGCAATATATACAATAACATGTATCAATTAAAAATAAAGTAAAACTAAAAGTCCTCTCAATCAAGGAATTTATTGGTTGAATAAACACAAATTGTACAGTCTTGTGTTAATTTGAGCTGCTCTGCTTTCAGAGAGTGTGTGTGTGTATGTATGTCTATGAATGCAAAGTAAATAGCGTATTACGCAAACAGGATGGACTAAACCCCACATTACTTACCTTAGTGAGAGGTTTCCAGGAGAGATCTAGATGCAAAAAAGTAGATGGCACATCAAAAGGAATTTCAATACTTTCTTCCTTCTTTTTCTCTGTTGTTTGGGGGGTTAAAGGTTTCTGTGGTCTAATATCCCAAAAACATATTGTGCTAAAAAAAAGTTTATATATATATTTTTATTAAGTATAAACAAGAGGTGCAGCCTCAGGACTACCATTAATGCTGCTACATATTAGCATTGTGACCATGGCTATATTTTAATGTATCTGAAACTAAGATTTTTATGAACTGAGACAGCTTTGTACTTCATATTTTAGAGAATTAAACTGTTTGTTGGGTTGTTTAACAGCCTCCCTCATCTTGGGACTAATAACATACATAAGAATTGAGTTTGAAATTGACGCAATCTTTTAAAAATACAAGTTTTATTTAGATATAAATCATATACTACAACATTCATCCAATTAAAGTGTATAATTCAATGGTTTTCAATATATTCACAGAATTGGGAAGCCATCACCACAATCAATTTTAGAAGATTTTCGTCATGCTCTCCCACCTCACCAAAAAACCTCACGCAGATTAGCAGTCACTTCCTACTAGCAGTTTTTACCAAGCCATCCCACCAGTCCTAGACAACCACTGATCTGCTTCTTAGCTCTATAGATTTTACTATGCTGGACATTTCATACATTGAATCATATATGGTCTTTTGTGACTGCCATTTTTCCCTGAGCATGTTTTTAAGGCTCATTCGTGTTGTGGCTGGCAGCTATCAGGACTTCATTCCTCCTTACTGATGAATATTCCATTGTATGGATATACTACATTTTATGTATCCATTCATCAGTACATTTGATAAATAAATTTGAATTCCACACACCCCCACCACAGCTTTTTGTCTATTATAAATGCTGCCAGTGAACATTTGTGTATGTTTGCATTCCTCTTGGGTGTATCTAAGACTGGAATTGCTGGGTTAAATGATAACTCTGTGTTTAATCTTTTGAGGAACTGCCAGATTGTTTTCCAAAGCAACTGCACCATTTTTACATTCTATCAGCAATGCGTAATCACTCCAATTTATCCACATCTCCACAGGTTCACCAACACTTGTTGCTTTTGGTCTTTTGATTATAGTCATTGTAGTGGGTATAAAATTGTATTTCATCAAAGGTAGTTTGGGTTCTTTTTGTGTTTTTGTTGTAATATCTAAGAAATCACCCCTCAATTCAAAGTCATGAAGATATGTGACTATGTTTTCTTCTAAGAGTTTTCTAGTTTTAGCTCTTACGTTTAGATCATTATTCCATTTTATACGTTTGTATATGGGATGAGATAGGAATCCAACTTTATATTTTGCACGTGGATATCCAGTGGTCCCAGCATCATTTGTTGAAAAGATTATTCTTTATGCATTGAATTGTCTTGGCGTCCTTGTTGAAAATCAGTTGGCCAAAGATGTATGGGTTCATTTCTGGACTCTCAGGTCTTTTTCATTGATCTACGTATCTATCCTTATGCTAGTTCTAGTACATCTGTCTCTATTACTATAGCTTTGTAGAAAGTTTAGAAATTTGGAAGTGTGAGTCCTCCAACTTTTTTCTTCCTTGACAAGATTGTTTTGGCTATTCTAGGTCTCACTATTTGCATTCCCCTGATAACTAATGATATTGAGCATGTTTTTATGTGCTTATTGACCATTCGTGTATCTTCTTTGGGGAAATATCTACTGAGAACCTTTGTTCACTTTTTAATTGGGTCATTTGGGTTTTTATTGTTGCATGGTAAGAGTTCTTTCATATATTCTGGTACAAGTCTTTTATCAGATATATGATTTGTAAATATTTTTTCCTATTCTGTGGTTGTCTTTTCAATTTATTGGTAGTAACTTTGGAAGCTCAAAAAGTTTTAATTTTGATGAAGTACAATTTATCTATTTTTTTCTTTCGTTGCTTGCACTTTTGGTGTTTCATCAGAGTCACATAATCTTAAAAGTGATGTAGTGAAAATAACATACACAGAGTTGGATATAATGTGCTTTGTATACAGTAGGCACCCAACAAGCCAAGTGTTATTTATCCTTATTCCTTCTTCCTCACAGGTTAACTATAAAAGTCAAACGAGATAATACATCTTAAAAATTTTTTTAGAAGTTCCACACATATACAGAGTGCACTAAAAATAATACTCTGTATGTGTGTGCAACTTTATAAAGAATGTTCACATACACTATCTCATTTGATTTTCATAACCAACCTGTGAGGAATATGTTTCTGATAATGAAACTACAACACATTATAGTGATACTTGTATTAATTAAGTATATTTAATATTAATTATACTAGTCTGTGAAATTAATTATATTCTTTGTATCATTTATGTGAAAACATATAATGAAAATGGCTAAAAATATACCATATTAGCTCTATAATTTCTATCACTGAAGTTATATATAATCTGATTAATAAATTTAAGATCTATTAAATAACTTAGATGTGTAAGTTAAAGTATTAAATAGCAACTCAAGGAAGACTAACAAATTTTTAAATATAATTTAATCAATATAATTTATTCATTTAAATAATGGATAAATGGTTAAAATTAATAAAAATATTAATCATTTTTATATTGTCAAATTGAATTCTTGAGAAAACACCACAAGTGACACATCAAGATCTGTTTTTGGCCGGGCAGTGGTTCATGCCTGTAATCCCAGCACTTTGGGAGGCCAAGGCGGGCGGATTACGAGGTCAAGAGATCGAAACCATCCTGGCCAACATGATGAAACCCTGTCTCTACTAAAAATACAAAACTTAGCTGGACATGGTGACGTGCACCTGTAGTCCCAGCTACTTGGGAGGTTGAGGGAGGAGAATGGCTTGAACCCAGAAGGTGGAGGTTGCAGTGAGCTGAGATCACCCCACTGTGCTCCAGCCTGGCAACAGAGCAAGACTCTGACAAAAAAAAAAAAAAAAATTTAAAAAAAATTTTTAAAAAAGATCTCTTTTTAAACATGCTTATAGTTGGTTTTAAATTGTTCTTCAAAATGATATAGCACTTCTTAAATCTTATAGCATTAATTAGCATCATTCATAAAATGGCTTTACTAAATACAGACAGCATCAGTTCAACTTTCTATATAAATTAGTTACACATTCTTCATTAATGGAAATTTATTTTGTTATATTCTGTGTTATAAGACTCTTAGCATGGTTGAAGTATAAAGGTTAGGACTAATGGAGTTTTCTAGGTAACTGAAAGCTTTTCTAAAAGCACAAACTTTATTTTTTTACTTTAATAATTTTTGAAGGAAATGTTTCCAGAATATCCCCATATTTATATAAATAATCATATAAATCATAATTTAACCAACCAGCCTTCTTCCTTCCTTCCAAACTCAAGAGCCATCATTATAAAGAAACAACTCAGGACCTATGTCAATATGCTTTTAAATGTTCTCCTAGTATAGCTTTACATTCTGTTGTTTACAATCAACATTATAGCACAAGTGTTTCCCTATGAAATCATAATATAATATAATTTAATTGTTCCATGATATTTCATATGGCCCTATGGGTGATGTATTGTCTTTGCCTCGGGGACAACTTCCCCCTTTTCTTTTCTTTCTTTCTTTCTTTCTTTTTTTTTTTTGAGACAGAATCTCGCTCTGTCGCCCAGGCTGGAGTGCAGTGGCTTGATCTTGGCTCACTGAAACCTCCGCCTCCTGGGTTCAAATGATTCTCCTGCCTCAGCCTCCCGAGTAGCTGGGAATATAGGCATGTACCACCACGCCCAGCTAATTTTTTGTATTTTTAGTAGAGACGGTGCATTCTAGT
Source organism: Papio anubis (assembly GCF_008728515.1). Classification (NCBI taxonomy): domain Eukaryota; kingdom Metazoa; phylum Chordata; class Mammalia; order Primates; family Cercopithecidae; genus Papio; species Papio anubis. Next base: position 83,481,744 of record NC_044976.1, on the reverse strand, counting down.
GGTTCTTTGGGGAACCACCCTGTTCTCCATTACATGTAGTCAGGTTGGGATTGTCACTCAAGGTGCTCTGTCATTTCTTCCCTGGCTAAAGGGGTGGGTTCATGATACAGTGGGAGCCAGGCAGATCCCTTCCAGTTAATTTGAATCTTGAGCAGCGGGACACAACGATTGGCACTGATTCATTCAGAGAAAAGGGGCTGGCCATTTGTTCCTGCTACCCAGATCTCTGGGGCTATTTTCAAGGTCCAAGCCAGTTCTTCCTTTGATTCAGGAACGTCAGTACTTACTAGCTACAATATAGGACATTCAGTAGTGCTATGTATAACTCACTCTATATTTAGTCAGCTATAGGTGGAATATGAATTTGCCTTCAGAGCCTCATGTTTTCTTTTCCTTTTTCTTTTTTTGAGACAGAGTTTTGCTCTTGTTGCCCAGGCTGGAGTGCAATGGCGCAATATCACTCCTCATGTTTTCTATCTGTAAATATTTTTCAGGGTTGTTGCAAATATAAAGATAGTTAACCTATTAAAGCACCCAGTAGAGTATTGGCATAAATATCCAATACATTTATTTCCAATAAACTTATTTCTTTCCCTTAAGTTAGCCACAGTAAGTTCTCATTGCCTGTTGTCACAGAATCTTCCCCAATACGTGCTCACAGGATTAATCACGTCTCCCTCATCCCTGGCCCGTGGCTGCTGCTAACATCACTTGTTCCTTCTCCCGTCACTCCACAACTTCTTCTGTGGCATATGATATCGTTGTTTCCACTGGAGTCAAAGCTGTTTGGAATGGGAAAGTTTGTCCAGTATTTGGATGCTAGATAAATGATATTATTCTTCATATTTCCTGTTTCATTTTGAATTCTTAGTTCTATAAACTGGGAGATGTAATTTTATTTAAGTAAATCTTCTTCAACGTAGCTACCGAGTTGTTTGTAAGAACACTTTTTATAAATATACAATAAAAATGTAAAAACTTTTCTACTTTTAAAAAGAAGCTTTCCCAATTAAATGTTGTAATCGTCAAAATTCCTAGATAAAATTGAATATAAATAACATATATTACAAATTTACAAATATGAGAATGTGAAGAAGGAGAACTATGGATAATACTATACAACATTATCAACCACAAAGCTTAGTTAATTCTTCTTTACATATTTACCTCTATAAAACAATTTTTAAACCAGCAACAATCCATAACATTCTTTCATTTTGTTATATTAGATTTAATTGCTACAATAAATATTAAGGAGAAGACGACACTGATTTTAGGAGCACCTAAGAAAAAACAACATGTATGAAAACACATTAGGAAATGTTTGGGCCAGGCGCGGTGGCTCAAGCCTGTAATCCCAGCACTTTGAGTGGCCGAAACGGGCGGATCACGAGGTCAGGAGATCGAGACCATCCTGGCTAACACGGTGAAACCCCGTCTCTACTAAAAAATACAAAAAACTAGCCAGGCGAGGTGGTGGGCGCCTGTAGTCTCAGTTACTCGGGAGGCTGAGGCAGGAGAATGGCATAAACCCAGGAGGCGGAGCTTGCAGTGAGCTGAGATCAGGCCACTGCACTCCAGCCTGGGAGACAGAGAGACTCTGTCTCAAAAAAAAAAAAAAAAAAAAAAGGAAATGTTTGAAACAAGACTTACCAATCTGCTGAACATGTAACAAGTTGACAGCATATTCCACTTCGATTCTCAAAGACGGAGCCCATTCTGTTAATCTATTTTTCAAACATGAAAGAGAAATAAAATTGTTTTTCTCATAGCTATTTACCTTTTAAATTCTTGTCTTTTTTGTTTTAAATGTTAATAAAAGAACATACCGGCCGGGCTTGGCGGCTCATGCCTGTAATCCCAGTATTCTGGGAGGCTGAGGCGGGGTGGATCACGAGGTCAGGAGATCGAGACCATCCTGGCTAACATGGTGAAACCCGTTTCTACTAAAAACGCAAAAAATTAGCCGGGTGTGGTGGCAGGTGCCTGGAGTCCCAGCTACTTAGGAGGCTGAGGCAGGAGAATGGCGTGAACCAGGGAGGCAGAGCTTGTAGTAAGCCGAGATCGCGCCACTGCACTCCAGCCTGGGCAACAGAGCGAGACTCTGTATCAAAAAAAAAAAAAAAAAAAAAAAAAAAAAAAGAACATACTACTATCTCAGAAGTTTGGGAAATAGTTTTTAAAATTAAATACTGTTCTGCAATATATTCTCGTCTAGTCTTTTGTCACAGAAACATTTTTACATAGTTGTAATTAGAATGCATATAAATTTTTATACTGAGATTTTTCACTCCACATAATTTGAACATTTAACTGTATATTCATAAATTATATATATATATATATATATATATATATATATATCTAACTATACAGTATTATTTTCAGAAAGCATCTCACTCTGTGCCCCAGGCTGGAGTGCAGTGGCACAATCTCAGCTCACTGCAACCTCAACCTCCCAGGTTCAAGTGATTCTCCTGCGTCAGTCTCCTGAGTAGCTGGGATTACCAGCATGTGCCCACCACGCCCAGCCAATTTTTGTATTTTTAGTAGAGACAGAGTTTCGCCATGTTGGCCAGGCTAGTTTGGAACTCCTGGCCTCAAATGATCCACCCACCTCAGCCTCTGAAAGTGCTGGGATTACAGGCATGAGCCATACGCCCGGCCTCATAAATTATTCTAATCCTTTTATAATATACGGATGATATACCACCATTTCATTATCCATTATTATTAGAAATGTAGGCTCTGACAATTTTTCACTGAATCGTACAGTAGAACATAGGTGCTTTTATGAGGTTGCTAAGCAGGTAAGATCAATGGGAAAGAGGCTAAATGTTAAATGAGACACCAAATAAAAGTGTGCCATGACTGTTGTAAGACCTGACTTTTTTATAATTACGGGCATAACTGCATGCACACAGAGGATTCACAGGAGGGTTTATGGTTCCTCAGGTCCTAGAAGGTCCAAAATTCCATCCCACTAGCTCTCAAAGAAGGCAGCAGGCTTTGAGACAACCTGTGAAGATGCCACTCTGGAATTGAGAGGGAAACACATGACTTTCCCCAGTGCTCTAACCTCCTGATAAAGCTGATGAGCAAAATAATAAACAGAGGTGGGGCTTCTAGCAGCAAATGAAGTTAGGTAAAAACAGGGGTGGGGAAGGTATAGGTGGTGCCCAGGTCATGTCTGCAGGCATCCAGAAGCCAGGCAACCACAAACCTGATGGACATCTCTGTGGCCTGAACTACCAACTTCCACTCATTCCAGAACCTGCATGGTGTTACCTCTCTCTCTACTGAGGCTTTTCTGCTATAATGAAGTCAGAGACCCCAGAGATGTGCTTGCTCTGGGGTTTTATGTTTTAATGACTAAAACTCCAAAAACATAACAGTATTATAGAAGTTTGGAAAACAGAATATTTTAGAATCATATATAATTCTGCCTTACAATCTCTTCCAGTCTTCTTTCCTGGAAACACTTTGACATGATTTTTCAAGGTATGCATATAATTTGGTATGTAGATATACAAATTGGATCATTTCTTAGTATGAATTCTCTAAAACTGGAATTACTGGTCAAACAATTTGAAAATCTGGATGACTTAAGAACCACCTTGACTAACTGCATTCCAAAAGTTTTATGTTGAAATCAGCAATGTGTTCTGGTTTCACCACTTTATTCTTTTTTAATATATTAATCAAATTTTTCATTTAAAAATTAAATAAATCCAAAATGGCACATTATTGTTGCCTTACTATTAATTTCTTTGATATTAGAATGGCTGAATGATTTTCATGTTGATTTATTGTTTTATTTTGTAAGTCTTTTGCTTATTTATCAAAAATTTTTATATTTACCATATTTGGTACAAATATTTTCCTCCATTTTGTTATTTGTTCTTTACTTTTTATTTTTTATTGATGTATAGCAGATGGACATATTTTGGGGGTATATATGATATACTGATACATTCATAAAATGTTTAAAGATGAAATCAGGGTATTTGGCCTATCCATTACCTTAATTATTAATATTTTTTTTCTTTATACTAGGAACAATCAAATTATTCTCTTTTAGCTATTTTGTAATGTATAATAGATTATTGTTAATTATGGTCACCCTACTAATCTATCAAACACTGGGTCTTATTTCTTCTATCTAACTGTATATTTGTACACCCATTAATTAACCTCTCTTTATCCCTCTCATTATTTAATTTTTTTTTTTTTTTTTAACTTAGAGATGGGGTTTAGCCATGTTGCCCAGGCTGGTCTTAAACTCCAAGTCATCCTCCTGCCTCAGCCTCCCAGTGTTGGGATTATAGGCGTGGATGAGCCACCATGCCCGGCCTCTCATTATTTTTTAACTTAGAAATTTATATTTGTACATTTTGAATCTGTCAATCATTCCTTTCTGATTTCTTTCAACATTAATTATCTTTGAAAACTATCTTCATTCCAGAGTCTGATATTCTATTTTGATTTACTATATTTTTATATGATTTGTTATCTTCTTTTTTTTTCTTTTTCTTTTTTTTTTTTTTTGAGATGGAGTCTGGAGTCTGGCTCCACTGCCCAGGCTGGAGTGCAGTGCTGCAATCTCGGCTCACTGCAAGCTCCACCTCCTGGGTTCACGCCATTCTCCCGCCTCAGCCTCCCGAGTCGCTGGGACTACAGGAGTCCGCCACCACGCCCGGCTAATTTTATTTTTGTATTTTTAGTAGAAACGGGGTTTCATCGTGTTAGCCAGTGTGGTCTTGATCACCTGACCTCGTGATCCCCCCGCCTCCGACTCCCAAAGCGCTGGGATTGCAGGCGTGAGCCACTGTGCCCGGCCTGTTATTTTCATTTAAATTTAAAATCATCTCAATGAAATTGCATGCATGGTGTGCGTTGAAATGGAAGTGATATGAAGTTCCTTTACTTGTATTACAACTCCCATTATTACATGTAAACTTTTAATATATCACAGAAACTATATGTGGGCTGTTTATTTTGGTTCATTATGACTTTTAAAAGTATCATTGGCCGGGCGCGGTGGCTCAAGCCTGTAATCCTAGCACTGGGAGGCAGGCTGTTGATCTAAGATCGAAGATATGCATCCTAGCTAACTGCAGAAAAACTTCCGTCTCTAAAAGTACAAAACAGCGAGGCCCGAGGTGGCGCCCTAGTCCCAGCTTCGAAAGGAGAGCTGACAGAAATGGCGTAAATGTTGGAGCTTACAGTGAGCAAGAATCTAGCCACTGCACTCCAGCCTGAGTATTAAGTGAGACCTCCGTCTCAAAAAAAAATGTATTAACTTTACATCATCCATTTGAATACCTCTTATAACTGGTATAATGATAATCACCTCTTACAACTCTAATTTCTCAGAATATTCTTGATATTTCACCTGTTAATTCTTCAAAGTACATAGTAGATCTTTAATGCCTTTGAGGGAAACATTTGGGGAACTTGCCAGTTTCCAAATTTATAGACCCCATGCTTTGTGAGGTTATAGTCAAGTAAGTATACAACCATAAAGACAAACGCCAATGCAGAAGCTGGGCAGTCAGCTGGGCTCATGGACTGCACAACTAGTTTTCACCCACCAGTCTCTCCGCACACTCAATTCCAGATTGTGCCCAGCAAAATTACATGGTATGTCACAGATCTTTAGGGTTCCCTTCCCCCAAATATCTGAGATCATAAATCTTAAAATCATACATGCTAAGGGTGTAAATATTTGCAGTTCATTTCTACACATCAAGCCCTCATTTTCTCCACTATTGTCTTTTTCAGTGTTGACACCATCCACATTTTTTAGTTAGAAGCCAATTGAGTTGAAAGATTGGCCTTATTCTTACTCCAGCTCAGATACCGGTCTGGCAACAGTAACCCAATTTTTTGATGCTTAGTTCCTGGTTATTTCACAATTTAAGTGTAAATGAATTGTTGACTTGAAATATCTTCTTTGCATAAAATCTGAAAATGTATAATTCAGCAGGAGAAAAGTATAAGGCCATCAAGTCTCACCTCAAATGTGTCAGACAGCCAGTGTATATCTGTAATTACTCTCTTATGTCCATTTTCTATTGAAGAGACTGCACAGTGTCTGATATACATTGCTTCTTTATTACTCTCCGGTTCAAGGAGAAACATAGGCTGAAAAATATTAAAAGAAAGTTAAGTGCTAATTTCAGAGGGCTGATGAATGAACTCATACTTTACTCATCATCCCAATTAAAATTAACAATTTAGAGATATACTAGTTCAAGAAAAATCATAAATTAGTGTTTCTATATATCATATATTTAGGGAATAGGATTATCTACTTTCCCCTTCAGTTTGGTCTAAGACTGTATCTCTAAACTTAGCAAGTATTATTGACCTACTCCATAAAGAATCAATGAGACATCTCATTCTAGAGGGAGTATTTCTTTGTGCCTATAGAAGGCCGCATCTCACCATTCTTTGGTAAGAGACTTGTTGATGTTAAGGCTGAAGAATTGAGCTGGAGTAGATGTGTAATATGGTTGGTAGGTATGGAGTTGGGAGCTGAGGAATCTTCTCAACCCTCTTAACAGAATCCATAGCCCCACAAAACCATGGTGTATTATCATCAAATATGATGTAACCCCTTCATTTTATACATGAGAAAAGCTATCCTGCTGAGGTGAGGTGGCACGTCCAAACTCATAGGACTACGGTCCACAGCCTGGGTATCTGTTCTTCTGTCCAGTGCTCTTTCAATCACTTCACTTTAGGCAAGTCACATGGTCCCTTCATTTCGTTTAACAATAACAACCAGACAGAACTTCATATCCTTGGGTAGATGGTGCAACTTGATTCATTGTGTTTTAATCAAGGGCCCACATAAAAGTGATTCAGAGTGTGTTCACAAGCACAGGTGAAGGCTTGGGAAATAACATTCTTTTATTTTTTCCTTTTTTCTCTTGAGTTTTTATTAGCCTTGGCAACTATATTATATACTTTTCCATAAACTCTTAAATGGAAAAACTTGCAAATGAAATGTTCTAAAAAGCTTACCTTCAGTGTGGCTTTTTTACTTCTACTACCACCTGCCTTAATGTTTTCTATGCGATCTGCATGTGCGGTGATATCCCACATGACAATCTAAAACAGAAATAAATGTTATCATAACCTTTTCAGAAAATATCTAATTGAGTCTTAATTTTCTTTTAACTATTGGTTTGTAGCCTGATAAGTCAATCACCGTAGGGGATAATCAAATTTAGCTTGTATCTTAAGTAAGTCAGCAATTTTTAAAGCTAGTATAAAAATGTTTTCTTCTCTGTAAAAGTATCTTTAGCATTTTCATTTTTGTGCTCACATTAATAAATGCCAGTTTTTTTTAAAAAATCCAAAATAAATGTCATGCAATTCCCTTTGCTTTGGGAAAAGTTCTTCCTCTGTTTTTGGAAATGTGCTGTGATTGTAAGGACCGTTGCTTTGGACCCAGGAAAAAATAGCCCATACTCCAGAATTGAGTACAAACACCCGACTGTCCAAAGAAGACTTGGAAGTGATGATTTCGATTTAATTGAATGGCCAACTCTGAATTCTTATGTATCTAGATGGCCATTTTTTAAAAAAAAGTCAGGATAAGGTAGAAATGTAACACTAAATTAGGTTTCCAATGACTAAAAGGTATTTCAGTACACTAAAGTTTTAACAAAATGTTAGGAGTACAGAATTGTAAGTGATTTTATTTTCATCATGTGCTTTTCTGAATATTCTAAAATAAAGTCACGTTACCTTTGTAATGAGCGAAAAAGGCATTTCAGGATTTGCAGGGCTTGGAGGATGGGCTCTGAGTCATTATGACCCTCAGTTATTGTTGAACAAAACTGAGGGAGAAAAAATTGTTTTCCTGGTTATTTTGGTTCTGGATAAATGGACATGGAAGCTGCAGGCATTTACATTTTAACCGCAAGGAAGTTTTTCAAGCCACACACACAAAAATCATATACCCTTTTAATGGTCAAACCCACTCAGTCACAGTGAATTTAAACTTTGACCATAAAACAGCTTTACGATTGTTTTGCTTCACTAGAGAAACAGGATATTGGAGGATAGGATCTAAATTTGATATTAGATAACTTAAAAAGAAGATAAAAGCAAATAGTATCTATCTATCTATCTACATATAATCTATATATATATATCTCTATCTATCTATCTATCTATAAATTCAGTGATGTATGTACGCTTTCTAGTGAATTTCTGTTTAAGTTCTGGATCACCCCCTAACTCCTACTCCCAAGGAAATTTCAGAAGAGGCCTTTTTTTCCAAGAGGTAGTAATGCTTGTAGCTTTTGTTCTTCCATGGAATCTTATACAATATGTGGTTCGGTCCCAGCAACACAAATAGATTTCACCCAGTTCTGTTTCAGTTTTGAAGCTGAGTTACCCCGTGAACACCTCAGGAGTTGATACCATGTGTAACACGTCTCTATACCCTGCTTCCTGGTGTGGTGTCTGGCACATAATTGGCATGCCTTCCTTCTGCTGAATTGAATCCTTAAGTCCAAGGAACTGCCAAATCAAAACTTATTACCAAAGTTTGTCTACATTAATACATAGCTGAAAAAATTCCATTTAAGTACCTGCCCATTGATACAGCCTCCAGCAATGATATTAGGATCACTCGGACAGAACTTGAAGCAGAAGATGTCATCTGGGCTCTCCAGCATTAACTAAAGTAAACCCAGCAAATTCATGAAAGAATGAGAAAACAGATTAAGATCATGGCTAGAAAATAATATTAAGACAGTTAAAAGTCTAATTTTATAGCTATCTATAAGCAAGGTATGTAGAGAGTCTATTCTCAGAGTTCTGCCTCTGAACTAAAAGCTGCTTTTGCTGAATTTTATTGTGCACATTGGCCATATGAGGGACAGTGAGTATGTTCTCAAGGGGACCCAGGTATCCCCCAACCCACCCCTCTAGAAACAAACTGTAGTTATTTTGGGAGCATGTTACAATGTTTATAAACAAAAAGACTATGAAATTCGTGTTCCTGAAAACCATGGAAAGGAAGCTCTGTGAGGACAGGATCTGTGTCTGTTTTGTTGCTTGCTGAATAGTGAGCCAGGCACTCCTGGAGTGGAGAGGAGATCTACAGGGTAGAAAGGTTAGAAAACTCTAGTGAGAGAGTGGCACTGTTTTTGTGGCTGATAAGAAAGGGCTAGAGATCTTTTATTTTGATCTCTGGGTCTATAATAATTAAAGTATTTAGAATCTATTACAGTAAAACTACCTTAATTCAAATGAATTGAGGAAAAGGAAGAAGGGGAGGCCAGGGTTTAGTAGTGAAAGTCTTGATTATGCAATACTTTTTAGAAACAAAATATTACTATATTTAAAACATTGAAATAACTTAATCTAACACTATATACCACCCACCCACTAAGCAGATGTCTTATTGAGCAGACCATGAAAACTAGAACCCTGTGTAGCAAACCCAGCCTTCAGCCTCATTTTATTTGAATTGCTATGTGTTTTGGTTGGTTTGAGTGGGGTTTCTGTGTGTTTTGGTTTGGTTTTAGTTGAGCTATTTAAAATTGGGCGATTTCATACAAAATTCCAAATTTCTCAATTCTCTTAACAATGGGATCACCTGGCAACAAGAGGGCAGCCAGCCTAAAGACAGGTAATGCACTCTCCAAGGCCGCAGTCCATACCACTCCCCAGTGCTCTCCCACACACTCACTTTTATTTATTATCCAGTGATCCTTGGAATTGAGGAAACTCATGTGAAACTAAAATCTATTTGCATTTGACCAACTGGTATTTAAGTAAAGTCCATAAAAGAGTTTGTTTTAAAAATAGTTTAAACATTCTTCTTACAACCTTTGAAAAAAATAGCACGTTGATTTGTTCAATAAACAAATTGTAAACTTTAGTTTTGCTCAAACTGAATGATGACAAGTTCTGCATTGAAGAAAGCCTAACTTTATAAATGTTTACAACATTACGTGATTATAAAGTACTTTGCAATAAAAACTGCTAAAGGTATACATGAAAGTAGTATTTGAAAATTTAGGCTATATGGGCAACTCTTCCTAATTACCTGAGGATGTATAGGATCAGAGAAGCTCCAGAAAAGAATCAGTGATGGCTGCAGCAATAATTTACCAGAAAAGTGAACTCTGTCTTCAAAAGAAAGTCGCACGGCCACCGACACAGCTATTAGCCCTGATTGAAACACAGGTAGAAATTAAAGTTGGCAACAACTATATATGGAGAGATGTCTCTAGCTTTTGCTTTTCTACACAGCCACTCTTCATTTTCACTTTGTCCATAGGAGACCAAGAGTTTTCTTAGAGCTCTGTTGGCTAATGTGGTTGCCACTAGTTACATGTCACTTATTTAGCACTTGAAATCTGGCTGGTCCAAACTGACATGTACTGTTAGTATAAAATATACAGGGGACTCAGAAGATTTTGGAAGAAAAGAAAATCTTGTTTTGTTTCTTTTTTGTGAGGAAAGGGCCAGTGGAGGGTGAAAGGAGGAAGAAAGAGGACAAATATCTCTCTTTCCATGTTTCCACCTTTGCACAACCCTACCTACCTCCCTTGGCTGCTGAGCTCTTTAAAGGAGGCACATTTCCTCTCTTGTCTAGTCGTCAGAAAGGCAGTATTAGGAGGAAGAAACTTAGCTTTGGGAGAGCAACAGGCCCAAGCCAAACCCAGACTCTGCATATGCCACCTGGGTGACCTGGGCAAGTCACTTCCCTGAGTTGAGCTTGGGTCCTTTTGTTGTGAAACAGAGATGATGACAGGTGTGTGTCCTACAGGGTTGTTGGGAGGACACCTGACAGTGAAGGTGTGGAAAGCACATGGCAGGTACCTAGTGAGCACAGAGCAAATGGAAGGTGTCTTATTGACATTGAGCTAGTTTTCAATTTTACATATGAAAGCAACAGACAATTTCAGCGTTATCACAAAAGGGGATCCCCATCATTTCCATCTCACCATAGATAGTTGGATGCCACGAGACACAGGTAATCATTTTCTCCATTGGGCTATGAAGGTCGGTAAAGGACTGGTACTCTTTCAGGTGGGTATCAGTCTTGTCCCCAAAGGTGCCTTCTTCTTCTGCGAGGTGTTTCCAGTCATCAATAAATGTGTTCGTGATTTCATTTTGCTGCAGGGCTATTTCAACACTAATTTGTAAAAATAAAAAGCAATTAAGATATTGGATTTTAGTATCCAATAATGTGACTATCTTAGCAACTCCTCCTCCTTCATTTATACTGAACAAAAAATAATAATTCTCAATTATACTTGGCAATAATGATTAACCTCATTTGAAATAAATGACTTAAGAGAAAAAAAATCATGGTGGCATGTTACTCAGAACTTCGAGCAACTTCATGATCTGCCTCAGTTTCCAAGCCAAGGCTGTACTCTCTCCAGGTCAATGCCTGAGCATGCAGCTGCAGGGATGGCTGGGCCTGGCCAGTCCTCCTTGTGCAGCACTCCCACAGCAGGCGTCTTTGCTCTGGAGCTCCTGCTGGGTAGGCTGAGAATTTGTCTGATGCTCTACCTTCCTGGTCCTGTCTCCTACTCCTTTATTTTTCACAGTGTAATCCTCAGTAAACTTCTGCCTCTAACTTGATGTCATTTGCTTCCTGGAAAGCCCCAACTGTCACAAATGGCAATTTTCTTAGGCATATTCTGTACTAAATGATCACTTATCCTAAACAGGATAGCCCCAATACATACATAATTCAAAACAACAAATAAGAGATTCCGAACAAGGGAAGAATTGGAATTTAGAAGTGTGTGCATGTGTGTCTGTGTGTGTGTGTGTTTGTAGTTTTAGTTGTCACAATGCCTGGGAGGTGCTACTGTGTTTAATTCCATTACCAAACCTCCTGCAATGCATGAGACAGTCCCCAAAATGAAAAATTATCCTGCTAAAAATACTAATATTGTTCCTTTAAGATACCATCTGAGTGCTAGGATCATTTGCTAATAGTTAAGGATCTTGGTTTGACAGGCTCCTGCCTTAAAATAGTTCCTATGATAATGATTGTCCCTCTTTATGCTTAGGTCTGAAAGCTCTGCATTCTCCCAAAGTTGCTAAGAGCCTCCCACAATTAGAATGCCACCCAAGGTTTTGCCCTAATGATCAAAATTGTAAACTTCTTGGTTTTATATAGGTGTGGTAAGCTGAAAAAGTGATTCTCAATTATGAATTTCTTAAAATAAGAAAAAAACCTTTTAGATAGTTCAATATAAACAGTAAAAATAGATACTCCTAAAATATAAAAAAGGGCACCATTTGATACCCCTGTCATTGATCATTACACTGATCATTGGCTAATTGAGTCCTCTCTTGGTTAAATTCTTCTTGTACTTCATCTTTCAAAATAGACCCCTTTCCTAAGACCTGGCCACTTAAAGTGTGGTCCAGTGACCACCAACATGACCTGGGGCTGTTAGAAATGCAGAGTCACAGGCTCCACCCCAGACTTACTGAGTCAGAGCCTGCATTTTAACAAGAGTCCTCAGATGATTCATAAGCACATTGAACACTGAATAACCCTGTGTAGAGGACTATCGAGACTTAAACAGTTTCCAGTAAAAGCATTAGTAAGCATTTTCCAAATCATATTTCTTTCTGGTTAAGCCTAAATGAGAAAGGAATTCTCATGAGAAAAGTTAAAGACGTGGCTTTCGCTCTGGTTTCCTGATTCTACCTCCTCAGCCAGAATGGGGAAGTAATTCAAACAGAAGAAGTGAAAACACATCTTTCTTCTGGTTTCCGGTTTCTTGCTTTCCTGGAACCATGTGGCTCCTGAGAGTAACAAATTGGAGGCTGGTAAAACTGTTGTCTAGGAATTTTAACTCTGAAAGGAAGGTTTCTTAGTTGTTTTGTGAATCCCCCTGAAGTTCCTCTCTCTCATTTCATATCATTGTCTTCTTTTGCAAATAATGCTTCCCTTAAGTTTGTTTTAGATAAAATTCTATGAGAAAGAAATTTCCCATTTCTAAAAGGGCTTTCTTCCAGAACAAAATCAGGCTTACCTTAATTAAAAACTACTGAATAAACCTTAAGCAGTTTTAAAGCTGGAAGTTACATTTGCAGTGATGTAAACATGGGTTTCTTATTTACTCTTGGCCAGTGCTATTATAATTCCTGTGCCAATTTTCCTCTTTCTTCTTATAGATCTGGCTTCTCCTTCCCACATCTCAGGGAGGGAATCATAAAGCTGTCCACTATTGTTTTCTTTATAAGCATGGCAATTCAGAGGGAAGAATAAAAGTCCAGGTCTAAAGATAATATACAGTGTGGATTTATTTTGAACATTTTTTTATTACCTCAATATCTAGTTTTCTCTGGATATTGATTATATGTAAACAAACTTCTCATTTTTATTATTCTTACAGGAAAAATTGTAATGACTACTAAATTTTGATAAGGGGAGGGGGAAACTCAGGTTTTCTTATTTCTACCTCATTGCCCATATAGGAAAAATTATAGCATCCTTCCTGTGAATGAGTGGCAAATAATGTTCTCTCTGAATCATTAACTGAATTTTTGAGCCAGAGTCTCCCTCGGTATAGGTAACAACTTTGAAAGTTGTTGGAATTTTCAGGATATTTAATGCAGTCTGAAAGAACCAATGACATTTCTTAAAAATAAAAAAGCTTAACTTGGGCTATATATGAACTTGACTACCAAGTTTTTCATTTTGGAAAGAAACAGAAACCAGCCTATCGAATATAACAGACAGACTTGTCCTCCATTGGATCCACTTCTCTAAACTCTAGTATCAGCTTGATGAGAACTTGTCAAGTTGTTTCTCTGGTTTAGAAGCCCCAGAACTCTACCCAGGGTCCTACTAACAGCTTAGGGTACATTTTGAAGATGCTTCTCTTTCAAAGCCAGTAAGAGTGCAGGAACACAGGAATTGGTGATAAGAGGGAAATGTCCAAAAGACATTTGAATTAAATTCAGGTTCTCATCTACAAAGATATTTTTGCAAATACTTATCATCATCATAACGTCCACAGCATTCTCCTCATCCTACAAAAAGTTAATGAAGAAGAGGAGTTAGGAGTGGAGAAAAAGACTTACATAAAAGTAACCATGGTAAATACAAGTAATTGTTAATTTGCAATTAGGAAAACATCCTCACACACTTAACTCTTCACACTGTTTGATGTGGCCTTAGCTTGAGAGGGCTAAGATGTTGCATAGCAATAGAAAGGAAAGAAATACCGAGAATCTGTAGAATGTGTCATACCTGACAACTGTCTTCATACTTTTTATCTAGATACCATATATGAGATTGTTTATTTAAACCTGTTATTCTATGTAAACATATACATTTTATGTTTTATTTTTAAAATTTATAATACGCAATTTTTTACCTTATGGATGCATTGTTAAGAAAATCAACCAAAGGCTTCGATTGTTTGAGTGTCTCTTTTTCCTCTTCTGAGAATTCTCTTGGATAATATTGTGTAGTAGCATTTTTAGGATATGTCCTAATATATTAAAAGAAAATTCAATACCAAAGATTAGGTCAAAGAAGAGCAAATATGGGCCACAACAGGTCAAAAGTGTGTCTTTGTGACAATGATGTTAGGATATTATCTTATTTTATATTTAAATTATGTACATTGAATTTTCTTTATCCTAGACAACTGATATTGACCACTATTCAAAGTCTACATGAATTTTTCTCCAACATAATCAAAAAGATCTTGTTTTTGTAAAATTTTTATTTAGAAATCATTTCAAACTTACAGAAAAGTTGTAAGAAGGGTATAAAGAATTCCCATACACCCTTTACCCAGATTCATCAATTATTAATGTTTTGCTATCTTTATCGTTCTCTCTATCTCTTCATTAAGTCAGTGTCCACCTCACCCCCTCGTGGGACATTTGGCAATGTCGAGAAACACTTTTGGTTGCCACAACCTAGACATGTTACTGGTGTCTAGTGCATAGAGCCCAGGAATGCTGTTAAACACCATACAAAGCACAAGACAGCCTTCCCTCAAAGAGAATTATCCAGCCCCAAATGTCAATTGTGTTGAGGTTGAGAAACTCTGCTCTAAACATACAAAACCAGGAATAAGATACATTTCAGCAGTGATGGTGGCAGGAAGGCTTGCTCCATCTAGTATGCTCTTAGTGGCCTCTGTATGTGAACACGTCATATGGCATTGTATCTCTGGGCTTTATTGTCAGTCTCAAGTACTAGACTGGGTGAGCCCTTGATCTCGGCATGTGGAACTTGGAAAAGTCACATGGCACAATCATTAAGAGTGTGGACTCTGGTGATTGGCTGCCTGGCTTTGAAGCCTGGTTCTATCATTTACTAGCTATGTGACCCCGAGCTAATTATCTAACCTTCTGTACCTGTTTTCTCATCTATAAATGAAATTCTTAAAGTAGCTAGTTCATAGTGTCATTGTAAGGATTGAATGTGTTGATACATGCAAAACTTTAAAAACAGTGCCTACCACATTTTAAGTGCTCAACAAAATACTATGTAGTATTTGTGTTTGTTGAACAAATGTCAGTACAACGCAGAATGTCTCTGTGAGAGGTAATATATCAAATGGAGAGTAATCAGACAAAGCGGTAAAGGGAGTTTTGAGTATGTTTACTAGAATAATTCATTTTTTTTCCCTTGTTCAGGTCAGTATCCATAGCAGAAGGAAGAGTGGTAGAAAGAAATATTAGTATTGGAACCAGAGAGACCTGGGTTCAAATCTCAGCTTCACCTTTTAATTTCTACTCTCTAGACAGGGTTAACTAAAAAAAAAAAAACAAAGCCAGGTGCGGTGGCTCACGCCTGTAATCCCAGCACTTTGGGAGGCCGAGATGGGCGGATCACGAGGTCAGGAGATCCAGACCATCCTGGCTAACATGGTGAAACCCCGTCTCTAATAAAAGATACAAAAAATTAGCCAGGCATGGTGGTGGGCGCCTGTAGTCTCAGTTACTCGGGAGGCTGAGGCAGGAGAATGGCATGAACCTGGGAGGCGGAGCTTGCAGTGAGCCAAGATCGCGCCACTGCACTCCAACCTGGGCAACAGAGCGAGACTCTGTCTCAAAAAAAAAAAAAAAGATATGTTTTTTGGTGGTTTTATCAAAGTAGCAACATGCCTAAGAGTCACTCTTATTTTCAAAATATGATTTGTTTTGTTGTTTTTCAGCTAAACTATTCATTATTGCTTCAGGTTTAAATCATGCCCAAAACATTGGGCTTTCATTTTTAACCTCTTTTTGCTTCAGTTTCTCTATTTGTAAAATGGGGATAGTGCCTACCTCAGACAGCAGTTGTGAGGATTGAGTTGATGTGTGTAAAGCACTTAGAAGAATGCCTGGTATGTGGTGGGAACACTAGGCATTTGCTTTCACTGTCATTATTCTTCGAACTTCATCTTTGATTTTTCTTGACTCCCTCCAATATAATCACATATCCTACCTTCTCCACCTCATACCAGCTACCCTTCCTAATTTCCTGCTTGAAGTACCAGCCTTCTCCCAGTCATCTAGGTTTAAACCATTTGAGTTCCTTTTAATTCTTCGAAAACATTTTTTTTCATTTTGTGGATCAAGACCTCCCTTATTTCTCATCTGTTTACTCCTTCTACGTAGGAACACTGCCACTATTATTATTATCCATCTGTATTCTGAGTCTACCTACTGAGTCTACCCTGGCTGACTCATTCTTGGGACTTGTCTGTACCCTAGTAGGAACATAAAATAAATCTCTGGCTGGTTTGACTTAGAAATTTGTCTCAAAATTCAAGTTCCTTTAGTACTAATATATCACCTCTCTCCTTCCTCTCTTGCACTCACTTCTTGATATTTATGGATGTCTGATGTCTTCCTTCCCTGCCAGGACTTGACTACCAATTCTTGCCTTTCTCTTTAACTCCTCTTGTTTTGGCCTGTCAGTTCATCTTCTTCTCTTGTTTCTGACTCATTTCTTGGCCCAACCTTTGGAGTCCGTATATATGTGCCCTGACTTTATCATTGCATTTTCATGGTTTTTAACCTGTTAGTTCACATAGATCTGAAAAGTATCTTCTGTATTGCATTCCATGTTGCTGAGCCCTGCTTCTCCTGGTCATGACCTGTCTCATTGTATATTTCATAGCTCTTCACTTAACAGTGAATTCAAGTCTGTCATCATTCTGTACATTCTTCCTTACCTATATCCTTTTCTTCCTGTTTTCCCTCCTCCATTCCTTTCTCCCCACCATTTAATAACTATATGCCAGGAACTGTCCTAGGAATTGGGAACATAGCAGTAAAGAAAATATACAAAGTTTTTATCTCACAGAGCTTAAATTCCAAGGGCAGAGTGAGGAGAAGAGAGACAATAAAAAACACAAATCAAGTGATTATAGCACAATGGAGAAAAATAGAGTAAGGGGATAGATGGTAATGGAGTTGTTACTTTTTTTTTTTTTTGAGATGGAGTCTCGCTCTGTTGCCAGGCTAGAGTGTAGTGGCATGATCTCGGTTCACTGCAACCTCTGCCTCGCGGGTTCAAGCAATTCTCTTGCCTCAGCCTCCCAAGTAGCTGGGATTACAGGCACACGCCACCACGCCTGGCTAATTTTTGTATTTTTAGTAGAGACGGGGTTTCACCATGTTGGTCAGGATGGTCTCGATCTCTTGACCTCATGATCCGCCCACCTCAGCCTCCCAAAGTGCTGGAATTACAGGCGTGAGCCACGGCGCCCAGCTGAGTTGTTGCTTTTATATAGGAGTGTCAGGGAATGCCTCATTTGAGCAGAGATCTGAATGAAGGAGGGAATAAACACAAGGGAAGAGCATTCTATGTAAAGGACTTGTAAGCGTAAACACATCATGTATGAGTATGCATGGTAAATCAAGGAATGAAGAAGCCAGTGTGGCTGGATGGATAAGCAGGGAGAACTGTGGGAAATTAGGACAGAGGGGTAAAGGGATCTAGATCATATGAAGCCTCGTAGGTTCCTTTGGGATGACAGGCCATTGGAAGGTTTTGATCAATGACATGATCTGACTTGCATTTTAATAGGATTACCAGGGCTTCTCTATGGAGAACAGAATGCAGGAGAGAAAGGATGGATAGAGGAAGTCCACTTAGAAGGAATTACAGTAATCCAAGCAGGAGATGATGATGAATGGTCTAAGGTAATAGCAGTGGGTAAATTTTGAAGATAGACCCAACAAAATCCAAAGCTTTTGGTCTGAGTAATTAGAAGAATATCATTACCATTTACAGAGAGGAGGAAGATTCAGCATGGGCAAAGGCAGGAAGAGGTGGAACCGCAGGTATTCTGGGAACTGGAAACCCTCATAAGGCTGGCACACAGAGAGCTTGTTTAGGAACAAGGGATGATGGGGCTGGAGAGGCAGACAGTGTCTCGTCATGGAGGAAGGAGAACCTCATATGCCATCCTAAGGGCTCTGGATGGATGTATTTTTTAAGTGATGGAAGCCAGAGAGAAGAAACCTAGACAACGAAGTAACACCATCTGATTTGATGTTTAAGAATGATATTGATGACTGGTGAACAAGATGGCGAATAGGAGTGGCTCAGTCTTCAACTCCCAAGCGCCAGCGACACAGAAGACAGTGATTTGGCATTTTCAGCCTAGAGGTACTGGGTTCATCTCACTGGGGAGTGCGGAGAATCAGTGCCAGTCAACTGCTGCAGCCACGACCAGCAGGAAGGCTGAAGCAGAGGCCCGAGGCATTGCACCCTCACCTGGGGAAGTGCAAGGGGAAGGAATCCCTTTTTTCTAGCCAGGGGAACTGACACACACACAACACCTGGAGAATGTCGGGTAACTCCCACTGGCCCTGGCTTTGGGCAACCGCACCAGGATATCATATCCCACCTGGCTGGGAGGGGTCCCACCCCGCAGACCTCCCTCATTGCTATCACAGCAGTCTGTGATCTACCGGCAAGGCAGCAGCCGAGGCTGGGAGAGAGCCCGCCATTGCTCAGGCTTAAGTAGGTAAACAAAGCTGCTGGGAAGCTCGGGCAGGTGGAGCTCACAGCAGCTCAAGAAACCTAC
The DNA here is from genome assembly GCF_008728515.1 of Papio anubis. Classification (NCBI taxonomy): domain Eukaryota; kingdom Metazoa; phylum Chordata; class Mammalia; order Primates; family Cercopithecidae; genus Papio; species Papio anubis. The sequence continues at coordinate 83,462,683 of NC_044976.1, read as the reverse complement.
CCTGTCTCTGGGCGCTCCACCTCTGGGGCAGGGCACAGTAAACAATAACAAGCAGCAGATACTCTGCAGACCCAGAATGACTCTGTCTGACAGCTTTGAAAGAGAGCAGTGGATCTCTCCCAACAGGAGGTTGAGATCTGAGAAGGGACAGACTCCCTGCTCAGCGGGTCCCTGACCCCTGAGTAGCCTAACTGGGAGACATCCCCATAGGGGGCAGTCAGCCACCCACACCTCACAGATTAAGAGTACACCCTGAGGAGGAAGCTAAAAGCAAGAAATCAGACAGGTACACTTTCGCTGTTCAAAATATTCTATCTTCTGCAGTCTCTGCTGCTGATGCAGACAGAAAACAGGGTCACAGGAGTGAATCAAGCAATCTCAACAGACCTACAGCTAGAGGTCCCTGACTGTTAGAAAACTATCAAACAGGAGGACACCTACACCAAACCCCATCAGTACATCCTGCATCATCAAAGACCAGAGGCCAGATAAAACCACAAAGATGGGGAAAAAGCAGGGCAGAAAAGCTGGAAATTCAAAAACAAGCGCGCATCTCCCGGCAAAGGGCGCGCTCATGCGCTTAGCGGATCAAAGCTGAATGAATGACTTTGTGAGATGAGAGAAGAAGGCTTCAGTCAATCAAATTTCTCAAGAGCTAAAAGAGATTCGTGCAAACATAAAGAAATAAAATCTGAAAAAAATGGAAGAGATTAATGACTAAGACAAAGATGAAATGCAAGAGGAAGGTCCTGCATGAAATAGAAAGAGATGAAAAAGCATGAAACCACGAAATCGTGAAAATGCACGAAACTTCAGTAACCGATTTCGATCAACTGGAAGAAAGAGTATCCAGCGATTGAGGATCAAATGAATAGAAATGAAGCGAGAGAAACCAAAGAAAAGAAAGAAAATGAACAAAAGAAACCTACAAGGAGTATGGGATTATAAGATAAATCACGTCTGATTAGGGTGCACCCTGAAGTAGAGGGGAACCAGGTTCTGGAAAACCTCTTCAGGATATCATCAGGAGAACTTAACAGTAGGGCAGATAACGATAAATCAAAATACAGAGGAAGCATACAAAGATACTCCCTCGAGAAGAGCAACTCCAAGACACATAATTGCCAGATTCACAAAGTTGAAATGGAAGGAAAAAATCGAAGGGCAGCCAGAGAAAGGTGGTTACCACAAAGGAAGCCCATCAGACTCACAGCAGATCTCGGCAGAAACTCTCAAGCCAGAAGAGAGTGGGGGCCAATATTCAACATTCTTAAAGAAAAATTTTAAACCAAAATTTCATATCAATAAACTAAGTTTCATAAGTGAAGGAGAAATAAAATCCTTTACAGATAAGCAAATGCTTAGAGATTTGTCACCACTAGGCCTGCCTTACAAGAGACCCTGAAGGAAGTACTAAACATGGGGAAAGGAACAGCGGTACCAGCCATCTCAAAAACATGCCAAAATGTAAAGACCATGAGGCTAGGAAGAAACTATATATCAACTAATAGGCAAAATAACCAGTTAATATCGCCAATGGCAGGATCAAGTTCACATAACAATCTTAACCTTAAATGTAAAAATGGACTAAATGCTCAATTAAGAGACACAGACTGGCAAACTGGATAAAAGAGTCAAGAACCCATCAGTCTGCTGTATTCAGGAGACCATCACACACCAGAGAGACATACACATAGGCTCAAAATAAAGGGATGGAGGAAGATTTACCAAGCAAATGGAGAACAAAAAAGCGGGGTTGCAATACTAGTCTCTGATAGAACAGACTTTAAACCATCAAAAATCCAAAAGAGACAAAGAAGGCCATTACATAATGGTAAAGGGATCAATTCAACAGGAAGAGCTAACTATCCTAAATATATATATGCACCCAACAGGAGCACCCAGATTCATAAAGCAAGTCCTTAGAGACTTACAAAGAGACTTAGACTCCCATACAATAATAATGGGAACAACACTCCACTGTCAACATTAGACAGATCAGCGAGACAAGAAAGTTAACAAGGATATCCAGGAATTGAACTCATCTCTCTGCAGCAAGCAGACCTAATATGAACATCTATAGGGCGCTCCTCACCCCAATCAACAGAATACCACATTCTTCTCAGCTACATCATTACTTATTCCAAAATTGACCCACGTAATTGGAAGTAAAGCACTCCTCATGGCAAATGTACAAGAACAGAAATTATTACAAGCTGTCTCTCCAGACCACAGTGCAATCAAACTAGAACTCCAGGACTAGAAACTCAATCAAAACCGCTCAACTACATGGAAACTGAACAACCTGCTCCTGAATGACTACTGGGTGCATATACTTGAAGTAGAGGGCAAAGAATAAAAGTGTTCTTTGAGAGCCAATGAGAACAAAGATACAACGCCACCAAGATCCCTCTGGGACACATTTAAAAGCAGTGTGTAGAGGGAAATTTATAGCACCTAAATGCCCTACAAGAGAGAGAAGCAGGAAAGATCTAAAATTGAAGAAGCATCTAACATATGAATTAAAAGAATTAGAGAAGCAAAACAAATACATTGAGAAAGCTAGCAGAGGTAAGAAATAACTAAGATCAGAGCAGAACTGAAGGAGATAGAGACACAAAAACCCTCAAAAATCAATGAATCCAGGAGTTGGTTTTTAAGAAAAAAGATCAACAAAATTGACAGACCACTACTTAAGACTAATAAAAGAAGAAAAGAGAAAGAAAGAATCAAATCGGCCTTGCATTTAAAAATGATAAAAGGGAGTATCACCACCGACCCCACAAATACAAACACCATCAGAGAGAATACTATAAACACCTCTACACAAAATAAACTGGAAAATCTAGAAGTAATGGATAATTTCCTGGACACTTACACTCTTCACGACTAAACCAGGAAAGTTGAATCTGAATAGACCCAATAGCAGGCTCTGAAATTGAGGCAACAGGTGTGTACAACCAAAAAGTCAGGACCAGATGGATTCACAGCTGAATTCTACCAGAGTACAAGGAGGAGTTAGGTACCATTCATGCAAAACTATTCAATCAATAGAAAAGAGGGAATCCTCCCTAACTCATTTTATAGAGGCCAGCATCATCCCTGATACCAAAGCCTGGCAGAGACACAACAAAAGAAATTTTAGACCAATATCACAGTGAACATGATGCAAAATCCTCAATAAAATACTGGCAAGCGGATTCAGCAACATCAAAAGAAACATCCCACCGTAGTCAAGTGGGCTATCAGACTAACAATATCAATCAATAAGCATAATCAGCATATAAAGGCACCAAGAACCAAAGACAAAGAACCACATGATTTATCTCAATAGATGCAGAAAAGGCTTTTGACAAATTTCAGCCCTTCATGCTAAAAGCGCTCAATAAATTGGGTATTGATGGGCATTACCTCAAAATAATAAAGGCTATTTATGGCAAACCCACAGTAATATCATACTGAATGGGCCAAAACTGGAAAAATTCCCTTTGAAAACTGGCACAAGACAGGGATGCCCTCTCACCCTCCTATTCAACATAGTGCTGGAAGTTCTGGCTAGGGCAATTAGGCAAAGAGAAATCAGGGGTATTCAGTTAGGAAAAGAAGAGTCAAATTATCCCTGTTTGCAGATGACATGATTGTATATTTAGAAAACCCCATTGTCTCAGCCCAAAATCTCCTTAACTGATAAGCAACTTCAGCAAAGAATCTCAGGATACAAAATTATTATTACCCAAAATCACAAGAAGCATTCTTATGCACCAGTAACAGACAAACAGAGAGCCAAATCATGAATGAACTACCATTCACAATTGCTTCAAGAGAATCAAATACCTAGGAATCCAACTTACAAAGGGATGTAAGGACCTCTTCAAGGAGAACTACAAACCACTGCTCACTGGAAATAAAGAGGACACAAACAAATGGAAGAACATACCATGCTCATGGATAGGAAGAATCAATATGTCGTGAAAAGTGGCCATACCTGCCCAAGGTAATTTATGAACCAATGCCATCCCCATCAAATACCAATGAGTTCTTCACAGGGTGGAAAAACTTTGCTTTAAAGTTCATATGGAACCAAAAGAGCCATATCTCAAGACAATCCCTAAGTCAAAAGAACAAAGCTGGAGGCATCCTGCAGCTACCTGACTTAAACTATACTGGCTACAGTAACCAAAACAGCACGTAATTGCACAATTGAAAACAGAATATAGACCAATGGAGACAGAACAGAGTCCTCAGAAATAATACCACACATCTACAGCCATCAGTCTTTGACAAACCTGAGAGAAACAAGAAATGGGGGAAAGGATTCCTATTTTAATAGAAATGGTGCTACTGGGAAAATTGGCTAGCCATAAAGTAGAAAGCTGAAACTGGGATCCTTTCCTTACTCCTTATCTGAAAATTAATTCAAGATGGATTAGAGACTTAAATGTAGACCTAATACCATAAAAATCCTAGAGGAAAACCCTAGGTAGTACCATTCAGGACATAGGCATGGGCAAAGACTTCATGTCTAAAACACCATGCTTGACAGCAAAAGCCAAGAATTGACAAATGGGATCTCATTGTTAAACTAAAGAGCTTCTGCACAGCAAAACTACCATCCAGAGTGAACAGGCACCCTACAGAATGGGAGAAAATTTTTGCAATCTACTCATCTGACAAAGGGGCTAATATCCAGAACCTACAAAGAACTCAAACAAATTTACAGAAAAAAACAAACAGCCCATCAAAAATTGGGCAAAGGATATGAATAGACATTTCTCAAAGAAGACATTCATACAGCCAACAAACACATAAAAAATGCTCATCATCACTGGCCATCAGAGAAGTAAATCAAAACCACAATGAGATACCATCTCACACCAGTTAGAATGGCGATCATTAAAAGTCGAAACAACAGGTGCTGGAGGATGTGGAGAAATAGGAACACTTTTACACTGTTAATTTAGGATTGTAAACTAGTTCAACCATTATGGAAAGCAGTATAAAGCATTCCTCAAGGATCTAGAACTAGATGTACCATGACCCAACCATCCCATTACTGGGTATATACCCAAAAGTTATAAATTATGCTGCTATAAAGACACATACTGCGATATGTTTTATTGCAGCACTATTCATAATAGCAAAGGGCGCAGAGATCAACCCAAATGTCCATCAGTGACAGATTGGATTAAGAAAATGTAGCACATATACACCATGGAATACTATGCAGCCATAAAAAAGGATGAGTTTGTATGTCCTTTGTAGGGACATGGATGCAGCTGGATCCATCATTCTTGTAAACTATCCACAGAACAGAAAACCAAACACATGTTCTCACTCATGGTGGGAACTGAACAATGAATCACTTGGACTGGAAGGGAGCATCACGGAATATCATGGGGGAGGGAGGGGGAGGGATTGCATTGGGAGTTATACCTGAGTATAAATGGCGGAGTTGATGGGTGCAGCACACCAACAAGGCACAAGTATACATGTAAACAAACCTGCGTTATGCACATATGCCTACAACTTACAGTATAATAATAATAAATAAATTAAAAAAAAAAAAAAAAAAAAAAAACAGTTAGAAACTACTTACAAACTAAAAAAAAAAAAAAAAAAAAAAAGAATGATGACTTAGGAGTTAGAACAGAGCAATGAGGGACAACTGTAATATGCCAGATGACAGATGACCAGCACTGTCATGATTAACAGCATCACTCATTTTCCTACTCCAGTCTTTACAATCTTCTATACTTGTATCTCATTTTCCTGTTACGATTTTTAAAGGCATTATTGAATATAATTAGATCTTCCTGAATTGAATTACTCTGTGGAGAGCTATGTGTCATCATCATTAATCCATTTCTATTTATTATAAAGAGCTCTCAAAATAATAATGGAAGTTATCAGATTTTACTGTAACTGGCTATAAAATTACATACACCCATCACATACTTACCATTTTGTCTGAGTGCTTATGTCCTTTATTTGGGGGATTACTTGCATGCCAACATCTTTTTCAAGTTGTTTAAGGGTAAAATTTTTATCTGGGTAGGCTGTACATTCAATATAGGCATCTTTTACACTGGAAGCATTCTGGTCACTAAACTTAATTGGTGCACCAAATTCACTTCGTTTTCGAGAAATCATATATGTAATCTGTAACACATGTAAACAGTAAAGGTAACACAATGAAGTTCCTGAAGAAAAATTGATGTGTAGGCAATGTTAGTACTCTGCCCAGATCCGCTCAGAGCCCTTTGTGTACTTTCTGTGAGCGCCTCCAGCTCTGTGTGCTTTCCATTCGCACAAGCAGCACCTGCTCCTCCTCTTTGGAGGGCTGCTCTAGGGCTATTAGGACCACTTTGCCAGCAGGTGCAAAGAACAGGAAGTAACTAGTAGTTTCATCTTGACTAATGGTAGACTGGCAGGAGGGATACATAAACCCCTCTCCTTGCCTTCTGTTTGGAACAACTCTGAGGTGTAATTTACACTCCAGAGTTCTTCTCCGGGTTTGGCTGAAGCGTTCCCTCTGCAGACTTTTGCCTGAGAGCGCAGCCTGGCAGGGTTTCCTCCATATCCCTGTTCAGCTGCTTGTCGTGTTCTCTTCTGGAGCACTTTCCTAATAAACCACTCACACACAATTCCCCCTCACAGGAGTTCCTTTGAGAGAGAATGCCACTATATTGGCTTCCTACAGCTGCCATAACCAAGTACTACAAATAGGGTGGCCTAAAACAACAGAAACTTATTCTCTTACAGTTGTGGAGGCTAGAAGTTTGAAATTGAAGTGTTTGAGGGTTGTTTCCTTCTGAAGGCTCTGAGGGGGAATCTGTTCCCTGTTTCTCTCCTGGCTTCTGGTGACAGCCAGCAATCCTTGTGTTCCTTGGTTTGTGTATCCATCTTTTGAGCCTCTGCCTGCCTCTTTACATGCCATTCTCCCTCTTTGTCATTCCCCTGGCCATCTTATCACAAGGACACCAGTCGTATTGGATTGGGGCCTACCCTACTCTAGTATGACCTCATCTTAAATAGTTATACCTGCAATGACCCTATTTCCAGATGGAATCACATTCTGAGGTGCTGGAGGTTAGAAGTTCAATATACCATTTTTTGGAGACAAAATTCAACCCATAACACCCACTTAAGACAATGACCATTCTTCTATAAAAGCAAACCAAAACAGCACACCAAAAACTATGCCTCCACAGCAAACACAGTAAACCTTATGAATTTCTCAGGAATAAGGGTTGTTCAGCTACAGGGAGGTAATGATTACAGATCATATTTAACCCTCTAACCTGCTTTGTAGATTCCGTAACTGATTCTTCCTCAATTTCTTTTTCACTGCCCAAAGAAACCCATGGTTTAGAGACAGGTGGTTTATAAATATACACATCTTCAGGAATATATTCTTTATATTCCTCTTGTTCTTCTGATACTTCTGGGGGCTAAAGTAAAATAAATAGCATTCTACAATATATGCCCAAGTTTAGGTTATAGCTATATGTACATATTTTGCAACAAACTTTACTTTAATATAAATTCATTAAGCACTTTCTTACTTTTTTTTGTCAATTCATACTTTTGAATTACGAAAAGGAAACAAAGCAAAAGAAAGGAAAAAGAAAAAAGAAAGAGATCTCAAGAATATAGAAAGAAGAAAAAGACAGTAGACAAGAAGATATATATATATACACACACACACATCTCTATATATAGATGTGTATATATATACATACACACACACACTGCTGCTTTATTTGTAATAGTAAAAAAAAAATCAACCAAATGAATATCAATAGAGGAATGGATTGATGACACTGTGGTAAAACCATAAAATAAAATTCCATAGAGCAGTTATAATGAACAAATTTTATCTACATATATATGGTATCTAAATGTACTGATACTTATAGATCCTAGAATTTTATAATTTGGTGAAAAATGAAGTTGCAGACTGAGTATAAAAATGATACAATTTTTATGTGAATGTTAAGTTAATAAGACTATAAAATCCATTATTTGTGGAACATAAATATATGGTAAAAGTATAAAACCACAGACAAGAACAGTATGTAACAATTTAGAATAATGGTTCCTCATAGGGAGGAGTGAAGAAAACGGAATTAGGGAGGATACGAGAGGGAGTGGAATATTGTCTGTAATTTTTATTTATTTTGTTAAAAAGTTTCAAAGTAAATATAATAAAAATTAATGTTTTAAAATTCTGGATACTGAAGTGTAGATATTTGTTATACTACTCTCTAGTTTTTTCTATACATTTAAAATATTTCATAACAATAAGAAATTAAAAACAGAACAGCAATCATAAAAATAAAATTGAAAATGTTAAGGCTAAATGAAAGATGATTTTTAATTGTAAACCGTTAGCTTTTATTTATTTTTTTCTTTTTGAGACAGGGTCTCGCTCTGTCACCCAGGCTGGAGTGCAGAGGCATGATCATGGCTCACTGGAACCTCCACCTTTCCGGCCCAAGTGATCCACCCATCTCAGCTTCCCAAGTAGCTGGGACTACAGGCACAAGCTACCATGCCTGGCTAATATTTTTATATTTTGTGGTGGTAGGATCTTGCTATGTTACTCAGGCTCATCTGGAACTCCAGGCCTCAAGTGATCCCGCCTCAGCCTCCCAAAGTGCTAGGATTACAGGCATGAGCCACTGTGCCCAGCCTAGATATTTTTTAATTATATGGTTTCCCTTTATTCTTATTGCTTATTGGACAGCCACACAAACCTCTCTGTCATTCTCAAACAATTTAACCAAACCTCCCAAATTGCTTCCTTCAATTTGACCAAACAGGGATGGAAGATCAGAAAGAGAGTCTCATACATCTGTTACCTTTCTTGCACACCTTGAACAAAGGGCTTTACCTATATGAATCCTCATGAAAGCCCAGGAAATGTGCAATAATGGTGTCACCATTTTACAGATGAGAGGCTCAGTAACTTACTCAAAGTTGTGGAGATGGCAAGAAGAGAACTAGGAAAGCAGTACTCCAGATTCACTGTTTCCTCTCTCACGATGTCAATGAAGGGCAAATCTGTTACCCTGAGATACTTGATTTAGTTCATCCCCCATTTACTACTTACTTATTCTAGGTGCCAGAACCTGATCTGGGTCCCAAAGAAACCAAACTAAACAAGAATAATAATCACTATATTTAGGGATCCTTCAGAGGTACCGCTTCCGCTTCCTTCTGCTAATCAACAAATTGCCCAGCCTGGGCAACATAGTGAGACCTCATCTCTACAAAAAATAAACAAAATTAGCTGGACGTGGTGGTGCACGCCTGTAGTCCCAGCTACTTGGGGGGCTGAGGTGGGAGGATCACTTGGGCCTGGGAGGTTCACGTTGCAGTGACCATGATTGTGCCACTGCACTCCAGCCTGGGTGACAGAGCAAGAGCCTGTATCAAAAACAAACACAACCACAACAAAAACAAACAAATTACAAGGCCTTGGGGTTTGCTCACATTAAAATAGTTTTCTTTGCCCTCTTCAGTTCCAATAAGATAAAAGTTAAGTCCATATTTGAAGTCTTTGTCATAAACAAGCAGAAGCTCATTTCCAGGATATTCCTACAAAAATATAATTGAGAGAGGAAGTTAATGTTCAGTGGTCACTTGGTTTATTTTGACACTAACACAAAATTCATATTTCTCTAATCAACCAATTATAGAAGATAACCGTTGTGCTAATCTATGGCTGATAACATCAAAATGCAAAATTATTTTATTAACTTTAAAAAGCTCTTAAAAATATAATGCATCCAGGGAAATTTACATGCACTTTTACTTCTAACAGGAAAAAAAAAAAAAGCAGTTTTTGTTTGGTATTGTGCTTAGAGATAAATCAGAACCAAAATTATGAATTAAACAATTAAAGTGGAAAATAAGGATAGATTCATATTCTAGTTAAAACTGGGCAAAGGCGGAGCATGGTGGCTCATGCCTGCAATCCCAGCATTTTGGAAGGCCAAGGCGGGCAGATCACTTGAGCTCAGGAGTTCAACGCCAGCCTGGGCAACGAGGCAAAACCCTGTCTCGACAAAAACAACAATTAGTCGGGCATGGTGGCCTGTGCCTGTGGTCCCAGTTACTCAGGAGGCTGAGATGTGAGGATTGCTTGAGCCTGGGAGGCGGAGGTTGCAGTGAACCATGATTGCGTCTTTAGCCTGGGAGACAGGGGTGAAACCCTGTCTCAAAAACCAAACCAAAACAAAACAAAAACTGGGCAAGGATGACTTTTTCTGGGTGTGGGATTAGATAACAAGTCATTGATGGAATTTTGCTTTTCACAGAGGATCATCAAACAGGATTCCCACGCAGGGGTGGGCAAGCTAGCACTTGCCCAAAGCAACGGGGCCAGATTTGAACCAACAACCTCTCCAACTTTTGTTATTATGTACCAGGAACTTCTTGAGGTAGGACTGAAAATGAAGAGGGATATTGTGCTTACCTGGACAATTTTTTTGACTGGGTGGAAATCAGATACTGCAGCTCTGTTGCGCAGGTCCTCAAAAATATCCTCTTTATTGATAAGCTTATAAGGTTGTTCATCTGTGATATCTTCATCTATTCGGCAGTTAAATATTTCCTGGGTCTTGGTGGTTAATACTAAAGGATAAATTTCTGGATGACCTAGGAAAGACAAAGTGGAATGTAAACATTAAATATGACCACTTAAAATATTAGCATTAGAAAACATGCAATTGCTTGGTTTTAATAATGATCTTGGTTAAAATTTTAAGACTTTAAAATTATTATTCTTGTATTTAAAGTAAATATATCCATTATTTTTTAAATGCCAAAAACATTTTTTAAAAAATAAGAAAATAACAATGGCCCATAATACTACCTCTCAAGAAGAAAAACCTCTATTAATATTTTCCTTCGTTTGGCTGGATATGAAATTCTGGGTTGAAAATTCTTTTCTAATTGGCTAGCCATAAGTAGAAAGCTGAACTGGATCCTTTCCTTACTCCTTATACAAAAATTAATTCAAAATGGATTAGACACTTAAATGTTAGACCTAAAACCATAAAAACCCTAGAAGAAAACCTAGGTAATACCATTCAGGACATAGGCATGGGCAGGGACTTCATGTCTAAAACACCAAAAGCAATGGCAACAAAAGCCAAAATTGACAAATGGGATCTAATTAAACTAAAGAGCTTCTGCACAGCAAAAGAAACTACCATCAGAGTGAACAGGCAACCTACAGAATGGGAGAAAATTTTTGCAATCTACTCATCTGACAAAGGGCTAATATCCAAAACCTACAAAGAACTCAAACAAATTTATGAGAAAAAAACAACCCCATCAAAAAGTGGGCAAAGGATATGAACAGACATTTCTCAAAAGAAGACATGCATACAGCCAACAGACACATGAAAAAATGCTCATAATCACTCGCCATCAGAGAAATGCAAATCAAACCACAATGAGATACCATCTCACACCAGTTAGAATGGCAATCATTAAAAAGTCAGGAAACAACAGGTGCTGGAGAGGATGTGGAGAAATAGGAACACTTTTACATGGTTGGTGGGATTGTAAACTGGTTCAACCGTTGTGGAAAACAGTATGGCGATTCCTTAAGGATCTAGAACTAGAAATACTATATGACCCAGCCATCCCATTACTGGGGATATACCCAAAGGATTATAAATCATGCTGCTATAAAGACACATGCACATGTATGTTTATTGCGGCACTATTCACAATAGCAAAGACTTGGAATCAACCCAAATGTCCATCAGTGACAGACTGGATTAAGAAAATGTGGCACATATACACCATGGAATACTATGCAGCCATGAAAAGGATGAGTTCATGTCCTTTGTAGGGGCATGGATGCAGCTGGAAACCATCATTCTCAGCAAACTATCACAAGAACAGAAAACCAAACACTGCATGTTCTCATTCATAAGTGGGAATTGAACAATGAGATCACTTGGACTCTGGAAGGGGAACATCATACACCAGGGCCTATTATGGGGAGGGGGGAGGGTGGAGGGATGGCATTGGGAGTTACACCTGATGTAAATGACAAGTTGATGGGTGCTGACAAGTTGATGGGTGCAGCACACCAACACGGCACAAGTATACCTATGTAACAAACCTGCACGTTGTGCACATGTACCCTAGAACTTAAAGTATAATAAAAAAATATATATATTTTTGCTTTATTTTCTTCTAGTCACTCCATATATACCTCATATGAACTTCTAAATACTGCTTTTAATATTTACCATTATGTCACAAGTATTTTACAATGACATTAAGTAATCTATCTAAAACATTATTTTAGATGAATTGAGTTCTATAGCATAATTTTAAACCATTCTCGTGTTGGTAAGCATTCTAATTTCTTTTCTTGCTTGTTTCCAATTATTGTAAATAATTCTACAAACAAATATCTAGTTTATAAATTTTTATTGCATTTCAAATTATTTTCTTGGGATAGATTTAAAAAGTGAAATTATTGGTTGGAAGGTATGACCACTTGTTTAGGCTTTCAGCCTGTATTGCTTTCCTAAAACACCCCAACCTCACCCTCTCCCCTGCTGCTCTCTCTTACCAGGTGACTGGCTTTCTATTTCACAGAGAAAACAGGGTCTGAATAGCACTGAATCCTGCCGGGTCCTGCAGCCCTGCCCACCTGCTAATTAAAATGGGCACCACCTTTCTGGCCTTATGCACTCAGAGGACCTGCGCTCCTCAGCCCCAGGGCCCCATAATCTATTCCTTTCCTTTCAGCTTTTCTTACTTCCATGCCACTTTCCCTCAGCATGCAGATTTGCTCAATGGTCTCTCATTTTGAAGAAACCTTCCCTTAGGGCTGATCAAGGCAGGTGGATCACGAGGTCAGGAGCTCGAGACCATCCTGGCTAACACAGTGAAACCCCATCTCCACTAAAAATACAAAAAATTAGCCAGGCATGGTGGCATGTGCCTGTAGTCCAGCTACTCGGGAGGCTGAGGCAGAAGAATGGCGTGAACCTGGGAGGCGGAGGTTGCAGTGAGCCGAGATCACACCACTGCACTCCAGCCTGGGTGATAGAGCGAGACTCTGTCGAAAAGAGAAGGGAAGGGAAGAGAAGGGGAGGGGAGGGGAGGGGAGGGGAGGGGAGGGAAAAGAAACCTTCCCTTGAGCCTTGAGCCTATATAGGGATCTCTGTTCTTTAGGGCTTCTCTTTTTCACAGTCAAACTTACTGTTACTCAATTCCTCACATTTTTCAAATAGTGACTTCTTGGTTGTATTAATAAACCCTTGGACACAGGAAAGTGGGCAGGGAATCCCTTTCCTCCCATCTGGCTGCCAGTCCCAGTATTGCTCTCAGAAGAGGAGAGAGGAGAGGTTCAAGAGGCTTCCATCTCTGGTCTTCCCATGCTTTCTTCGCACCCCAGGCCAGTCCTCAGCAGCAGCATGCCCCAGGAGGGTGGACACTAGAGGACAAAGGAGCATTTTGCCTGCTGCTCTTCCCTTTCTCAAGCCTTCTTCCTGTTTTCTTACCTTTCGTATCACTATCATCAGCCACACAGTCTCAGCGCTGCATCTGCCCCCAGGACTCTCTCCCCAGCTCCCAGGATCCACTCCCATCTTCTCCAGCACTCACGCCCCTGGATGTCAGGCCATCCTCCCTCTAACTGCTCAACAGATGTTCCAGCAAGGGGAAAAGTGTATGTGGCCTCTCATGTTGGAATTTTGAGCTTATTTTCAAATAGAAATATTTTCCACCACCCCAGGGGCTCTATGGTACAATAATTCAGGTAATTTGGAGGTTTTAAATAACTGTATGCATAACACTGATTATATGTGAAAGTATATTTCTAACTGCAGTCAGTTCGCCTGACATTGGGAATTCAAGTTGTTCATGAATGAAGGACAAATTATACACTTTTATCTCCCTCAAAAGACTAACCATAACACCTGGCACCTATGAGATGCTCAGTAAGTAACTGTTGACTTGATTCAAATCAAGTGCTCCTCTGCAAACAGACTGCATTTGTGTGTCGAATGTGTAATAAAAGTTCTATAGTTCTGCCTGAGAAAACCACAAGGTGGGACTGTGAGACTCACACTGTGCTAGTGTAGAAAAGAAGGCAGCTGTCCCTCATAAACAGAGGCATTCAGGAAAACCAGAAAGCTTTCTACCATCCACGACACTGGAAAGACAGCACCAAAGATTGTTTTCTGTGTTATCTGCCCCTACTAAACACACACTTCAAATTCTCCTGGCTTGATATATTTCACACACACAAAAAATGATCCTTTCACACTAATTGGACTTTTTCAAGGCAACTCTACTATAGGATCTAACATTCCTTTATCTAGAAGTCAGTAAAACTAGTGGACTGTTTCTGGTTCAAGTTGGCAATCAGTGATAACTGCAGATAACTGGCAGCCAACAGATCACACAAAACTTCTATAGTCCAATACCATAACGCTCCATCACCATGAGAACCCAAACAGGGCAAGGTCTGATGCTTCTGGCCACCCCACAGGGTCACCAGCCAAATACTATAAAACAACTGCTATTGGGTAGGCTTTGAGGCACACACTGAGGACAGCACCATAGGCTACAGCAATGAGGCTACTGTGATCAGCAAGGAGATGGGCTCACTGGAGGCTTGAGAAGAGTGGGAGGCTGGTTGCTCCAAGGAGTGTGAGACAAGTGTTGGTGCAGAGAAGGCCCCTTCAGGGCCTTCTAAAGCTGACTGAGGCCAGGAGTGCCAATCACAAGGACAATGTCTGCAAGGGCACTTCTATGGTGCACCTACTGCTGCCATGCACAGTTTTAAGCACTTTATGTATATTATTAACTCATTTAGTCTTCACAACAACATTCAGAGGTGGTTACTATAATTGTCTCCATTTTTTTTAGCCGAGAAAACTGAGGGCCACAGAGTTCAATAACATGACCGAGGTCAGCCTCTGGGAGTTGAAAGTGGTGGTACTGGGATCAAAACCAAGGTCCCTGAACTCTACTATGTTATGCTTTCTCTCTATGTGGACACAAAAGAGCCATGGAGAGGGTCCTGCTTCTCCACACATAGACAAGGAGGGAACAGAGATGACGTTCCATAGGGTCCAGTGAATGGCAGTTATTCACCTAGCAGGAACCAAAGGCAGACTCAAGCTCTACACAATTCATGCCTCAGAATCTTATTGTGTGCACACAATAGAAGATTATGCAATATAAATCATAGGTTACACATATATTATCCTACATAATGAATGTTATTTAAAATAACCCTCATACATTTCAACTATACATTCTTTTTTTTTAAACATCTTGGTTGCTATCTAGTTTTTTTTTAAAAACAGCTTTGCTGAGTTATAATTGACAAATGATAAACTGCATACAATATGTACAATTTGATAAATATCTGCACATACCCCATGAAGCCATTACCACAATCAAGATAAAGAACATATCCATAAGACCCAAATGTTTCCTCCTGCCCCTGCCTTCCAATACACCTCCTTCACCCCCAAGTAACCACTAAGCTGTTTTCTTGTCACTATAGATTAGTTTGCTTTTTTCTGGAATATTTATAAATGTACTCTTTTTGTTTATCTTCTTTCACTTAGCATAATTATTTTTGAGATGCATTCGTATTGTTGAATGTAGCAATGGTTCATTCCATTGCTGGCAAGTATTCCATAAAAGAAAAAAATCTTTAAGATTTTAAAAAAGAAAATCTTAAGAAAGCTTTAAGATTTCTTGGGATTTTGGCTGTGGGTGTCATATCTGGGAAATCTTTTTCAACTCCAAGGTCACAAAGATTTTCTCCTATGTTCTCTTCTAGAAGTTTTAGAATATTTGGTTTTACTTTTAGGTCTATGATTCATTTTGAGTTAATTTTTGTATATGGTGTGATGTATGGATTGAGTTCACTTTCTTACTTATAACTATCTAACTGTTCTAGCATCATTTGTTGGAAAGACTATCCCTTCTCCACTGAATTACCTTTGCATCTTTGATGAAAATCAACTGACCATGAACATGTGATCTATTTTTGGACTCTATTCTCATGGATTAATCTATTTATCTGTCTTTATAGTATCTTTTTATAGTACAAAGAGTTAACATAAACATACTTTGTGACAGTCCTATGTAAGGAAATGTGCATGTACTAGTAATTTAATTTCCATATCAATCTTTTGAGGTAGATAGTCCATCTTGCTTTTCAGATGAAGAAGCAGAGGCTCAGGGAGGTGAAGTCATCTGTGGCCATAGAGTCACTAAATGACTTTAAGTAATAAGTTTATGACTTAAACCAGGTCTGTCTAATTTCAAAGCCTGTGCTATTAACCACTTGTGGCAAACAGAATAATGTCCCCCTAATATTTTCATGTCTAATTCCTGAAACTTGTTAATATGGTTTTGTATGTCCCCACCCAAATCTCATCTTGAATAATTCCCATGTGCAGTGGGAGGGGCCCAGTGGGAGGTAATTGAATCATGGGGGCAGGACTTTCCTGTGCTGTTCTCATGATAGTGAATAAGTCTCACGAGACCTGATGGTTTTATAAAGGGAAGTTTTCCTATACATGCTGTCTTGCCTGCTGCCATGTAAGATGTGACTTTGCTCCTCATTCACCTTCCACGATGATTGTGAAGCCTCCCCAGCCATGTAGAACTGTGAGTCAATTAAACCTCTTTTTTCAAATAAATTACCCAGTCTCAGATATGTCTTTATTAGAAGCATGAGAACAGACTAATACACTTCTGTATTGTTACCTTACATAAGAAAAGGGACTTGTAGATATAATTATGTTAAGGATCTTTACTTTGTGTTGTTTTTGTTTTTATGTTCTTTTTATTTATTTATTTTTCATTTTTTTAAACATTTATCCCAGATGTTGAAGGTTAAGGATTTTGAGGTGAGGAGATGATTAGGCCTTTGAGATTGGCCCAGTGTAATCCCAGGGGGCCTTATAAGAGGGCGACAGGAGGATCAAAGTCAAGGAAGGAGATGTGACAAGGGAAACAGACGTCATAGAGGGGAAACAGACGTCATAGAGAATGATTCAAAGATGCTATGCTGCTGGTTTTGAAGAAGGAAGGGGCCAGGAGTCAATAAATACAGTGGCCTCTAGAAGCTGAAAAAGACAAGGAAACATATTCACCCCTCAGGGCCTCCAGAGATAATCAGCCCTGCTGACACCTTGACATTAGCCCAGTGAAAGTAATTTCGGACTCTTGATTTCCAGAACTGTTAAATAATAAATTTATATTGTTTAAGCCACTAAGTTTGTGGCAATTTGTTACAGCAGCAATAGGCAACTCGTATACCACTAAGTCATATTATAATTTGGACACATTATTTAATATTTGGGAGTCACAGAGCACCTTCATGTCTCTAATGGCCATGATAATGCCTACTTTATAGAGCTAAGGCAATGAGAAGAGTGGGCCTGGCACAAAGTCATTGCTCCACAAATATTAGCTATGTGTAAAAATTATATTTATTCTCCAGAAACCTCTGGGCATTGCCCTGTGAGGCCCTTAGGACTGACAGTTTTTTAATTAGCTTATTGATACTATGGTTCCTTCTTAGAAAAAGAGATCTCAGTTTCTTGGAGCATGACAGCCATCAGCCCTGAGTAACAGTTGGCAAAGTCAGGGCCCCACCATGAGGAAGTCAGAGGGGTCCTGATGCTACCTGAGGGGAGTCTGGGAGTAGAGACAGGCTTGAGGAGAAGGGGATGCTAACTCAAAACCTACACTTGTCTCACCATAAAGTTCTGAGGTTAGTTTTTTCTTTCCCTTAAGCAAACATATTCCTATTTTTCAGTTCATTTACTTTCAATGAATACATCTCAAACCACGCCCCTTTATCAGGTTCATAGATTTTCTTACCAGTCAATGCATTTAGTCAAGAAATATTTACTGAGCACCCACTATGTGAAGAGCATGGTGCTACTGCCAGGGTATCCAATCTAGACAGAGAGACAGATATTAAATAATAAAGTACACTCATAGATACAAATTGTAGGCTGGGCATGGTAGCTCACACCTGTAATCCCAGCACTTTGGGAGGCCAAGGCAAGAGGATCCCCTTCAGCCCAGGAGTTCAAGACAGCCTGGGCAACATAATGAGAACCCATCTCTATGGAAAAAGAAGAAAAAAAATAAAAAACAAAAATAAATAAAAACAAATTGTGATAAGTGCTATTTGGGAGAAAACAGGATGAGAGATGGAACTAAGAAGGGTAGCTGTGGTGGTCTATTTAGACAGGAACAAGAGACAACACAATTCATTCACTCATTCATTTATTCAGTAATGAGTTATAGTGCTGTTTGCCATGATTTGGCCATGAGTTCAGTGTTAGGGATCAACAGTATACATTAAATAAGGAGTATTTAAACAGAAATACACATAAGACAAGGTTATGTATTGACTAGTTAATGAAAATGTGACCAGAGGCTCACAGGAACCTAACCCTGTGTTTCCCCTAGGGGTAATAGTTCAGTATTGGCTAATTCAGTATTCAAAGGGACTGTATAGATTCCAGGAACGAGAATTGACTGTACTTTAACTTCAGAATTTTAAGTGCTATGAAAGCAATTAAACAAGGTAATAGGTGACACAGAGGTCAAGGAACATCTCTTCAGGAAGTGAGATAGTGGTCTAGATCTCAACGATAAGAAAGAGAAAATTGCATAAAGGGAAGATCTAGCTAGGCATCAGGGGCAGCAAAAGCAATGGCCTTGAGGCTGGAATAAATTTGGAACATTCTGTGCTAAGCAGGGCTGATGGGCTGTAGGTTGGCAAAGAGGAGGAGGAAACAAGGTCAGGACCACTTGAGCACAGGAGTCAGGACCACTGTAAGGTGTGTCCAATGGCAAAGAAAGACCATGGGGGAGTTTAAGCAAGAAACACGAGTTTAAGCATGGTCAGGCTGCTGTGTGCCCAGTGGACTGAAGGAGACTGAGTGGAAGCAGTGATATCAATTAGAAACCTCGGGAACTAAACGATGTGAGGAGTGCGGAGGTTTGGACTAAGGTTGCAGATGGGAAGATAATGCGAAGCACATGGGTTTGAGATATATTTTAAAAGAAGTGGAATTCACAGAAGTTAGGGTGGTTTGGAAGGGGTAGGGAGGTGTGGAGGGAGAGAGAGAAAGAAATTAAAGACGACTCCCATGTTTCACTAACTCAATAAATACTTATCGGGCAGCATATTCTGCCACAGGCACTGTGCTGGGTGCTGATAACAGAGCCACTGACATTAGCTGACATTCTCTCACTTTTTCCCTGCCTCCACACTCTACACCTCTGCCCCTCTCTACCGCCCTGACCCAGGTCATCACCATCTTTTCCCTGGATTGTTGGAAAAACTTCCTAACTAGTCTCTCTGCTTCAGTCCTTGCTCCTGCAGTTTGCTTCACAGTAGCCAGGACGACCTGACCCTTTAAAAACATGTCAGATGGAGTCACTCTTTGATTAAATACTACCAATATTTCCTCATCCCATATGATTAAAAGACAAAATCTTTACAGTGGCCTACAGAGCTTTTAAATCTTCCTCCTTGTCCCCCTCATTGTCTCCTTTCTTTTTAAAAATGAAGTGTGTCATCTAAGTCAACTTGAAGAGAGAGGTTCCCCCTCCATCCCACCAAAAGAAGTCTTGTTATAATAAGATTACTTAGCCTTTACATGTAGGAACAACATTAGGTTAGTTGTCTAAGTTCTAGTTATTTGCTTAAAAACCAGCCTCTTTCCTTGAAATAGTGGCATCTTAGTGTGAAATACAGATAACTACCTATGAGCAAAAGTTTGAAAAAATACTTACCTGATAAAAGTCTTAAGTTGCAGACTTATAACACTTTATAGTTATAAAAGGCCTTTCAATAATCATATAATGAATTTTTAATGAACTGCTTGGTCCAAGTTTGTTTCTCAGTTTGAAATTCTCTACTCTTATTTTTTCTTTAAAAAATTTTTCATTTTATATTTTAATTAGAATAGTATCATTTTAGCCCATGTACATTTTGATTGATCACTTCAGTTTGTAGTATTCCTGCTTGCTTACTGCATAATTAAAATATTATAAAATTGAGGACGTAAGTTGCAAATTATATTTCCACTTACCCATGCTCTCCATATTTACTGGTTCCATATCTTCACTAGCTAGAATATAATAAAAGGAAGTCAAATTTACATTTTTGAATCAAATACATCTCAGTTTATTATAGTCTTGTTTTCTTTTTCTTTTGAGATGGACTCTCGCTCTGTCGCCCAGGCTGAAGTGCAGTGGCACGATCTCGGCTCACTGCAACCTCTGCCTCTGGGGTTCAAGTGATTCTCCTGCCTCAGCCTCCTGAGTAGCTCGGATTACAGGTGTGCGCCACCACGCCTGGCTAACTTTTGTTTTTTTAATAGAGACGGGGTTTCACCATGTTGGTCAGGTTGGTCTCGAACTCCTGACCTCATGATCCACCCGCCTCAGCCTCCCAAAGTGCTGGGATTACAGGCGTGAACCACTGTGCCCGGCCAGTTTATTATAATCTTTACCAAACCTCAAAACACAAAATATAAGTGCAAATATACAATGAAGAGTTAAACTATCTTGTGAATAATTAGAGAAAATCTGAATAATTGTCTTTCACACTGTTATCTCTTAGTGATATGTTTACTACAGCATTCATTATATGGCATTTAATTGGTATCATAATGAAATTAGTCAAAAGACTAATCCGTAAGAATGAATCTCCATATATCTTATTTCTCATTCATTTGACTTTATAACACAGGAATATTTTATTTAATTTGATATGTAAAACCATAATCATTTTGCTTCTAATATATATACAAATACTCCACAAAAAAATCCCATTCAATGAAGAAATAATCCTACCAGCTAATATTGGCTTTGGGCTTTTTTTGCGACGTGATGACTTTTTCTTTCGTTTTGGAGCCATGGTTCTGGCTTGGGCTGCATAAAGAGATGATATTATTAGTAAATTATTACAGTTTGCAAACAACTTACAATTTCAAATACTAAACATTATCATTTAATAAACGTAAGAACATGTTTTCTAAGTTTCACCCTGGGCTAAATCAACCTGTATCTTCCTAGAACGGGTGATCTGTGACAAAGGTTTATTGCAACAACAATCTTACTGATGAGATCTTACTGTTCTGGTGGAGCCACTCAGCTGAAGCACACTGTGGTGACCTGCCAGAACAAAGTCTCAGCCACAGGTCCTGCCATGGAAGTACAACAGAGGACCTGGCTTCCCTGCATCTCACTGAAATTCCCATCCCAGGTAGCTGCTCTGTGCTACCTTTTGCTGGGCTTTCCAACAGGTAGTCCAGCTACAAAGACAAGATAGGCCACTGGGAGTGATAGGCCCACAACATGCATATGCATATCTAATTTTAAAATTAACGTAATTGAGATCATACTTTTGTCTTAGGATGTGAACACATAACCACTAAGGCCTTATTTGGGCTATCAGAGAGAATGCCTCCAAAAGTTTTCCATGGAACTGCTCATCAATTTTGACAGGATACAACACTGGCCAAGGTCACCACCATGACATCAAATCCTTGTCATCTCCGCCATGCTCACCTTTGTCCCGTTCTGTTTAAATGGTTAGGAGTGTGACTGCAGGAGCCTGGTCAGCAGAGTTTTTAAACAGGCTCTACTTTTTCCAGCTGAGTGACCATGGGCAAATTACTTACCTTCTCTAAGTCTCAGTTTATTCATCTATTTAATGGGGATAATAATAAAATCCACCCCACAAGGTGACTGTGAAGACTTAATGAAATGAAGTGTCATCAGTCAACTCAATCATCTCTGACTGGTTTGTATCACTTTAACAAATCAACACAGACTATTATTTCACAGCCCATGGTCAAAATATCAAAGTTTTATTTTATTCCTAGATACTCAATCACAAAATCTTGTCCAAAGTGTGGATGTGAGTGTGTCTGTGTTTTTGTGTAAACATCTTTGCTTTAGATTTTCTCATATGTATTTTTTAAATAATAAAAATAATAGCTCACATTCGTGAAGTGCTTACTATGTGCCAAGCACAGTTCCAAGTACTTTATATGTATTTTTAATTTAATCTTAACCACATTAAAACATTTTTATTGACATATAATAGTTGTACATATTTGGGGGTACATGTGATATTTTGATACATGTATACAATGTATAATGGTCAAATTGGCATAACTGGGATTATCTATCATCTGAAACATTTATCTTTGTGTTCAGAACATTACAATTCTTCTAGCAATTTTGAAATATGCAATGAATTATTTCCTACTGTACTACTAAATACTAGATAACCACATTTTATTATTACTATTATCTTCGTCTCCATTTTATAATGAGAAAACGGGGCCCCAAGAGGTTCAGGTGACTCTCCTGAAGGGACACAGAGCTCAATGGGCACTGGTGTCAGGCTGTGAGCCCAAGCAGCCTGGCTCTAATAGCCACATTCTTACCCTCTGTACTAGATGATCCCTTGGATTTCAATGATAACTAACTGCTGTGCTTCATTGCAAATGAAACTATTTTAAATCATTGTCTTTACCCAGGAAGGAAGGATTTTTTTTTTTTTTTTTTTGAGACAGAGTCTCACTCTGTCGCCCAGGCTGGAGTGCAGCAGCGTGGACTCAGCTCACTGCAACCTCTGCTTCCTGGGTTCAAGCAATTCTCCTGCCTCAGCCTCCCAAGTAGCTGGGACTAAAGGCGCGTGCCAGCATGCCCGGCTAATTTTTGTATTTTTAGTAGAGATGGGGTTTCACCATATTGGCCAGGCTGGTTTCGAACTCCTGACCTGGTGATCCACCAGCCTCGGCCTCCCAAAGTGCTGGGATTACAGGCATGAGCCACTGCGCTCAGCTAAAACGCAGGATTTTATTATCTAATCAATATTTTATGATTCTGACAATTTCTATTTTTAAGATATTCTGCAATGAATGGATCTGATTTAACTCTTTAGGCTATCAAATGTCCTCCATATCACTTCCCAGTCTTAGCATATTTCAAATCTTTCATCTATTCCTTTTTTCAGAAGATTCCTTATCAATGTACTCCTTCTCCATATGCTATCCCAGCTGCGTTTTAGTTTGATGTAAAATACTGGAAAAAACTTTCCTTTTTTTGTCCCCCAAGACGCCTACTCTGTCGCCCAGGCTGGAGTGCTGTGGTGCACTCACAGCTGTAATCCCAGCACTTTGGGAGGCCGAGGTGGGTGGATCACAACGTCAGGAGTTTGAGATCAGCCTGGTCAACATGGTGAAAAACTCTTAACACCACTTTGCCTCACCCTACGCACACACCATCACCACCACCACTATTTATTCCACATATATACATTGAGTGACTATGCTGCACCAGATGCTATCCTAGGTGTTAGGGATACAGCAGTGAACAAAATAGGCAAAACCCCTTGCGCAAGCTTACAATCTAGGGGAAGAAAGATGAACAAATAAAGGAGGAAAATATAATTAGTGTTTTAAGTGGTGAGAACTACTAAGGAGAAAAATAAGGTAAAAAAAGGAATTGGACATTGGAGTAAAGACTTGAGAAAGGAGAAAGCAAGAAACACAGATATCTGGGAGAGGAAGAGTATTTTCAGGTGGAGGGAACAGTATGTTTAAAGGTTCTGCGGCAGGATCATGCCTGGCATATTTAAGAAAACAGCAAGAAGGTCATGATGGCTGGAGCAGAGTCAGGGAAAGACTACAGGCAAAGCTGGTCAGAAAGGTGATAGGGATATATTAGTCAGCTTTGCTGCACTAACAAATGACCCCTACATCTCAGTGACATACAATAACAAAAATTTATTTCTTCTCATGCTATGCACTGTAGTGTGGATGAGCTGCTGCAAGTCTTCTTATTCCGGGACCCAGGCTGAAGAAGCAGGCCCTATTTCACATGTACCACTTTCACAGCAGAGAAAAAAGCAGGAGAGCTAACGGAACTACATAATGCTTCCTAACTTTCTCCTTGGCACTGACATATTGTGCCTCCTGCTGACATTCTATTGGCCCAAGCAAGTAAGTCAATCCTGATAATGGGGGAGGGATTCTCTGCCTGATTGGCAGTAGGTGGGAATGTATGATCCTCTTACAGGTACGGGAGGTAATGGCTGGGAAGGATATAATTGGAAACAACTATATAATATGCCACCAAGGGGTCTAGGTCATGTATTAGGACCTTGGCTTTCACTCTGAATGAGGTGGAGAGGTACTGGATGGCTTTGAGCTGAGAAGTTACTTTACTCCATCTGTCCCACAATTTAAGGATCAATATGGCTGCTGTGTTGAAAAAAGACTGCAACAAGGAAAAGGCTGAAGCAGGAAATCCAGTTGAGAGACATTTAAAAATCCATGGAAGAGATGAGAGTGCTTAGATCAGAGAGGTGAAAGTGAGATGGGAAAAGTGATCGGATTCTGGGTATGTTTTGTTAAGTAGACCCAATAAGATTCACTGGTGACTTGAACATATCACTTATGAGAAGGATAACATCAATGAATTTTGCCTAAGAAATTGAAAGCATGGAGTTGCTATTTATTGAGATGGAGATCCCATGGAAAGAGCAGATTTGAAAGAGAAGTTCAGGAGTTCAATTGAAGGTATATGAAGTTAGATTGCAAACTAGACTATAAACTCTGTTAGCATGGGGATTATATTTTCTTTCCAATTTTTGTAACCCCTGTAACTAGCACAGTGAACATACTAAAAAAAAAAAAAACAAAAAACAAAAAACAAAACACTTAGATTTATAACTCCTTGGTCCTCCTTCCCTTCTGCCATGCTTAGCCTACGAATTTCCAGTCTAAACGAAAGGCTTCTGCCTAATGGTCTGTGGAATAATCTGTATGCATGCTGTATTACTTTTCTCTTAGTGCTGTAACAAATTACCACAAATTTTGTGACTTAAAACTACACAAATCTACTATCTTACAGCTTTGTAGTTCAGATGTCTGACACAGGTCTCACTGGCTTAAACCAGGGAGTCAGCAGGGCTGCATTCCTTTCTTTCCAGAGCCTCTAAGAGAGAATCTGCTTTTCTGCCTTTTCCAATCTCTAGAGCACACCAGCATTTCTTGGTTTGTGGCTCCATCTTCCAACTTCAGAGTCAGAAGGGAGACTTAAGTCCTTCTTACATAGCATACTCTGACCTCTCATTTCTTTTTCACTTTTAAGGACCCTTGTGACTACATTGGGCCTACCTAGATAATCCAGGATAATCTCCTCCACGATCTTAATTTCATCTGTGACTTTACTTCTTTGCCATGTATGGTAACATATTCACAGGTTCCAGGAATTAGGAAGCGCTGCCTTAGAATTAAACTTGAATATAGGTATCAGTTTACAATCATCCCCCAAATAATCAAAGTAAACAAGTGTCCTGTTCTTTTCAAACGCTGCTATTAAATGCTCTGTAGATAATTTGAGTTTCCAGTTTTCAGGGAAAACCAAAGTCAAATTTTCGGCAACAAATTAGGCACTAAAATTGGAACGTGCATTAACGCGTGCTGCCTTACCTGAACTGCTCATTTACTACTTTCACAAACGTTAATTGATTACTGTCTAAATTACTGACTGGTGACTAAGGGCAAAGTGACCTAGTGACTGGTGACCAGGTACTAGTGACCAGGTTGTTCTAAAGGCTTTTAGGGGTCTTAATTCTTCTTCATTAAAAAGCATAATATCTCCATTTCTAGGCACCACAGACAGAAACATTCATAAGCGGAAGTGAGCCAGGTGAATATAGTCTGAACTGAAAGGAAAATGGTTACTTTGGGAGTAGCCACCTTATATTGTATTTCAGTTTCAGGCAAAATTTTGCAGTTTATTTTAGTAATTGTAAATAATAAAAATCCTACCAGCATTATGTATGGAAAATAAATCACTTTCAATTGGGGGTATCGAAACCAAATGAATAATATACTCTATAACTTCAATAAACATATTTATTCAAGGTTTATTTTTTATGTAGATCTTTCTTTTTAAAAACAAATTCCCAATAAAAGATATTACTTTCAAATTATAGCAGGACTTACTGAAGTTTTTTTCATAAAATTAATTGAATATTTCATGAATGTGTTACATTTAACAAACCTTTTTCTATTGAGTTGCTTATTAAAAGATTATGAAAAAATTTTCAATACCCAATCCTACTTTACTAAGATTACTTTGAAATGTGCATAACATTTTTTCTGTTCCCAGCTGAAATCAATTTGTAATTATTAAGAGCAGCAGAAGAGGACAGGCGCGGTGGTTCATGCCTGTAATCCCAGCACTTTGGGAGGTTGAGGCGGGCGGATCATGAGGTCAGGAGATCAAGACCATCCTGGCTAACACAGTGAAACCCCCGTCTCTTTTAAAAATACAAAAAAAAAAATTATCCAGTCATGGTGGTGGGCGCCTATAGTCTCAGCTACTAGGGAGGCTGAAACAGGAGAATGGTGTGAACCCAGGAGGTGGATGGAGCTTGCGGTGAGCCAAGATCACGCCACTGCACTCCAGCCTGGGTGACAGAGTGAGATTCCAATTCAAAATATATATATATATATATTTCATCTACTCCTAAAATAAAGGTTGTGCCTAACCCAGTGGCTTGTGTTTTGACTGGTTTTCAAACCACGAGAGCTGAGTGGATTTCAAAATAGAAATTTTGGAAGGTAACACTTAGAAATGTTTAAGCATTTTTATTAAAAATATTTTTGATATTAAAACTACTTATTTTCTTTGTAAATTAATTTACCCATTTCAGAACACCTTTTGCCATCAATGCACAAAGGTCACATTTTCTAGATTCTATGTTAACAGCAAGAGACATTAGAGGTTGACAAAAGTGTATATTGGGTAAGTCCCCTGCATAACAGATCAAAACCTGTGATGGTGCACCACTTGATTACGAGGACCACTGCATTTACAGCTGTCTACGATCTGCTTCCAAACTAACTCTCCAACTTGCCCATGACTGTATCCTCTTATGATGCTTCTATTATTCAGGAGGTTAACTACTATAGATGAAGGCATAAGTAACATAAATTAAATTGTCATAATACAGTGATTTAAACAGCTATTAATTGCCTCTCTTCACTTTATTCATGTAATGCATTGTGAAAGTTGTCAGAATCAGCATGGAGCCACTTGTGTTAAAAACCCTGACAAACAGAGCTAGGGAAGGCCATGAAGGGAGTGTATGTCACAAATGCTAGATAACAAGAACTATCACAAAAGACTATACAAAACCACAACCTTGCATAAAGGTCATTGCCACTCTACACACACACACAAAATACTACTGCTAGGATATCTGCCCAGGAACTGCCTGTCCAACCTCAGACTGGTGCCACCCTTGTCACTGATTCTGTAGCCAAGGATAACTATCTGAAGACAATGATATAATCCTCCTCATTTTTCCTTTAAAAACCTTTGTCTTCTTTTATCTCCCTGAATATGCATATAGTTTACCACTGCATGTGTCTTCCCATTGTAATGCATATTCCCAAATAAACATTTTATTTTAGAGAGTCCCCCTCTCTGTTTGCTATCTAGGTTGACAACACACACCTGTTTACATACTCTCATTTGTTGCCTGTGTGTATGTGTGGCTTATTCCCAGCCAAGAGATCTTGATTATGAAAGGCCTTGTAGCACTGGCACCTTCTCTTTAACTGGAGTCTTCCTTAAAAAGTCTTATCTTCTCAGATCTTCTTCAATTAGCTGACCTCATCTAGGTGGTCATCATCCTCTTTCCTCTTCCCAAATAATTTACAAGCTCATCATGCTGGCCTTCCATTTTTCTATATTTATTCATGTATTTATTTATTTATTTTAATTAAGACGGAGTCTCGCTTTGTTACCCAGGCTGGAGTGTAATGGCGTAATCTTGGCTCACTGTAACCTCCGCCTCCTGGGTTCAAGTGATTCTCCTGCCTCAGCCTCCCAAGTAGTTGGGATTACAAGCACCCACCACCATGCCCATTTTTTAAATCTATTTTTTTAGTATTTATTTATTTATTTATTTTATGAGACAAAGTCTCGCTCTGTCGCCCAGGCTGGAGTGCAGTGGAGCGATCTCGGCTCCCTGCAAGCTCCTCCTCCCGGGTTCATGCCATTCTCCTGCCTCAGCCTCCCGAGTAGCTGGGAGTACAGGCGCCTGCCACCACGCCTGGCTAATTTTTTGTATTTTTAGTACAGACAGGGTTTCACCGTGTTAGTCAGGATGGTCTCGATCTCCTGACCTTGTGATCTGCCCGCCTCGGCCTCCCAAAGTGCTGGGATTACAGGCGTGAGCCACTGCGTCCGCCCAATGTTTTATTTTTTAGTAGAGACGGGGTTTCACCATCTTGGTCAGGCTGGTCTTGAACTCCTGATCTCAGGTGATCTGCCTGCCTTGGCCTCCCAAAGTGCTGGGATTATAGGCATGAGCCACTGCACCCTATCTTTTATTTTATTTTTAAGAGATGAGGTCTGGCTTCATTGCCCAGGCTGGTCTAGAACTCTTAGCCTCAAGCAATCCTCCTGCCTTGGCCTCCCAAAATGCTGGAATTATAGGTGTGAGGTACCTCTCCAGCGATATCTTTTAAAACAAACAAACAAACAAAGATTTAGAATAAAACCCAAGACTAACATCTTGGGTCTCTGGTAAATGTGTCTCCAAGAACTACTGATTCTCAGTAAATCTTCACTAAGACCCTGGTTAAGCTTCAAGATTCTCCTGGGCCCTTCAGCCATATTTTGGCAAGTATACAACATCCACCCCTAGAGACAACTATTCCTGCAATGTCTATTAGTCTATTCTCTCATTTCTTTCCCTCCATAACTATTTCCACTACTTTCCAAGATTGAATACTCACTTATTTGAGTAGATCCTATCCTATTACTTCTCCCTTCCAAATATCTCCCGAATTCCAAGCCCTCCTCTCCCACAGCCTCCTCTGGTTCAGGTCTTTAACACGTCCTCCAAAACTGGAGCTCCAACCCTGTTTTGTGCCATGAACCTTTGGCAGCCTGGTGAAGCCCATGCATCAAATAAAAACATGGAATTACAAAGAAGACAGATTATATGGAAATATAGGTATTAAAATATTTAAAAAATCATGACATAATAATTTGTACTTCTTTATTAACACATTAAATAACAAAATCTAGCAGTGGTTCTAATAACTACCTTAATTGTGAGGTAATGATGAGGATAAATAATATATTTACAATCTCTATAATGTAATATGAAAAGAGTTGGCGGCAAAATCACAGGCCTGTGAATACTACTGTGGTTTGTTACCAATTGCATACATTTCAATCGGTGGTTAGTGAAAATAAATATGTAATTTTAAAAATCCACAGATTCTCCTCCCTGGATCCCCTGCCCTAGATCATGGACACTTAACTAGCCTCTCTGCCTCTGTTCTGACCAGAACAACTACTCAAGAGGCCAACCTCAGAGCACTCCAAAAATGCATCTCTTATCGAGTCTCTTCCCTGTATAATGTGGGTCCCTATCATTCACAGTAGCATTCTCTTCCAGACTGTAGAAATGGAGCTCATTTGAAATGCATTCCTGGACCTCCTTTGATTTTGGAGGTCTGGGGTGAGCCTGGGACTCTGTATTTTTAAAAGCACTGTGAGACAGTCTTGCACTGGTGGTCTACACACCAGACTTTGCAAAACAAAATAGAGTCCGAACTCATGTAAGTATGGCCTTCGATACCTTCACAGTCTGCCTCACCGTGTCAACCCTTCCAGTTCTATTCCAGCCTCGTACGGTTTCCATTCATTCCCAAACAGTCCAGGACTTTCCCACCTCCCTCTCTGGAGAATGGTCTTCCCTCCCACCCCTCCTGCTGCTTCTTGTCCACACCATACAGGCATCTCTCTGCTTGCTTCAATCTTACTCATCATTCAAGGTCAATAGGAAGGTTTTCCCCAAAGCCTGAATTCTCCCTGACTTCGTCACTCAGGCTGAAACAATCTTGTTCTCCCTGACACTTTCCAATCATACTATGTGCAATTATGTCAGGTCTCTGCAAAGGCAGGGGGCTTCAAACTCAGAGCTTCCTAAAAGATTGCTGTGAATTCGTTTAGCATTCACCATACACAAGAAGAAGGAGAAAGTATTGAGCAGCAATTTAGGTACTAGGTAAACTAGTCACTAGGGGAATAAGACAATGTCCTTACTTTCAAAGAGTTTGTGTTCCCTGTTCATCTTCCTCACTGTTTATCTACTCCAGCCCTTTCTAAATAGTCCTGAAGTAATCTATTTCAGCCCACATTAATCTTTTATTCTTTGACCCCCGCCCCTAGACGGATAATCAGAATCAGGCTATTTTGGCATTCATTCATTCATTCACTCACTCAATCATGGTTTATTGAGCTCCTACTATGTGCTAGGCAATATGATAGTCACTGGGTATATGTAACATGGGAACAAGACAGTAATGCCCTCAAAGTTCTTAGAGTGTCGTTAACCGCTCTCTCGTTGCTATTTTTGTCTCCCTCGCTAGGCTGGAAGCTCTTTGAAAGCAAGGAAAGACTTGTATTTTTTGTAGTCTTCACTGCCACTAACCTAGCACATTGCTGACACAGCGAGTGTTCAAATACCCTTGAAAGAGTGAGTAAAATACTTCGTTTCCACGCCGCCTTTCCCATTCAGAGCTTCCCTTACCTGATACTGCTGATCTGAAGGAAAAGGAGCCTCTTTGCAGTGCCCTCGGGAAAAGCTCCTTCGAGAGCTGGAGGTGGGAGTTTGACTCTCCTCTCTCAGAATAACAAATCGCAAGGGCACAAACCGCAGCAACTCTGCCGACTGTTGCTAGGACGCATCCGTCGCTAAGAGAAAAGAGGCGATTCTTCTGCGAGATTGACAGAGAACCTCTACCAATACAGTGTCCTCTTCCTAACAGTCTCTTTCAAAGCAGGCTTGTGATTGGATGGCACGATGTGCCGTCACTTAACGCTAACGGGTGAGGCCAGCAGCTTTCCACTACTAAGGAAAGAGTTTTGTGGCTTGGGTATATTGATGACAGTGGCCCGGTCCGACCCCAGGTCTGACAGTCTCGGTCCATGCCTCACACCCACCGCAATCTCACCCAGAGAAGAATATTTTTGGGGTGTGGACCCTAGGAACCAGGAGAGGAGATGTTAAGAAGTCTGCCCAATCAGAATCCTTTCGGGCAGCTTTCCTGCCCATCCTGGAGCTGGGCCCTCCTAGGGAGTGGAGAGGAAGCTGCGCTCCACTGAGTGTCGTGGGCGCCCCAGAACCCTGATGGATTACATTTCCCTCTTGTCAGAATAACTTTTGTTTATAATTTGATTCAAGCTTAAGTATGAGTCTCCGGGGAAGAAACTTGAATCCGTGAGTAACCCAAGGTTCATTTTAACTGTGATTAGAAGTCCTGTGGGATTCATACAGTGAAGCTTAACTCTCTGAACACTGTTCTCCTCCTTTCCCTTAAAAAAACTTATAACTGCCTAATTTGTACAGTGGCAGAATTTAATAAAGTAATTTAATTGGCTTCTGTAATTGGTCTAAATTAATTTTTACACTCAATTTAAATAAAATAATTGAGAAGAGGCTGATCATTTATAACATATGAGACTTTGGGGGCTGGTGCGGTGGCTCACGCCTGTAATCCCAGCACTTTGGGAGGCCGAAGCGGGCAGATCACGATATCAGGAAATCAAGACCATCCTGATTAACACAGTGAAACCCCGTCTCTACTAAAAATACAAAAAATTAGGTGGGCATGGTGGTGCGCGCCTGTCAGTCCCAGCTACTCCGGAGGCTGAGGCAGGAGAATTGCTTGAACTCGGGAGGTGGCGGTTGCAATGAGCCAAGATCCGTCTTAAAATAAATAAAGAAATAATAATAATAACTTCCTAATTTGTAAACTGGCAGAATTTAATAAAGCAATGTAATTGACTGCTGTAATTGGTCTAAATTAATTTTTATACCCAATTTAAATAAATCTTTAATTGGGAAAAGGCTGATTATTTATAACATATGAGACTTTAAGGATCCTGAATGAAGATTTTTACATAATGTGCAGAAAGATCATATAGATTCTTTCAAATTTCTGAAAAATTTGTGTTCACAAAATTCAACCAAATTTTACAATACAAATTATGAAGAAAAAAAAAAACGGAAAAAGAGGTGTTATCTAAACATTCTGACAACTTTTTTCCAGCTTGTCCACTCCCAGGCACTGGAAGATTTGTTTTCCCCTGGGCTCAGTCTTGAGTCTTCTTTTTTTAATCATCGCACTCTCCTGGTGGCATCAGCATCATATATTCCCCTTAGCTTCAGCCATCACCACTAAACACGCCAGACTTTCATTTCTACATTCTCAGCCTAACATATCTCTTAAATTCCAGACCTGAATTTCCTCTAGCTACTGGACATTTCCAACTACCTCTCTGGTTCAGTTCATGTTGTTTAATAGATGCTAAATAAAGATTAAATGTAGTGAATGAATGAATTGCCATAGCACCACAACTTAGCAGAGCCAAAGTCAACTCATCTTCTTTCAGGAAACTGTTTTTCCTTCTTTATTTCCTACCCTAGGTAATAGCGTCATTGTCCATCAGTTGCAAAACGAAATCTGAAAGTCATCCTTGACTCCTCTTCTACTACCCACAGTCAATATATCATTAAGTCCTGTCATTTTTCTTTCTTAACTGTCTCTCAAATAATCTATTTTCTCTTAGCCATCCTCTGCCTCTGCCTTATTTCAGATATGCCTTGTCTCTCACCTAGACGGTAGCAATAGTCTTTTGACTTGTTCTCTTTCCCTCTAATTTATATGCCAAGTTGCCACAGAATTTTCCAAATCATAGTTTGAATTCTGACATCACCCTGCTTAAATATGCTCAAGCTGGCATATGAAACTCTGTATAAACAGGGTTCTGCAAGACACTGGAAATAAATCTGAAAGGTAATTAGTTATTTTTCTAACCTCATTTCCTGCTTCCATCCCCAGCCTAACCCACATTTTAGTCCACTGCTTCTTAATTGAAGACCCGTAACAGCCAAGGAGCAGGAAATCACAGGGACCAGGAGTGAGTAGTAGGTTGATGGAAAGAAGGTCTATAACATGACATAGACTCCTGCAACTGAGATATATTTGTTTCATATAAAGAATTTATGAAGTTTTTGCACTTGGCTCTGCGACAAATTCATGTTTGTTTCCATTTTTTAGAAAATGTCTAAAGCTGCTATTAACTAAAATTGACAGAAAATTGAATAAACACAAAGAAACCTTAGGCAACTGTGACATGCTCATCCTTTGCACAGCCCCTGACATACTGCTGTGCAGGTCCAGGAGTGTGTGGGTCTCAGGTTGAGAGTCAGAGCTCTGGTTACACAGCTCCTGACTGGTCCCCTGTGCTGTGCTGGGTTACAACTGTGTGTCTGCTTATCCCGCTGCCTCCATTTCTGCCTCTACCTCCATCTGCAATGCCTTTCTTCATCCTCATTACTTGGTAAATGACTATTTATTTTTCAAGACCCAACTCAAATGTCACCTTCTCTGTCCAGCCATACAGGCACTCAGTAGAATTAGACACTCTTTCCTCTGTTTTTCCATTATAGCAAGTATTACATTGTGTTGCAATAGCTTGTTTACATAGATGTCTCCCCCTCTAGACTTTAAGGCAGGGATGGTGTCTCATTACTTTATATTTCCTTTACATCCTTTATATCACATTGTGATATAGTGTCAAACATAGATTTTGGTTTGTTGTTGTTGTTTAGAGAGGGGATCTCACTATGTTGCCCAGACTGGTTTTGAACTTCTGGGCCCAAGCCTTGGTGTCCCAAAGTACTGGGATTATAGGTGTGAGCCGCCATGGCCGACTGGACATAGCTATTTAATGAAGCATATATTTAATTACGTAATTGATTTACTATTCTTGGAAGTAAATCTAAAAGAAGTTCTCTAACAGAAGCTTCTTTGTATTTTTCTAAATAATTTGCTCTCCATAAAAAAATCATAATCCTTCACGGTCAGATTTAAGGAAGAATTATAACCTTGTGATCTGGCTGAGACAACAAGCCCTTCTGTCATCTTTTCTTTAGAGACATGCCAAGGGGATGTCCATTTGATGGAATGAGTCATAAGTCACAATACCAAGAAAGTTAAAAGTTAAATTGGAAATGTTTAGAAATTTCTTCATGTTATAAACTCATGATTGATTGACTACCTATTCTTTCATGGGAGTGGTCAGAAATGAAATATCATCATGGTAGCTAGTGAATATGTCCATGCTCTTCCAGGGGAGGTTGAACTGAATTTCCCTGAAACTTGAAGATATGTAAAAATTAATTTTAGCTTTATTGATTCAGCGAACATCTAAAGAATCAAGAAGTCATAATTGAAAATATTTCCCTGATTCTTTAAGGACATCTTGATAAGTTTCAGATTGGGTTTACAAAAGGATCATCTGATAAATTGACATGAGGTAGATTTTTACTACTTACTATTTTGGTGAGTGACTCATCCTTTTTGTGGATTATTTTTTAAAGAGTTAGCTCAGAAACTAGGCGAGGAGGACCCTATTTTATGCCTGGAAGGGAGAAGTTTCCTTGTTTGAGCCCTAAACTGCTGGGATTACTACATATTTTCCAAGCGCTTGGGGAAACTACCACAACCTATTGCATGAGGAAGCGAGAAGCATTTGAAGAGTACTCAGCTTCAGAAAGGAGAAAGAGACAAAAAAGCCTGACCCTGGGATGAAGATTTAGTTGTTGGAAGAAAGGGCCAATTTTTGCAATTCTAGAAAAAAATGGACTAGAACATTAATGAGAAATTAGGATCTATTCAACATTAAAGTCAGGAGAAAGGCATTCTTAACTGCACAGAATGGCTTGAGTCTACTGGAGACTAAGGAGGACACAGGCCCCACGTGGCTCCAGAATTGCTGGCCCTTCCCATAAGAGAAGGCAGGGCTCCAGCACTCATCTGCAGTCTGCCGGCAGCAGGTATCTCCAGAAGGGCCAAAGAGAGAGCTGTGGAGGTAAAAACAGGGCCACGTGGTAGCAGAGTGAACTTACTTGTCAATATGGCTGAGACTTAACTCCCTGCACCTAGAAATAGTTGGTGGTGGGAGAGTCATTGTATGGTAGTGATAGACCTACAATATCATAAAGCATTAAAAGTCAGTGAATATCAGTTTTACATGTACAATTTTTATTGTCATTAGAACACTTAAATATTGTTTAAAGTGAAGTCACTCAACTATTGTATTTAAATAAGGAAATTATGTTGAAGCCTAAATTTGTCACTTTCTGCATAGGTGGCATTAAACAAGTTATTAAACTCTCTAAATCTCATCTGCAAAATTTGGGATGATAATGCTTTCATCAGAGCCAGGCCAGATAAAGGGCAAGAGCAACCACATTGAGTAACCAAGGGTGAGGGCAACCAATGCTGCCCTAAGGGGCATTCTTCAAAAGATACCAAACTTCCCTATAGTGAATTGCGAATAGGTTGTCAGTTAGTTTGGGTTTCCAAAGGGAAATTTTTACAAGCCAGGAGAGACATAAATGTATTCTTCTCTCAACCAAATAGCTTCAGATTTGAAATAAAATCTATGTTGAAAAATTTTGCCATTAAAGGTACCAATCATGAGGGTCAACCAAAAGGCAATACTCCCATTCCTGAGTTCAGCCTGCTTTGATACCTACATTTTGATTTAATTTTTAATTTTTTCAAGACGGAGTCTTGCTTTGTCACCCAGGCTGGAGAGCAGTGGCATGACCTTGGCTCACTGCAACCTCAGCCTCCCAGGTTCAAATGATTCTTGTGCCTCAGCCCCCTGAGTAGCTGGGATTACAGGTGTGTGCCACCACATTCAGCTAATTTTTTTGTATTTTTAGTAGACATAGGGTTTCACCATTTTGGCCAGCCTGGTCTTGAACTCCTGACCTCAAGTGATCTGCCTGCCTTGGCTTCCCAAAGTGATGGGATTATGGGCATGAGCCACTGCGCCCGGCCTGATACCTATATTTTGAATAGTTTGGCACGCTCCCCAAAAGTTGTCTAGTTTGGAAAAGTGTGTTTTTAATAAGTTATTTCAAATGTAAAGAAAGGATATATATGTTTATTAACAGAAATCAATTTTTCCCTATTTCCACTAGAAAAACAGTGAACACATTTTTAAGGGGTATTAGTATGAATGGATGCCAAATTACTAGCCTGTCCAGATTGCCCACAGATTTTAATCTGTCCCTTCCTCATAGCATTGCCATGAAAAACCAGATAGTGTCTCAAATGTGGCATATTCTCAATGAATAGTTGTGGAACCAGAATTAATCAAAATTCTGTTCCAAATGAATGTATAGACATTACCTCTGTCCTTTAGTGACTATTAAAAGTAGATTTGAATATCCAACTGTCTACAAGACATTTCCACTTGGATGTTTAATACATAGTTATCTAAAGCCTGGCCTTTCCTTCAATGCCAGCCAGGAAATATTTGCTACTAGACCACTAGTTTATGAAATAATTGTTACCCATCTGCAGTAAAAGTAGTACTGAAATTGGGAGTTTAAAAACTTTTTAGCAAATTGACACAGTAACTTCATGTTACGTATGAACAAAATTGAGGTTTGTATTTCAAACGTCCTTATTTCATTCTTTTAGCAATTTATTTATGTTGTAATTTTACAGAATTATTAGTCTGTGAAAGAAATGAAAACAAAACCAAGTCAACTAACCCTTTAACAGATAGTCTGAGAAGCACTTTATAGACATCTCAAAAACACATTAAAAACTGAACTGCTGGTTCTCCCCAGATACCTGCTCTTCCTGCCCTCTTCTTCATCTTAGCTGATGGCAATTTCATCTTCAGGGTCACTGCACAAACTTAAGAGTCATCCTTCACACCTTTTCTTCCATCCTTCACACTTTTAGGATATATTTTCAACATTGCAGTCAGAGGGATGCACTTTTAAAACAAGTCATATCATATCAGTCTTCTGCTCACTACCCTCCAACAGCTCCAATTTCACTCCATTTAAAAGCTAAGGTCCTCACAATGGCCAAGGTCCAGCATAACCTGGCTCCTGTTATTTGCTTCATTTCCTACCATTACTCCCTGCAGCTCACACCACTGCAGACATACTGGTGTCCTTAAGGTTACTCAAACACACTAGGTAGGCATCTCCTCTTTCGCATTGGCTGTTCCCTCTGCCTAGAGAACTTAAACAAGATATCCTTCAAGTTTTTGCTAAAATGTTAACTTCTCAGTGAGGCCTACTCTCCACTCTTTTTAAAATGCCAACTTCTCAGCACTCCTCGTTCTCCTTTCTCCGCTTTATTTTTACTCATACTATTTATCACCTTCTAACACACTGTGTACTTATGTTTGACTGTTTTTGTCCACTAAAATGTAAACTCTACAAGGGCAGGGATTTTTGCCATGCTTACTTCTCCTGTCCCACTGTCTAAGTCTATGTTGGCATACAGAAGGTATGCCACAAATGTTCATTAAAGTATTTGGAACAAACACCTTGGAGAGTAATTTGACAGTTTATATTAACTAAAAATGAATACCTCCTATAATCTAGCAATTCTACTTCTGGATATTTACCCTAGAGAAAATTTTACAGACATGCATAAGAAAATGATTCATGGATGTTCACTGCTGAATTTTTTTGTTTTTTGTAATGGCAAAAGATGGCAGCAACCTAAATGTCCATCAGTAGTGAAATGCATAGAGTGATATGGTATAATCAATAAAATAGCATACAGCTGCTAAAATAAACTTGAATGAATATAGCTTAAGACAAAATGGTAAGTGTAGTGTTAAAGATTAGGTACAGAGCAATGCTATCTTTGTAAACAAACACATGCATGAATGATTCCTATATATAATGGGAACACATATTCAAGAAAAGTATTACAAATGGACTGAAATGATTCACACCAATTCATGATAGAAGGTTACACTCGGGGAGGGTTGGTGTATTAGTCCAGTCTCACACTGCTATAAAAACACTACCTGAGACTGCGTAATTTATAAACAAAGGAAGTTTAATTGACTCACAGTTTCACATAGCTGGGGAGGCCTCAGGAAACTTATAATCATGGCAGAAGAAGCAGGCATCATCTTCACAAGGCGGCAGGAGAGAGTGTGAGTGTGTGAAGGAGGAGCTGTCAAATACTTATAAAACCATCGGATCTCCTGAGAACTCACTATCATGAGAACAGCCTAGGGGAAACCACCCACATGGTCCAATCACCTCCCACAGGGTCTCTCTGTCTACAGGTGGGGATTATGGGGATTACAATTCAAGATGAGATTTGGGTGGAGACACAGTCAAACCATATCAGTTGGTTAACTTTATAATGCTTTATTCCTCATAAATTAGGAAGGCCAAAAACAAAAGAAAATGTAAAATGTGTTCAATTTGGGGGGTTGTGGGTATTGAATAGCATTAATGTATTGTTATTTTTGTACTTTTCTGTATTTGAAATTTTCTCAAAATTAAAAAAAATCATCTTCTAGACTGTAAGATCCTTAAGAACAGCAACTATATTTTATTAATATTTTCATTGACAGTATCTAATACCATTACTGGAAAATAGGAGTCCTCAATAAATACTTGCTGAATATGTACGTGTTAAATAAATAAAAATTTTATTGAGAAAAAAAGAAGAAATTAAGGGGAGAAAGATAAATGGTACAGATGTAAGAAGACAGAAAGGTGAAAACTATTTTGGGTTTACAAATGTGTGATTTAATACCCACGCCTCCTGACACTTTCAGCTGAGCTACCTTACTCTAAAACAGATAGGAATTTTGAATACGAAGATAAGGATATGAAAAAAGCTCCCTTTCATCCAGCAGATATGAAGAATGTCATAGGGATCTACTGGCTTGAGATTCAGGAGCAAAAAATTGGAATTCTTGAAATCGTAAGTCACTTTGTAGTTTTCATAACACTTTACATGTTTTAAAAACATAATGAGTAACCATAATAATAAACTGAATCTTTTCTGTGCTCGGATTATACTAAAAGTTTCAGAGGTTTCTTTTGGTTTAAAAAAGATAATAAAAGCATGATTTATTATTATTATCAGCCGACATACTGAAGAAGAGTATGTATTTGATTATATATGATAATGATCACTACCTGTCATAGATATTTCATAGTAAAAATCATTAAAAGAAGGAAGCATTAATGCAAAATAAATTCCAAATAAAAAATTCTAAATTTTAATTAAAAATAATTCTTCAAATGACAATTTAAAACATATAAAACAATTTCCTTATCTGATATATTTCATCTTTGCTTTGTGACAGATATTCCAGATGAGAGAAAATTTCTCTCATTTTGCACTTGATGTCAGTTCACTTGTTAAACGTGCTTCCAAAGTATTATCAGATTGGACATTGGAGTATCTGTTGCTTTATATAAGCTCATTTACTTTTTTAACAATAAAAATATTTTGTTTTACAGAGAACGATACCCTTTTAGTGAATATTCAAACTCTGGAAAATGCAGAAAACGAGATTGGGTATTCAAATACAGTCACGCATAGCTTAATGATAGGGATACATCCTAACAAATGCATTGTTAGGTAATTTTGTCATTGTATGAACATCATAGAGTGTACTTACACAAACCTAGATGGGATAGCTTTCTATACACCTAGGCTATGTAGCGTAGCCTATTATTCCCAGGCTACAAACCTGAACAGCATGCTACTTTACTGAATACTGTAGGCATCTGGAACACAGTGTTTAGTATTTGTGTATGTTAGCATGTTAGCATATCTAAACATAGAAAAAAATAAAACATGCAGTCAAAATATGATATAAAAGATTAAAAATGGGGGCTGGGCGCGGTGGCTCATGCCTGTAATCCCAGCACTTTGGGAGGCCGAGGCAGGCGGATTGCAAAGTCAGGAGATCGAAACCATCCTGGTTAACATGGTGAAACCCCGTCTCTACTAAAAATACAAAAAATTAGTCAGTCTTGGTGGCCGGCGCCTGTAGTCCTAGCTACTTGGGAGGCTGAGGCAGGAGAATGGCATGAACCCGGGAGGCAGAGCGTGCAGTGAGCCAGGCTTGGTGGTGGGCGCCTGTAGTCTCAGCTACTCGGGAGGCTGAGGCAGGAGAATGGCATGAACCTGGGAGGCGGGGTGTGCAGTGAGCCGAGATCACACCACTGCACACCAGCCTGGGCAACAGAATGAGACTCCATCTCAAAAAAAAAAAAAAAAAAAAAAAAGATTAAAAATGGTACACCTGTATAGGGGACTTACCATGAATGAAACTTGCAGAAGTGGAAGTTGCTCTGGGTAAGTCGGTAGGTAAGCAGTGAGTGAATGTGAAGGCCTAGGTCATTATTGTATACTACCTTAAATTATAAACACATAGACCACACTAAATTTATTTCAAACATTTTTCTTCCTTTAATAATAAGTTAATGTTAGCTTACTGTAAGTTTTTTATTTTATAAACTTTTATTTATTTTTGAGACAGGGTCTTGCTCTGTTGCCCAGGCTAGAATGCAGTGGCATAATCACGGCTCACTGCAGCCTCCACCTCCTGGACTCAGTGATTCTCCCATCTCAGTCTCTGGAGTAGCTGGGACTACAGGAACATGCCATTATCCCTGGCTAATTTTTAAAAATTTTTGTAGAGATGAGGTCTCCCAGTGTTGCTCAGGCTGGTCTCAATCTCCTGGACTCAAGCAGGCCTCCCGCCTTGGCCTCTCAAGTGCTGGGATAAACAGGCATGAGCCACCTCTCCTGGCCTAAAAATTTAAATTATTTATTCATTTATTTATTTTTCATTGCACAATGGAAATGGTATGAACTTTTATTTATTTATTTTACTTTTTTTTTTTTTGAGAGGGATCTCCCTCTGTCACCCGGGCTGGAGTAGAGTGGTGTAATCTCAGCTCACTGCAACCTCTGCCTCCCGGGTTCAAGTGATTCTCCTGCCTCAGCCTCCTGAGTAGCTGGGTCTACAGGCGCCCGCCACCAAGCCCGGCTAATTTTTGTATTTTTAGTAGAGACAGGGTTTCACCATATTGGCCAGGCTGGTCTCAAACTCCTGACCTTGTGATCCACCCACCTTGGCCTCCCAAAGTGCCGGGATTACAGGCGTAAGCCACAGTGCCCGGTCAAACTTTTAAAATGATTAAACTCTCCTTTGTAATAACACAGCTTAAAACACGAACACATTGTACAGCTATACAAAAATATTTATATCCTTATTCTACAAGCTTTTTTCTATTTTTCAAAACTATTTTTTTTGTTAAAAAATAAGACAAAAACACACACATTAGCATAGGCTTACACAAGGTCAGGATTAACAATATCACTGTCTTCTACCTCTGCATCTTATCTCACTGGAAGATGTCCAGGGGTAATAACAGGCATGGAACTGTCATCTACGATAACACCATCTTCTTCTGGAATACATCCTGAGGCTATTTGACAGCTGGCTTTTTTTTTTTTTCAAGTAGAAGTATACTCTAAAATAATGATAATAGTATAGTAAATATGTAAGCCAATCACATGGTTGTTTATTATCATTGTCAAGTATTATGTACTGCACACAACTATATGTGCTACACTCTTATAGACTGGCAGTGCAGTAGGAGTTTATTTACACCAGCATCCCCACGAATAGGTAGATAACGCATTGCTCTACAACGTTATTGCGGTGACATTACCACATCACTAGGCGACAGGAATTTTTCAACTCTGCTATAATCTTATGAGAGGTGTTGTGTACGTAGTCGGTTGTCCACCAAAATGTGTTATAATAGTAATATACCATTTGGATATTCTAGCAACATCAAGAGCATCACACAGAATCATGTGTTGAGGCCAGGTGCGGTGGTTCATGCCTATAATCCCAGCACTTTGGGAGGCCAAGGTGGGCGGATCACCTGAGGTCATGAGTTCAAGATCAGCCTGGCCAACATGGTGAAACCGCATCTCTACTAAAAATACAAAAATTAGCTGAGCGTGGTGGCATGTGCCTGAAATCCCAGCTACTCGGGAGGCTGAGGCAGGAGAATCACTTGAGCCCGGGAGGCAGAGGTTGCAGTGAGCTGAGATCGAGCAACTGCACTCCAGCCTGGGCAACACAGCTAGACCTTGTTTCAAAAAAAAAAAAAAAAGAATCATATGTTGAAATTAGCAATGTAGGGACTTGTTTGCTTCCAACACTTATTTCTTGAAATACCATTAATTGGATTAACACAATATATTCTATGAGTATAAATGTATTGATGTTTATCTACAAGAACGACTCACTGACAAGTCCAGAAACACACACAACATTGTAAAAGTTAAAAGCAAGATTGACTGATAAGACCTTAACTGCTTCTCTTTTATGCACTCCTCTCCTGCTTTCCAGGAATGTTTATGTAAACCTTTCATGTCAGCTTTCCTGTCTTTCTTTTGACTTGGTGTCAATATATTCCTTTAAGCCAGTAAAATCATTATGTTGATTGTTAACGTTTAATATTCTCCTTTACATTGTTTTAACATCTTTGTCAGAAATCAATTGACCATATATGTGTGAATCTATTTCCAGATTCTATTTTGTTCCATTGCCTATGTGTAGTCTATATGTCTCTCTTCATCAGTACCAAGTTGTCTAGCTTAAATAGCTTTATAGATATAGGTAGGATAAATCCTCCAGTTTTATCTTTCTTTTAAAAAATTGCTTTGTTTATTCTTGATTCTTTGCATTTGCTTCCATAAGAATTTTAGAATCAAGTAGTCAATTTCTACAAAACAGTTTGCTAGAATTTTCATTGAGATTGGGTTGAATCTATAAATGAACTTGGTGAAAACTGACATTTTAATAATATTGATTCTTGTAATTTATGAACATGGTTGATATTTTCATTAAGTCTTCCAATAAAAAGGGGGAGTCAGCATTTATAAGCACATCACATATGCTTGATACAGTAATGGGTGCTTTATATGTATCATATTAATTGAAAATCACCATTCCTTTTATTAGCTAGATTGTGTTAGGGACAAGCTGCCCCAAAAAAGCTTCTTGGTACTGCCAACACCCCCACCCCCCCCCCCTCAAACCTCTCCGTGTCACCCCTCCCCTTCCCCCAAACCTTTTTACATTTCTAAGCCCTTATCTAGGCACCGTGGTGAAGCCAGCAGACTTTTACCTATCAGGCCTTGCTGCTCTAAAGCAAACCCAATTACAAACCATCTGGACCGCACAGTGGGAGGTCGTGGGAAGCATAAACAAATTTTACCTACACCCTCCGGTACCATAAACGTCACGAGGTGATATGTGGCAGAGTAAACCAACAAACAATCTCAGGGTCTCTCTCCCCCATATAAACCCCTCATTTTGTAAGCTCAGGGCTGCCTCTCTCTGTAATGGAGCAGCCGGGAGGTTGAATAAAGGCTTGCCTGAACTTGTCTGTCTCTCTCTGTCTCTCTGTCTCTCTCTCTCTCTTACTCACTCTCACTCTCTCTCTCGTTCTTTCTCTCGGCTAACCTTACAGATTGCACATAAAAGGAAAAGGGGTTGAGAGAAGGTAAGTAACTCCCTAGAGACCAATAAGTGGCACAGAAGGTTATTTGGGCCCTCATCTGCCTGAGTTCAAACCCTGGCTTTTTCTATTCACCGGTCCTTATAACTCAGCTAAAACGAGGGTTAAGCAAGGGCCATCATTTATGACTGTGAACCTCTACAAAGTTCAGA
The DNA here is from genome assembly GCF_008728515.1 of Papio anubis. Classification (NCBI taxonomy): domain Eukaryota; kingdom Metazoa; phylum Chordata; class Mammalia; order Primates; family Cercopithecidae; genus Papio; species Papio anubis. Next base: position 83,418,943 of record NC_044976.1, on the reverse strand, counting down.
TTGTTCCTGAACAATCAAGCATTTCAAACTCTTACCGTCAAGTAAGGAGATAGCGTTACATCGTGTGTAGGCATATGGGCATTAAAGATTACATTGTATTTCCCAAATTGCACTTGAGAATTGTGCCAATTATATCCTTTCTGTTCTTGTTCACGGTATGCGGGATCTACCTTGTTCACGGTATGTGGGATCCAGGTTAATCAACAGCATAAAATTCTTGTACCCTGTTGCAAAAATTTATTAGTAATCCATGCATACTGGTTTAGGATTTGAAAACAGGTTTTATAAAAGGTTTGCCAGGTATCGACCTAATTTCAGGAATACCCTAGTAGGGAAATTCAGTGACCTTTACCAACTTACCCGTGGCCAAAAAAATAAATAAGTAAAAATTAAAAATCAGAACGAATCCAAAGTAATTATAATTAAAATTAACCAAAGTTTCTGATCTAATCCTGATAAGGGGTATTAGGTTTAATATTTAAGGATAATTTATGAAGAAAAAGATTACGGTTCAAAGTCCACTTTAGGTATTTCTATTTACATTTCTTGGAAAAGCTTCCCAGGGCTCTTTCTGCCCTAGCCCCCAATCTACAGAGGAGTCTAGTCGACTGTCCACTCATTTCACGGCACTTGTCTGAAACTAGAAGACCCAGGGAGGGAACAAGGTTCAGGCTTGAAACTCTAAGACATTCAAGATTTCACTTTGTATGCAAACATCACAATGGGAGGCTGCAGCGGTGCCTCATACTCACCAGCGCTAGGAGCTATAGATCCCGCACCCGCGGAGCCGGGCAACCACCTGAGGGGCCTCGGCCGGGAGCGGGTGGCCCCCCCGGCAGCTCCTGAGCAAAGCGGGCAAACCTGAGCAGGGCGGACCAGGTTGCTCAGGGAGAAAATCAAGGGAGTGATAGGGTGGGGGTGGCAGAGAACGGGCACAACGCCGGCTTCCTCCGGACGGCCTCCTGCGTCCCACCTGTGCTCTTGAAAGGCGGCCCCCGCGACAGGGCGCGGCGGGAATCGGAGCCGGGAGTAGGGTCACGAGTTAAAGCGGCGGGGGCGGGAGGATGCCCGGGCGGCGGACGGGGCGCTCTCCTCCCTTCTGACCCTGGGCGGAGCGGGGCTCGAGGTTGCTGGAGCCACTCGCTGACTCTCCCTACGCTCTTGCCGCGGACACCGGAGCTGCGGCCGCTCCCCGCTGTCCCCCAGGTGAGCCCGCCGGGCGCCGCCCTGGGGCGTCGAGTGTCGCGGGAACGGCGCCCGCAGCGCACAGGGAGGGGCCCGGGAGGCCGGGAGGCAGCAAGCCGTCGGGGACGCCGCGGGAGGGCCGGGTCGGGCCGGGCAGTCGGCGCCATGGAGGGCAGGCGGGCTGGAGCTGGGCGCGAGATGCAGCTGTTCCGCGCCGCCCCCACACCGCCCGCAGGTCAGTGGAGGTGCGTGCCTGCCAGGCCTGCCCGGGGCTGGGCGGGTGGGGGTGCTCTGCTCTTCAGTCCCCCTCCAGGCCGCCGCCCACCTGTGGCCAGGGCTCAGAAGGCTGGAAGCCACCTCTGCCCGGAGCCCCTGCGCTGGAAGGCTTTGATACCGGCCGGGACTCCAGATGGCCTTGAGGCGGCTCGGCCGGCCCCTCTCAAGGCGGACTGTCCCCCTGTTAGAGGTGGGGGCGGCTGGAAGTGGGGGCTCAAGCCCGGGTCGCTGCGCTGGCTGAAAGCAGCCGCCAGCCGGACTGCGGCCGTCTGAGCTCAAGGGCAGTGCCCGGGGATGGCAGCGACCGCTCTGGGACATCGCTGCAACCCTCCGGCTCTTTCTCGCACAGATTACCCGACATAAGTGTCAACCCTTGTTTGTTTGTTTAAAAAAAGAAAAAAAGAGAAAGACTGGTGAGACCAAAGTTTTGTGTCTGATGAAGTGGGAAAGCGCTTCTGAAAAAACGAGGTTGCGTAACTTTGTCGCCAACTGCGAGGCCTTTCCTATTTATACAGTCCCGGGCTTTCTCCAATTTTCTACAGCTTACTCCAATCAAGCCTCTGACCGCCAGGAATAGGTAACCTGTGTCTGTCCATTTGCTCCTTCTAAGAGCATGCCTGATAGATACTACTTCGGTGGCCTCTCCGGATGGCCCCTTCGTCGGGTAGCCTCTCCTGCTGGGGCCCTTCGCCCACCTTGCCTCCCGTGCCGGTGCTCCGGGTGAATGTCAAAGGTGGCTGGCTGCGAATATCTCCTTCAGCTGCTGGGGTTTCCGACAGTTTGCAGTTTTTAAAAGTGCACCCTCGGAAGTGCTTTTCAGACTGGGTAAATCTACCGTTTCCAAGGTCAGCAGCCGGTCCTGGTGAATGAAATGTCTTCCGGGACAACTCCTTGTGATGTGCTGAATAGATGCTGGCTGGCTTGTTTTCTCTTTGTTCCCGTGGGTTACTGTTACATGGTGTGTGGCTAGTTTGTTTAAAATTTAATTTTCCCTGTATCAAAGTGGAAAGGGCTTAGTGTCAGTATACAATTCACCGACATGCTTGATTATTAACAGCTTCATCATTATGTTGGTGTTCATATGCGAGCTTTGGTGAACATGAAATCATCTGTGTTTTAAGTCCTATAGATAAAGTCTCCTTAAATGCTGGTTAAAATATCCTGCCTTCACGAAAAAATGCTTATCATTACTCGCCATCAGAGAAATGCAAATCAAAACCACAATGAGATACCATCTCACACCAGTTAGAATGGCAATCATTAAAAAGTCAGGACACAACAGGTGCTGGAGAGGATGTGGAGAAATAGGGACACTTTTACACTGTTGGTGGGACTGTAAACTAGTTCAACCATTGTGGAAAACAGTGTGGCGATTCCTCAAGGATCTAGAACTAGAAATACCATTTGACCCAGCCATCCCATTACTGGGGATATACCCAAAAGATTATAAGTCATGCTGCTATAAAGACACATGCACACATACGTTTATTGCAGCACTATTCACAATAGCAAAGACTTGGAATCAGCCCAAATGTCCATCAGTGACAGACTGGATTAAGAAAATGTGGCACATATACACCATGAAATTCTATGCAGCCATAAAAAAGGATGAGTTCATGCCCTTTGTAGGGACAGGGATGCAGCTGGAAACCATCATTCTCAGCAAACTATTGCAAGAACAGAAAACCAAACACTGCATGTTCTCACTCATAGGTGGAAATTGAACAATGAGATCACTTGGACACAGGAAGGGGAACATCACACACCGGGACCTATTGTGGGGAGCGGGGAGGGATAGCATTAGGAGATATACCTAATGTAAATGACGAGTTAATGGGTGCAGCACACTAACATGGCACATGTATACATATGTAACAAACCTGCACGTTGTGCACATGTACCCTAGAACTTAAAGTATTAAAAAAACCCCAAAAAACCTGCCTTTTTGAAGGAAGTAAAACTGTTGAGTGAAAATCCTAATTTATTAATAATTTTCTTTCCTTTATGCCTTTACCTAAGAATTACTGCATTTATGCTTTGACGGGCATTTTAACACACACACACAAGCCACACTTTAATGAGTTATATCATAATTATTTCATTTTGAAGGTACTGCATATGCCATACAGTAAATATGTTTTATGGTTTATTCATCCAGCAGTATCCTTATTAATCTCTTCATTAATCGAGAGTTTAAAAACCTTCCTCATGGCTATTCTTTATAGCCAGTATCTATTGTTCGGAGATGTTGGGCTTGCTAAGAATGCTTGAATTGGAATCAAAAGTGGGGTTCTAGACTTGGAAAGCAGCATGGTATCTAACCAGTGACTTGTAAGAAATTGTATGAATGCAGGTTGCAATTTTCCTCCTTCATTGCTGAGTACAAGTTATTATTAAAATGTCAAATAAAGCCTCCTTTCTTTTCTGTATGGAAGAACCCTACTCATGATTTGGGGTATTTTACTTTGAACAGGTTTCCATAGTATAATATCAGTCTTAGTCTGAGGGAAAATCCAAGATCCATCCCAGTCTCTAGAGTGACTTCTCCGTTACTTTGAAAAAGCTGATTCTGAAGACAATAAAACCAGCCCAACCCAGCCCTTTTCAAACGCACCGGCCTCCCCAAATAGATATGAAGTACTTTGAAAATATGCTATAAATATAAGGCCTTCAATTAAAAAGTCCTTACAAGTGATGCCACAGACTGGGAATTAGGCTTAAATTGAGGGCCTACTTTCCCCTTTGTACAACAGTTATGTTTCCTGAGGCACATACTGCCCCTTAAAGAACCTTTCTAGGAAGCCGCTCTGTCTGCTGTGGGTGTTAGGCAGGTGAGTCTGCTTAGCGCTAGACCCTATGCAAAGGCTTTGCTGTTTTATATAATGGTCACTACAGTCATAACTATTTAATTCTGGCTACAATCATAGAAGGGTAGGTGTTGTTATTCCCATTTTGCTGGAGAGGAAACTGAGGCTCAGAAGGGCTAAATGATTTCCTTGAGATTGCAGAAATGTCAAGTTATAGAACCAGGATTAGAAACCAAACTGAATCTTGGTTCTTTACACTATACCCTGCTATCTTTAACTCAGTGGTTTTAAACATTTTTTGATAATCTGTGAAAGTTTTAGTTACTTCCCAGGAAAAAGTGTCCACAGCCACATATATGAAAGTTTTCATATAACTTCAAGGCCCACGTACCCTCTGAAGTCCTTCCCCGTGGTCCTCCGGTCTCTGATCCTGCTCTAACTATACTGAGTGAGGCAGAAAACATATACATCCTATATATATGTACATATAATCTTTTACTGTTGGGAGCAGCCCTTGAATTTGGTAACTTTGAACTATGTGAAAATTCACTTCGTAATTAAAACAAATAAAAAAGTGATGTCTTACATTAGAACTGATTCTGTAAACATCTAAAATGCAGTTTAGAGCAGTGGTGCTTATTTGAAACCAGAACTTCTGTTTGGGCTTCTTCCTGCAGTATCAAAGAATATGTGTCTTTACTCACTAAATGGAAATGTTGGTTGTTGTTTTTTTTTTCCTCTAGAGATGGCAAATCCTGAGGTAGTTATAAGTAGCTGCAGCTCTCATGAAGAGGAAAATCGCTGCAATTTTAACCAGCATACATCTCCATCTGAGGAGCTTCTATTAGAAGACCAGATGAGGCGAAAACTCAAATTTTTTTTCATGAATCCCTGTGAGAAATTCTGGGCTCGAGGTAGAAAACCATGGAAACTTGCCATACAAATTCTAAAAATTGCAATGGTGACTATCCAGGTAAGTATCTCAGATCATGGGTTTGGTGAAAGCCTCTTTTAATAACAAAGAGAACTATGGACAGTGTTTTTGTTTTTTTAATATATATAACTTTTAACTACATGCATAATGTAGAACAGTAACAGATAAGAAAACATACAATCTTAGACCCTTCTGTCTTCAACATTTGTGAAAGAGTTTGGCTTCTTTTTTCTTAGTTTTTTTCTTCTCATCTTTCCCTTGGTTATAATTTTAGTCACATAATCTAATTAGTTTTCAGCAAAGGAAAACTAATATTTGGCTTCCAATGAAGAGGTTCAGCTGGTTTCTAAATAAGCCATGGAAACTAGTGTTGTCCAATATTAGGACTTTCTTTTCCTTCCTAGTTAGTTTCCTGGGAATTTCTCTCTTCAGAAACTTAAAGGGCTCTTGCTACAGGCAAATTCTTAGGTTCTTACAACCCTGTGATCATGAGACCCGTGCAATGGAAGAATGTGAAGTTAACTAAGAGAAGAGGAGTGGCAGGAGCTAGAGAAACACAGGACCTCTTTTTAGTTCAAAGGGAGCTTTTAAATCTTATTTCCTTGGCTTCTTTTAATATTTTTATGGGGGAAGGAGGAACCATATTTTGTGATTCTTAATATATACTGGTTGTGATTTACTCTTACGAAAATATGTTTTCCCGTTGGTGAGAGTAATTATCTCTTGCTAAAAGCAAAGGGCAAAATAAAAGCAGATTTTAATGAGAAAAATCGATGTGATAGGTTTATTTTTATTATTACTTACTCTTCCTAAGTTGGTGAAAAATGCTTAAGTAAATAAACAATTGGTATTGAAGGAGAGATTAAAAAAACAGGACATTACTAATTTTAACTGCTTATTGAGAACAAATGCTTATGATTGTTAGGGAACCAAAGCAATTTCTACAATCATATGAAGTTGGTAGAATTCTTGCTTGTTTCTAATGCTAGATGTTGTATCAAGGGAAACAAACATTTGGTGACTACCCTGTTCCAGTACATTATTTCATTTAATTCTAACACTCCTACTGGCTCATTTTACAGAAGAGGAAGCTGACATTCATAGAGCTCTTTTAAAGTCACATGGCTTGGCCAGGCAGGGTGGCTCATGCCTATAATTGCAGCACTGTGGGATGCTGAGGTGGGTGGATTGCTTAAGCTAAGGAGTTCCAGACCAGCCTGGGTAATGTGGTGAAAACCCGTTTCTACAAAAAATACAAAAATTAGCCAGGTGTAGTGATCACACCACTGTGCTCCAGCCTGGGTGACAGAGTGAGAACCTGTCTCAAAAAAAAAAAAAAAAATCACATGGCTCGTCAGTGGCAATGTCAAGACTTTGAAGGCAGGCATTCTCTCTATTATACACACTAAAAATGGATGTTCAATCCTCAGCCAAATATTTGGCAAGTTGAAATTGAAATTCTTAACTTCTGAGTGATAATATGGTATGTCACAATAGTGAAAAGTTTATGTCTATTGTTTCTTATAAAAGGGAAAAGCCTGTAACAATTGAACATGAATATTTTCTACTTAGAATAATAATAGGTACCACTTGAGTGTTTGCTGTGTACCAGGCTAAATATTTTATAGGTGTCATCATGTTCAATTCTTTTTTTTCTGAGATGGAGTCCCACTGTGTGGCCCAGGCTAGAGTACAGTGGCACCATCTCAGCTCACTGCAACCTCTGCCTCCTGGGTTCAAGCGATTCTCCTGCCTCAACCTCTTGAATAGCTGGGATTACAGGCGCATGCCACCACGCCTGGCTAACTTTTGTATTTTTAGTAGAGACGGGGTTTCACCATGTTGGCCAGGCTGCTCTTGAACTCCTGACCTCAGGTGATCCATCCACCTAGGCCTCCCAAAGTGCTGGGATTACAGGGTGAGCCACTGTGCCCGGCCCATACTCAATTCTTAAAACAAGTTGGAGGGTAGGTAGTGGTATCCTCATTTCACAGAGGAGAACGATGAGGGGCTTGGTAAGGAAAAGGACCCTGTCATAGTCAGGAAACTAGAAGAGTAGAACTGATATTCAAACTCAGATTTATTTTCTCTAAGATTTATTTTCTCTAAGATTTTCTCTAAGATTTATGTTCGTAATTCTTAATTCTTAATTTTTAATTCTTAGGGAGCTCATCTAACCTTCCTATGTTTACTAGGGTGATCAAAGGAAAACTGGCCAATGGTTTAAGATACTAAAGCTGCTAGTAATAAGCATGTAAAAGGTTTAGGTAAGTTTTTAAAAGGAACTGAGGGTTTCTTAATTGTGATGTTTCCTTAATTTATATCAGAGCAATCAAACAAATAGTAGATAAAGACAGCTTTGTAATTGGGCAAATGAGGTGAGCAAATGGTGACAGATTCTCTCAGGGAAAAGGAGGTGGTCCTTCGGTTAAATTTGAGATTTTGTGTCTGCAGCAGCAAAAGAAAGATGTTTACAATGGTGGACATCCTATTTCTCTTTTCCCACTGCCTGGCTTACTCTGAATGACAGCAGTTTTCTCTCAGCCATTGTTATTCCTGTCTGCCACTAAACCTTTGAGGGCAGGGACCAATGTCTTCTCATTGTATCCTCAGTCGCTAGCTCACTGCTGACACATGAGAGTCAGGTGTGGTGGCTCCATTACCCAGCCTCAGCCATCACTATGATGAAAGATTAAAATTAATAACTATGACCCTGGGTGTAAGTAGTCATTAAGTCCTCAGAGCTGAAAGTATACTTTCAGGGCTCCTTAACAAATAATGAGAATATTAACTTTTCAGAGTTTGTGCAGCAACCAAGACCTAAAAATTCCCTTGAAAGTAAGGCCTTTATGTCATACATGACAATGATTTTACTGTGACATTGACTAACTGCCAAACAAAAAACAAGCTTGTTTTTCATATAGGTGAATACTGTATTTTATTCTGAGTTTGTAATATATATTTTTTGCCATAATTGTATTTGTATTTTTGCCATAATTGTATTTGAATGACTGGTAAGAATATCTTTGAGCATTCTTTGGGGCTGTTTGGTCATCAGCTTCAACAGATGCAAAATCCCCAGAATATCAAGATATAGTCTTATTGAGGATAATTAAAGAAGCTCTGCAGAAATGAGAGTTAGGTGCAGAGTGATGATATGTGTGGGGTGCAGACCATATATCATATGTGGAAGGGAGAGGGGAAAAGATTGTCTGCTCTGTTTTTTTCTGATGAAACCCTGAATTACTTTGTGTAGCATGACAGGGTGGATAGAACCTAGATTTAGTCTGTCAGACATGGGTTTCAATTTTGACTGTATCAACTGGCTAGTTATGTGACTTGAAAAAATTATGTAACTTCTCTAGGCCTCACCTCTAAAATTGGTGTATTAGGAATATACGGCAGGATTAGTATGAGGAAAGTTCCCGGAATAGTGTATGGCACATAGGTGGTCAACACTGTTCCTGCCTTCCATATAAAATATACTCTGCCTCACTCTGGGATTTAAGTAAGAGTGTAGTTTCTCAATTTACAGCATGTACAGCATGTGGGGGGTGTGTGTGCATGTGTGTGCCTGTGTGTGGAAGTGTGTATGAGAGAGAGAGAGATAGAGGTTTGGGTGAGAGGGAAGAGAAGACGAAAGAGAGACTTAGAGTATGGTAAGCTTTTTTTTTTTTTTGACGCGTAGTTTCACTCTTGCTGCCTAGGCTGGAGTGCAGTGGCGCAATCTCAGCTCATAGCAACCTCTGCCTTCCAGGTTCAAGCGATTCTTCTGCCTCAGCCTCCTGAGTAGCTGGGATTACAGGCATGTGCCACCATGCCCGGCTAACTGTTTTTATTTGTAGTAGAGATGGGGTTTCACCATGTTGATCAGGCTGGTCTTGAACTCCTGACCTCAAGTAATCCACCTGCCTCTGCCTCCCAAAGTGTTTGGATTACAGGTATGAGCCACTGCGCCCGGCTATATTGTAAGCTTTTAGGTATAATTGAAAGGCCTTAGGTTAACATGTCAACAGTGCAGTGAAACTTTTTGTGTGTGTGAACAACTGAGTTTCATTTAAAACACTTAGGTCAATCCTGCATGACTATTAAGGACACATTATGTTAATATACTTTAAACATGAGTTGAAAAGGTATTTTCTATTTTTGGTCTTACTGTCATGGTTTTGGTGATTAGACCTAGGAATATAGTGTGGTCATAGGACTTGTACTTTCTTAAATTATTATCCACCTGCTGCAAAACCTTCTTGATGTCCCAGAGAATTCATTTTAAACTCTTCTATTTGTTGTTCAAGCCCCTGTACCTTCTGCTCTGCTTTTTCTGCCCATATTTGCCACCCTCTTACCTTTTCTTTTTTTTCTTTTAAGCTGGTCTTATTTGGGCTAAGTAACCAGATGGTGGTAGCTTTCAAGGAAGAGAATACTATAGCATTCAAACACCTTTTCCTAAAAGGATATATGGACCGAATGGATGACACATATGCAGTGTATACACAAAGTGACGTGTATGATCAGATAATCTTCGCAGTGAACCAGGTAAATCAAGTGTGTGCCTTATTTACTTGAGAAAAAGAACAGACTGGAAAAATGGTGGCAATGTATGTAATAGAAACTGACATTCAAGTGGAGAAGGGTGAACATTTCTGCTTAGAAATGACATATACAAAATTATTTTTAATTTTTAAAAAATACTGTCAACAAATTTTTATAAAACCAGAAGTTGAGAAAAGCTTTTGTTTAGTAACAAAAAGGCAGAAACTTTAAAGATTTAATTAAAAGAATCAGAGTTAGGGCTTGGCATGGGAGTCTCAAAGATTAAAATTAGTAACTATGACCCTGGGTGTAAGTAGTCATTAAGTCCTCAGAGCTGAAAGTATACTTTCAGGGCCCCTTAACAAATAATGAGAATATTAACTTTTCAGAGTTTGTACAGCAACCAAGACCTAAAAATTCACTCGAAAGTAAGGCCTTTATGTCATACATGACAATGATTTTATTGTGACATTGACTAACTGCCAAACAAAAAACAAGCTTGTTTATCATGTAGATGAATACTGTATTTTATTCTGAGTTTGTAATATATATTTTTGCCATAAATAATACTTTTCAAGACCCCAAATTTTTAAATTTTTAGGTGTCATTGAAAGCATCCTTGAAGTCAGCATTCCCAGACTGGGTTAGTTTGCAGAACACATTTCAAAATTATTACAATTCTTCAGAAAATTATTATAGTGTAATCATGGCTATTCATTTTCTAGAGACAATCTATGCACAGTAAGATGTAAACTGCTAGGATAAAATACATATTTATAGCATGAAGTCTTTCTGTTAGCACTGGGGTTGGGAAAATGAGCCAGAAATCTAAAGTAATAGAAATAAGTTACATAAACTGTTAAACAGAACTATGTCCTACAACTTTTTTTTTTTTTTTGAGATGGAGTCTCGCTCTGCCGCCCAGGCTGGACTGCAGTGGCCGGATCTCAGCTCACTGCAAGCTCCGCCTCCCGGGTTCACGCCATTCTCCTGCCTCAGCCTCCCGAGTAGCTGGGACTACAGGCGCCCGCCACCGCGCCCGGCTAGTTTTTTGTATTTTTTAGTAGAGACGGGTTTTCACCGTGTTAGCAAGGATGGTCTCGATTTCCTGACCTCGTGATCCGCCCGTCTCGGCCTCCCAAAGTGCTGGGATTACAGGCTTGAGCCACCGCGCCCGGCCTATGTCCTACAACTTATAGGGGGGAAAAGGCATAATGATGGAGATACTCAGTTTTTAGAATTTTAAGTATATTAAGTTTCTCTAAAGCTAGTCTGATCTAAACTGGTAGTTTGGTGTTTTTGGAGGGGGTGGCGGGGAGCAGGATAGAGGCAAGAGGTAAACAGTTCATTAAATTTTTTTTATTGAGACAGGATCTCACTTTGTCACCCAGGCTGCAGTGCAGTGGTGCAGTCACAGCTCTCTGCAGATTCAACCTCCTGGGCACAAGTGATCTTCCCACCTTAGCCTCTCAAGCAGCTTGAGGCCACAGGCATGCACCACTATATCTAGCTAATTAAAAAAAAATTTTTTTTTTTTTTTTTTTTTTTGTAGAGACAGGGTCTCCCTATGTTGCCCAGGTTGCTCAAACTCCTGGCCTCAAGTGATCCTCCCACCTCAGCCTCCCAAAGTACATTAAATTCCTTATAAATCATCTTAACCTTTATTTGTAAACCTAGACTCAGTCTTCAAAATGTAGTATTTGGCACTTAGGCCATTCTGCTTTTCAGATTTCCACATTCCTTCTGGAAATGCATGTACCTGCTTTATTCTAGTTGTCTTGGTCTGTTCCTTCTGCTACAACAAAATACCTGAGACTAGATAACAGACAAACAACAGAAATTTCTGCCTAATAATTCTGGAGCGGGGGAAGTCCAAGATCAAGCTGCTGGCAGGTTTGGTGTCTGGTAAGGGCTTGCACCTTCTTGCTGTGTTCTTACATGGTGGAACGCAGAAGGACAAAAGGGCCTGGCTAATTTCTCCCAGCCTTTTATAAGGCCAGTAGTCCTATTCATGATTGTTGGCTTCCTAAATACTTCACCTCTTAAGACTATCATATTGGGGTTTAATTTCCAACATAAGAACTTTGGAGGGACACATACATTCCATGTATGACTCCCTACTATTGATTCCCTACTGTTTTCTAAGGTGATTTACTGTTTTTCTAAGCAGCAGTATGTACTTTTAACTGAAGATAAAAAGTGTCTTGATCAAAATTTTTATGAATAAGTAGGGTTTTGAGTGTGAGTACAGTTCTCTTTCATGCTTCTGAGAAATGAATAGAAAAAAATGTGAATATTTTCTATTTTTTATTTTATTTTTTATTTTTGAGACAGGGTCTCACTCTGTCACCCAGGCTGGAGTGCAGTGGCGCAATCTCGGCTCACTGCAACCTCTGCCTCCTGGGCTCAAGCGATTCTCCCACCTCAGCCTCATGAGTAGCTGGGATTACAGGCTCCCATCACCATGCCCAGCTAATTTTTTTTGTATTTTTAGTAGAGGCAAGGTTTCACCATGTTGGCCGGGCTGGTCTCGAACTCCTGATCTCAAGTGATCTGCCCGCCTTGGCCTCCCAAAGTGCAGGGATTACAGGCATGAGCCACCGCACCTGGCCAAAATATAAATTATTTTTAAAATGGGAAGGATCTTTTTTTTCTGTAAAGAAAGAGTTTCCTTAATAGTTGAGGTGATTGTTACTGAGAGGAACTGACAAATAGGGCAGTGGCATCTCAATTCTTAGAAGCATATCCATAACTATTAGCTATCCCCAAGGGTTTATCCCCAAGATGTCATCCTACTGGATAATCTCCAGGGCTCATTCTGATCCAATACTGTGATTATAACAGCACTGCTGTTTATTATATACGCTTCTATATTTGAATGTGAGAGACCTACTTATTTTCTTTTTAGGCTGTCTCCTGGCTTTCCTCTTATTTCTTCAATAATTTTGGGGTCAGCTTTATTGGTTCTTTTTCTTTCATCTGCCTCTTAAATTTGAGCAGTCCTCAAAGCTTGGTCCTTTTCCTGCAGAAACGACCTCCACTACCCAGCCTCAGCCATCACTATGATGAAGGGACTCCCAAGTAGTTGCCCACACTGCCAGACACCTACCCCACAAGCACTTCAGAACTGCCCATCACAGTCTCCTCCCACCCACTCCCTAGGCTGTTTCTCCTTTCTGGTCTTCTGGCTTAGGTTGAAAGGCCTCAGGGTCTTCCTGGAATCGTTTATTCTTGCAGCTCAAACATAGTTTATAACTTCCTGTTTCTGGATGGCTTCCTTTCTTTCCTACCCCCCTGCCCTACCACCTCTTGCTTTTGGTGCCACAGCATTTAGCTAAGGACATTGAACGTGTTTTTATATTATCCCCCAAAGGCTGACCTGGGACCCATGGATCTGACTGAAAACTTCTTCTCTCAAGGCAGAACTGCAGAGACCAGGAGGGACGGATGCCCAGTCTAGTTAAAGCTCCACCAAGACCTCAGGCACTTGGCTGCTCTGTGCTGTCTCACCATCGTTAGTTCCAACCATCATCTCATACTACATTTCTGTCCCATAACCCTCTGTCTTGGGCTCTAGAGCTGCCCTCTAGCTGGACACAGCCCTGCTGCTTCCCTAGATTACCCAGTTCTTGCCAGATGCTCAGACCTACACAAAGAGCCATATGAAGAGCTCAAGGAAGTCTGGCTATAGCATATGTAGTTAATATATATATTATATAATGTAACTGTGGTGTATATAGGTATAATGTTAACAGGTACCTGCAGCCATGGGCCTCAGACCTTTCACAGTTCAAGACCTTGAAAGGTTTAAGACATAAGATTCTGTGGTCAGGAGTTTCAGCCATTTAGGGGATTCCTGTGGGGACTGCCCCACAATTACGCCTGGACTCTGGGAGCATTGTAGGGCCCCATCGCAGCTATGACTGCGCTTCGTGACCCCTGCTTGCCTTTCCCGATTTACCTCCCATTACACATCATATGTTCTAGGCACACTGGTCTACTGGGTACCTTAAATGGAAAACAAAAATCTCAAAACTGAGTATCTCTAGCATTATTCTACTTTACCCCATATGCCAAACGTAATGTTGTTTACTAGCTTAGGAAGCTTGCTTCTATTACTGTAGATTCTGGCTCACTTTCCCAATCCTAATGCTAACAGAAAGCTTGGTGCCATAATCATCTATCTTATCCTGTTTACCAACTCACTGTGCACAGATTAGCTCTAGTAATGAAGAGCTCCATCGCATTATTGTAATTTTTCACCTCACCATTCACTTGACAAATATTTGAGCACCTACTGTGTGCCTGCAGGGCTGGTGTTAGAGCAGTGGATTGATAAATTCCCTGTCCTGTGGAACTTGCATTCTAATGGGGGAGATAGATTTTAAACAAGTTTAACTAAAATCTTTTGGTTTAGGGTAATGATGAGTGCTATGAAGAAAAATAAACCAGCATAAGGCAATAACAGTAGTCTCAGAGTGGTCAGAAAAGGCCTTTCTGAAGACTTGAAATCTTGGGGAGAATATTTCAAGCTGAACGTGTGGCAACAGCAAAGGCCCTGAAGCTGGAAAGCGTTTGGTATGTTTGAGAAAATGCAAGGGAGGCAAGTATGAGGGGGCAGAGTTAGGGCCAGAGGAGCTGGGGGCCAGGTCTCTCAGAACATGTAAAGGAGCTCTGAATTTTATTCTGAGAGACAGGAAGCCATGGAAGGGCTTTTGATAGGGGAGAGACAATGATAACATACATAAGCAAAATCTAACATGTATTCACTCAAATATTTATTAGATAGTATCTATTGGCTGGGCACAGTGGCTCACGTCTATAATCCCAGCACTTTGGGAGGTCGAGGTGGGTAGATCACGAGGCCAGGAAATCGAGACCATCCTGACTAACACGGTGAAACCCTGTCTCTACTAAAAAGTACAAAAAAATTAGCCGGGCGTGGTAGCACGCACCTGTAACCCCAGCTACTCAGGAGGTTGAGGCAGGAGAATCGGTTGAACCTGGGAGGCAGAGATTGCAGTGAGCTGAGATTATGCCTCTGCACTCCAGCCTGGGTGACAGAGTGAGACTCCGTTTCAAAAACAAAAACAAACAAAAAATAGTATCTATTATGTATCAGGCACTTTTTTTGTGTGCAGGGGTACTGCAGTGAACAAATAAAGTCAAGGAGGTAATATTCTCATTGGAAGAGCCAGGCAATAAATAACTATGTAAGAGCATCTTCTGTCAGTTTGTAATAAGTATTGTGAAATATAAAATAAAGCCAGCAAAGTGAATAGCTGGAGGTGGTTGGAGAAGGTCTCTTCGACAAGGTGACATGTAAACAGACAGCAGACTAAAGAGAGGGCATGCAGCCTGTGTCTATCTCAAGGAAGAACCTTTCAGATAGGAAGAACAGCAAAAACAAGAGTCTTGAGCAGGTGTATTTTGGATATCACTGTTCTAAGGGCTGTACATGCATGAATTCATTCATTCCTTATAGCAATCCTATGAGTTCTAGATGGAGACTAGACTAAGGTGAGAGGGAAGATTGGAGAGGCAGAGGCTTAATTTGTCCAGGGGAGAGAGGATGGTGGTTTGGACTAAGGCCGTATCAGTGAAGGTGATGAGAGACAGTCCTATTTGTGGTGAGGAGGCTCAGATTTTTAAGTGATTCTTGTGCGGAGATAATTTGAAAGTCATGTATGACTTTCAGATGGACTGGAAGTACAGTATAAGAGGAATTGACAAAAGGATCTTTCCTAAGTTTTGGCCTGAACAACTGACTGATTTACAGAATAATTTATTGAGAAGGGAATTACTGTGGAAGAAGCAGGTGTTTCTGTGTGCACATTTACTAGAGATTCCTCTTAGACATCATAGGCATCATGTAGGCAGATTGCCATCCATGTGTGGTATTCAGTGGAAAGGTCAGAGCTGGAGATGCAAATTTGGAAGCTGTCAGCATAGAAGTGGTATTTGAAACATGGGACTGGTTGAAGTCAGTTGTGGAGAGAATGTGGATAGAGGTCATGGCCTGAATCCAAAGATACGCCAAAATATAGAGGTCAGCAGTGGGAGGATTCAGCAACGGAGACCAAGAACAAACAATCAGTGTCCCAGAAGTCAAGTAAAGAAAGTATTCCATGTAGGAGGAGCATTCAACTGCATCAGATACCATGGAGATATTAAGTTACAGGAGGACTGAGAACTAGGCATCAGATTTGGTAATATGCTGCTCATTAGTGACCTTGACAAGGTCCAACTCAAAATCTATCCCATATTAGAAATTATTGTCTTCATTTGTTATAGTATGCTTCACACATATCTTTTAGCAGAATTATTTTCGATGTGTCGATCACACAAAGTTGTTAATTTCAAGAATGACAGAATGACCAATTGTACCAGACATACTGCTCCAAAAACACTTCGTTTTGGAAACATGTCTGCAGATATCCATTAAGAATTTAAGATGGCAGTTATTCCAAGGCACCATAAGATTCTTACTTGTAAAAGTAATTTTTTTTTAAATGTAGAGGACCTGCTAGGATAGGCAATATTGCTATAAAGGTGATTAAATTATAATCTTGCAAAGATAAAGGTTAAACCAATACTTTCTTAAAAAAAAGTTCTGCTGGCTAGCCTATAATAATTGTACCCCACTTCTTATACTACAGTGTTAAAGTAGAACTGTGACCTTTCAGGATATAATTTAAAGATAAATAAAATATGTATTTACATTGAATGTCACAGTCAGTTCCTAAACATAGTTCTTTAAGGGAGGAAAGAAACGCAAAGATTAAGTGGCTTCAGACTTTAATTTTGCAGATAAGGAACTAGAAGGTCAGAAAGTTTGTCACAGAAATGAGGCTTGAATCTAGACTAACTCTAATTTGTGATAGCCCTTTGCCTTCCTAGTGCACAGCAGCAAGTCACTTACCCTGTTTGTCAAGGTGAATGTCTCTATCTCAAGGGGGAGGTGGGAACCTGCCAGTATCAGAGGTGGGGAGGGAGAGGAGTTATGGCTTCACTTCTGCCCTGGCTGGCATTCCCATTTTCTGTTTCTCGTTTTGGTTGAAGTACTTGCAGCTATACAATGTCTCCGTTGGGAATCATGCTTATGAGAACAAAGGTATCGAGCAGTCTGCTATGGCAATCTGTCAGCACTTCTACAAGCGAGGACACATCTACCCTGGAAATGATACCTTTGACATCGATCCAGAAATTGAAACTGGTGATGTTCTTCTATAACGTAGAACTTCAATTTTTAATGCCTCAATTTATATTTAAAATTAGTAATTTCATCTTTGAAAACATTGATTTGGTCTGTGCTATTAGGACATAGTAAGAATGATATAGGAGTTATTATGTGTCATGTACTATTCTGAGCCCTTTACTGTAACTCAAGAATCCTCAAGAAAACCCAGCAAGTCAAGGATTATTATTATCCCCTTTTATAGAAGGCTAAAGTATGGCTCAGAGAGTTAAATGGTCTACCCAAGATCGAGCTAGAAGAGGCAGTGCTGAAATTTGGCCCAGGCTGTTTGTGCTCTTAGCTACCGTATTACACCATCTCTTGTGCAGGACATGCCAGTGAAGTATTAATAGATAGATATTATGCTTGTAAAACATTATGCTTGCAAACTCTTGATGTATAACTCTTGCCCCAATACCGCTTCACTATCATGCATCTTTTGGGGCAGATTGAAGGGGAGGAATGAGAATCAGAACATGGAATAGCATGGCTTATTCTTCTTAGCAAAGTTCTATTTGCAATTATACCTAAAATATTAGCTTAAGTCATTGAGTTAAAAAATAAGTATTCAAATACTTTTAACAACAGCCACTAGGATTCTTTTTTTCGAGAGGTAATACTGATAATAGTACCGACTAGTGAAAACTTTCTAAAATGCTGTCTTCCCTTTTTGGTGTGTGGAGGGGTGTGTATTGAAGGAACCTTGTTAGCACATAATGTTTTAAAAATAGATCCTTCAAACTGCTTAGAAAATATTACTGTAATTACTGCAAGTGCTTCAAATTCTATGCTTAGGAAACAAAAATGGGGAGGGACTCAAAGTTTAGGCTTAAAAACGAAGACAGCATTTATATAACATTAACAATATAGAGTTCAGATCTTTGTCTAGCCTCCATCCACTCCAGAAATGTTGTAGCCATGTAGGTCTTAAAAACAAATGAGTCATGTGTTATCAATGTTTATTTAGCTTTTAAAATTTTAATTCAGAAAAATAATAGAATCTGAATAACTGGTCTTAAATGTAAGCCTTTTGAAATGCAGTCTTATTTATTATTTTAAGTACTGTATCATGTTTTTGTTCCTTTCTATGGCAGAGTGTTTCTTTGTAGAGCCAGATGAACCTTTCCACACTGGGACACCAGCAGAAAATAAACTGAACTTAACACTGGACTTCCACAGGTGAGGGGAGCAGATAGGAGTGTAACTTATGTTTGTATGTATATATTGCCACAGAACTAAAATTGCCTCTGTTTTCTAGACTCCTAACAGTGGAGCTTCAGTTTAAACTGAAAGCCATTAATCTGCAGACAGTTCGTCATCAAGAACTCCCTGACTGTTATGACTTTACTCTGACTGTAAGTGTGGGCCAGGCTGAATTTGGTTCCAATCTGGAGAAAAATTGTTTTATCTGATTACGTTTCTTATCCTTGGATTATGCTGTGATAAAAAATATAGGATGTTTTCACTTGAATGTGCATAAGGGAAACATTGATACATCTAGCTCTATTTTGCTATAATAATAAGTTTACTTGTTAATTATGTCTCCTGCACCTCTGTATAAGTTCTGGGAGAGCAGACACCTTGTTTTGTTCACTGTACTATTTCCAGTACCATGAACAGTGCCTCGTATAGATTTTCAAACACAAAAGGAATAGGTGTTTTTAGGTTCTGTGTGGTTGGCTCTCAGCAGTCTATGGCTGGCTGTCAGCTAAAGGTTACTGCCAAGGGTTCTTGTTACTTAGTTTCCTCACCATGGATGTTTCCATGTTTGGGGTTTGTAGTATACACCTTTAACTTATTACAGTCTACCTTCAAGTTATACCACTGCATACAGTGTAAGAACCTTATGACAATGTACTTCCATTTCTCCCATCTTGGCCCTTGTGCTATTGTGGCCATATAATGTATTTCTACATGTGTTATAAACCCACAATATATGTTATTATTTTTTCTTTAAACAGTCAATTAAAAAGTGATTTAAATAATAATAAAAACATCTTTATATTTGTCCATGTAGCTACCATTTCCAGTGTGCTTCATTCTGTGTAGCTCCCAGTTTGCATCTGGTATTATTTTCCTTCTGCCTGAAGGGCTTCCTGTAACATTTCTTACAGTGCAGGTCTGCACTTCCAGCTTTTGTATGTTTAAAAAAGTATTTTGCCTTCCTTTTTAAAGTTCTTATTAGCATCTTTTAAATAAAACTTTTACGAATACGTATTTATGGGGTACAGGTGATATTTTGATGCAAGCATTCAGTGTGTAATGATGAAATAAGGGTAATTGGGACAACATTCACCACCTCAAATATTTATCACTTCTTTATGTTGGGAATATTCCAAATCTACTCCTTTATTTATATTGAAATATAAAATAAATTATTAACTATAGTTGCCATATTGTGCTACTAAACACTAGATCTTATTTCTTCTATCTCACTGTATCTTTTTTTTTTTTTTTTTGAGATGGATTCTCACTCTGTTGCCAGGCTGGAGTGCAGTGGCGTGATCTCGGCTCACTGTAACCTCTGCCTCCCAGGTTCAAGCGATTCTCCTGCCTCAGCCTCCCAAATACCTGAGACTACAGGCACGCACCACCACACTCAGCTAGTTTTTGTATTTTTAGTAGAGACGGGGTTTCACCATGTTGGCCAGGATGGTCTCGATCTCTTGACTTCGTGATCCACCTGCCTCGGCCTCCCAAAGTGCTGGAATTACAGGCATAAGCCACCACGCCTGGCCCTCACTGTGTCTTTGTACCCATTAACTAACCCTTATTTATCCCTCACGCCTCCCCAGTGCCCTTTCTAGTCTCTGGTAATCATTATTCTATTCCAAGCCTTCCTTTGCTAAAGGTAGTGCCCCTGGCTATAGAATTCTATCTAGGTTGACTGTTTTTTTCTTCAGCACTTTACAGATGTTGTTCTTATAGCTTGCATTGTTTCTGATGAGAAATCTGCTGTCATCTTTATCCTTGTTCTTCTCTATGGGATATTTTTTCCCATCTGTTGGCTTTTAAATTTTTCCTTTATCTCTGATTTTAAACAATTTGATTGTGAAATGCTTTGGTGGTGTTTTCTTAATGTTTCCTGTGTTTAGGTTTCACTGAGCATCTTGGATCTGTAGGTTTATAGTTGTCATTATATTTTATATTCAGCATTATTTCTTAAAATATTTTTGTCACTCGCCCCCACCTTTTCAGAGATTCAGAGACAAATACGTCTGTATATGATTACTTGGAGTTGTCCTATAGCTCACTAACGATCTGTTTGTTTTATGTTTCAGTTTTTTTCAGTGTGTTTCATTTTTGATAGTTTCTGTTGCTGTATTTTCAAACTCACTATTTTTCCTTCTGTGCTATCTAATCTTTTCTAATCCCATCCATTATTTTTCTTCTTTGTTTGGGATTCAGCTTACTGAGATGTGATTGACATTAAGCCCCAGTTTTTTACTCAATAGATATTTAGTGAGCACCTATTATTTGTACAAGCCAGAGGCCCTTTGTGTAGGAAAAGCATGGCTTCTCCGTGGCAAGGATTTCTGACTCAATCAAATAACACTGAGCGTCCTCCTTGCATGAGGCCATAGGCTGGGTCTTGCAGCCATTAGGGATATGGGCAGACACTGACTATGCCCTCAGTTGCTTGTCAAAGAAAGAAGTTTACAATCCCTCGTGAGGAGAAATACAGTGATTGAACTTTTAAAAGTCATTTGAAATCTTGTATTTGAAGTGTTTCTGATTACCCCATATGGAGAAGCTTCAGTACAATTTATTTAAATGACAGAGTTTTCAAAGAACTTTTTTTCTTCAGGACTTGAGAGAAAGAGAAGAGGCAGAAATGAAACGGAATGATTTTCTTGCCTTGCCTTCCCTGTCCTTGCATAAGGAGGACAGTAGAACTACGGAAGGTGTTCTGGCCTAGCTTTGTCCTCCTTGGCCCCTGGTGTCCTGAAGTGGTTATTCTTGAAGCAAGATGTGACTGCTGACTCCCTGTCACCAAACCGTTTATAATACATGTGGTGCCAACGTGACTAAGAAATCTAGACCCAGAATAAAAATCAAAAAAGCTCCACTTGAAATGTCTCAAAGCGAAATAATGAGCCTTTGTATTAGAAAAAATTATAGCAGCACTGAAAATCTACCCCCAGCTGAGGTCCTGCCGGAATTTGGGAGAAAGCACAGTTGTACCAGCTCTTGCTCATATGAAGAAGGTATCTAGAGGTACTTAGAGTGGAGAGCAAGAGGAAGTGCCCTTGTTATATAAGTTCTTCGGAGTGGAAATGTTGTCCTAGACATATAACGTTTTAGAGACTAGAGAGTCTCTGTAGAAGATCTAGTTCATCCTTCTCATTTCACAGAGAAATGAAAGGAACTTCCCATGGTTGAACGGAGTTAGCAACAGATTGGAGATGAGAATCTGGGTCTCCTGTCCCCTTGAAAGAATTGTTTCCTAAATAATGTGTAGATGTTTCTTGGTTTCAAAAACTTTAAGTATGTTTTTGACTGTTTTCCTGTCTTCACAGATAACATTTGACAACAAGGCCCATAGTGGAAGAATTAAAATAAGTTTAGATAATGACATTTCCATCAGAGAATGTAAAGACTGGCATGTATCTGGATCAAGTAAGTGATGAGCATTACTAGTTTTCAGAATGGTTATTAAATAATGGAAAATGGTTATTAAAACACCACCCTCTGGATATGTAGAACAGCAAATAGAAGATTAGACCATTTTCAAGTCCCTAAACCTCTACTGATGTTTCAGGCAATATGTGAGTCATTAATAACTGAAATGGCCTTCCTCTCCTTGTGCCCTCACTTGCCCACTCCTGACCAAGAATGTACTCACAGTCCCATGCCACCAAAACCCTACATACACCTTCCCAGACCAACACTTACTGAGTGCATGCTGTATACCTACTTACACCTTAATTTTCTTCATTTTAATATTTTAAAATGCCCTTAAGATAGGCAGAATCCTTATTTTTACAGATGAAGAAACTAAGGCTCAGAAGCCAGGGGCAAGTAAGGTAGGATGTGACCCTGAAGCATCCCACATATTACGATTGTCTTCAGTCCATTTAAAAGTATACTAGGCCAGGCGCGGTGGCTCAAGCCTGTAATCCCAGCACTTTGGGAGGCCGAGACGGGCGGATCACGAGGTCGGGAGATCAAGACCATCCTGGCTAACACGGTGAAACCCCGTCTCTACTAAAAAAAAAAATACAAAAAAAGTAGCCGGGCGAGGTGGCTGGCGCCTGTAGTCCCAGCTACTCGGGAGGCTGAGGCAGGAGAATGGCCTGAACCCGGGAGGCGGAGCTTGCAGTGAGCTGAGATCCGGCCACTGCACTCCAGCCTGGACGACAGAGCAAGACTCCGTCTCAAAAAAAAAAAAAAAAAGTATACTAAAAGAGGAAAGGATCTATTCTTAGAAATATGGACAAGAATTCAGGTGTAGACCAAATACTGTCAAGAATTTTGGAGTTGAACTGGAGAAATTGCCTGAAAAGAATTTATCTAATTTTCTAGTCCCTCATAAGTAACATAATGGTACATTGTACTGGACTTAATGGTCACTAGATGAGGAGTTCTCACATTCTAATCAGCAGACGAATCATCCTGGGTACCTGCTGTGATGCAGTTTCCCCAGCTGTATGCAAGCCAGTAGGTCTGGGGTCTAGAAATGTATAAATGGGCCTTATTCAGGCTATACTTGGATAATCACAGTTCTAAAGTTTCTTACTAATTGATTTGCCAAGTTCAGACGTAATAATGAGATAGAGTACATAAAATGAAATGTTGTCATCATAGTATTTTTTTCACTAATAGGTGACTTCAAATATATGAGGCTCTTGAGTCACATTTGAAACACAAGCCTGTTTTGTCATCTGTATACTTCGTAATGCTTCTCCACAAACACCAGAATAAGGAAAATGAGAGCATACACAAGTGTCTGGTACCTAGGCATTCTCTCAAATGTTTGTTTCTTAATTTTTAAGTTTCTCTAAAATCAATTTAGACATTTATGTAGTAATTATGCTCCTTGGCAGATATTAATGGGATGCTTCATCACAGAACTAGTCTTAAGTACTTTCTTTTATTGTCAGCAGAGAGCAGTCTAACTTGTTAAATAGAGACAAGCTCTGTGGCAGAGTGTGTACAATGGCTGACACCTCTACCCACCTCTCTCCATTGGCTCCACGCATGCTGGCCAGGACTTCACACTTTCGATTCTCCAAAATCTCTATAAGGGTGGCTCTTTCTTACCACTCAGGTTTCAGCTAAAACCCCCTGCTCCCTCAGTGAGGCCTTCCTTTACTACGCAATATAAATCAACCTCTCTGCTTCCACATTGCCCCACACTAACCTCCCTCATATAGAGCAGTAATTCTCAAACTTTAGCATCACCTGGAGGGCTTGCAGAAACCCAGTTTCTGATTCAGTGGGTCTGGAGTACGACCTGAGAATGTGCATCTCTAACAAGCTCCCAAAAAATGCTAAGAACCACTGATATAGAGTGATGGACACTGGAAACAAACTGCACAGATTTTCCCCCAACTCTTCCACTGACTAGCCCTGCAACTGTGGGGAAATCATGTGACCTCTCTGTGCTTCAGGTTTCTCACCTGCAAAGTGGGGATAATCATGCTTATCTCATTGGAGTTGCTGTGAAGATCAAACAGGTTAACACATATAAAGTGTTTAGAGCTATGCTTGGCAAGAAATGTGCTCAATACATGTAAGCTATTGTGATTTATCTTCTTTCTATTACTTACTCCTATTTGAAAGTATTTCGTTATGTGTTTGTTTACTTCTTTGTAGTAGAATAGAAGTTCCAGAAGATCAAGAACCTTGTCTATCTTGTTCACCACTGTATCCTAATATCTAGAAAAATGTCTGGCACATAGTGAATGCATAATAAATGTTTTATACCTAGATAAGTATATTTTAATAGAATATGCAGGGAGGTGCGCCTGGGCATGGTGGCTCATGTCTGTAATCTTAGCACTTGGGTGACTGAGGTAAGAGGAACACTTGAGACCAGGAGTTCATGACCAGCCATGGCAACAAAGTAAAACCTTGTCTCTACAAAAAAACTTAAAAATTAGCCCAGTATGGTGGCACATACCTATAGTTCCAGCTATGAGGGAGGCTGAGGTGGGAGGATTGCCCTCACCTGGGAGGCTGAGGCTGCAGTGAGCTTGATTGTGCTACTGCATTCCAGCCTGGGCAACAGAGTGAAACCCGATCTCAGGAAAAAAATATATATATATGCAGGGAAGTAATTGTATTAAGAACAAAAGACCACAGGCTTATAATTAAAGATCTTGGAATGATCTTTAATTGTGTGGTGATTTTTTTTTTTTTTTTTTTTGAGACAGAGTCTTACTCTGTCGCCCAGACTGGAGTGCAGTGGCACGTTCTTGGCTCATTGCAAGCTCTGCCTCCCGGGTTCACGCCATTCTCCTGCCTCAGCCTCTCAAGTAGCTGGGACTACAGGCACCCGCCACCACGCCCGACTAATTTTTTTGTATTGTTAGTAGAGACGGGGTTTCACTGTGTTAGCCAGGATGGTCTTGATCTCCTGACCTTGTGATCCTCCCACCTCGGCCTCCCAAAGTGCTAGGATTACAGGCATGAGCCACCGTGCCCGGCCCCAGTTGTGGTAATTTTTTAAAAGAAGGACTTTTACCCTTCTTTAAATACTAATTGGAAGAACATTTATCAGGGCTTCTTTGTTGTCTTACCAGAAAGAATGCTTGAATTATTTAAATGATTCTAAAAAGAAGATGTCACCATATTAATGTCCCACCACATAAGCATTATGTAATCCTCTTTGCTTTCAGTGCAGAAGAACACTCATTACATGATGATCTTTGATGCCTTTGTTATTCTGACTTGCTTGGTTTCGTTAATCCTCTGCCTTAGATCTGTGATTAGAGGACTTCAGCTTCAGCAGGTAGGGAATGTTGCTTTCTAGGAATGCTACTGACATTTTCACTGACAGAGACATTCACTGTGCCTCCCCTCTTTTCCCTAAAGGAGTTTGTCAATTTTTTCCTCCTCCATTATAAGAAGGAAGTTTCTGTTTCTGATCAAATGGAATTTGTCAATGGATGGTACATTATGATTATTATTAGTGACATATTAACAATCATTGGATCAATTCTAAAAATGGAAATCCAAGCTAAGGTAATTTTTTTTCCTAATCATGCTATTGTTAGTGTCAGATTTGCATTAATGGTAATATATTTTTCCAGAATGTGAGAATTTTCAGAATAAATTGTTTTTTCCAAACTGTGTATCAAGTAGACTTGAAATTGGTAATGGTAATTTTCTTAAATCTAGTCAGGAGGTCTCTTAGGCAGAGTTTTTCAAAGTGTGATCCACAAACCATTGCATCAGAATCATTGGGTGCCTGGTAAAAATGTACCATGTTAGACCTACTGAGTTCAGACTCTTCCGCGGGGCCTGTGAATTCTTACACACACCAAAATTCATACACAACCAAAGTAACTAAGGTAAGAGTTTTTTTTTTTAAAAAAAAAATCTTACAAGAAATGCTCGAATCTTTAACAAAAATGAGTGGGGCTGTAGGGGAAAGTGAGGTCAAGGCACTATGGTGTGCATGCTTGCGTTTGTTTCCTCCGTCCATTCAAGGTGAGAATGCTCCCATTTTCTTACTTTCCCATTGATGTGCTACAAGCTTATCCATTTTAAGACTAACCTAGCCTAAAAATCAACTGTCCCACAAAATAAAAGTCAAATTAAAAAACTAATAGTGTTCAAACTAATCTTGCTCAAACTTATGTTTCCCTAGTCTTGATGCAACTGATTGAGTCACCTGGGGAGTTGGTTATAAACCCGGGCAGAGACCCCAAATGCAATGGCTTAGAGAAGATAGGAGCTTATTTCTCTCTTATGTAATAGTCAGGATGGGTTTTACAGATTGGTGAGTAACTCAACGTCTCACAGTCATTCAGGCGCCCACGCTCCTCCCATTTTGTTTCTCTGCCACCCCTTAAGGACTTGCCCTGACTGCATGATTACTGCTGTGTTGCCTCAAACAGGTTGCAGCTTATGGGAAGCAAAAACACGGTATGGTGGAAGCTCTCCCATAGAGCGATGGCTTGGCTCAAGAGTGGCCAACTTTATTTCTGTACATATCCCACTGGATAGAATTTAGTCAATTCTAACTGCAGAGGGAGCCAGGGAACACAGCCCAGGCATGTGCCTAAGAAGGGGAGAATGGGTTTAGGTCGACACTTAGCAGCTGCCACTATATGTGGCTATAGTATGCATTATTGGAATAGATGTTTAACTTTAGGGACAAATAAAGAAAAAACCAAAACAACAAAAAAGAGGAGTAAGGGGAGAGATGTGCAGCAAATCTTTATTTTTTACCAACCTAAATTATCATTAATTTCAGTGAACCCTAAATGGTGTCCAACAAAATATCTTTCTATATTTTTCTAGACTATTCACTGTCTCTGCCTCACAGATGATCATATCACGTTTTCTTCTCTTCTGAAACCTCGAATACCCTTGTTCTATCCTCATTCTAAGCTGATGACCTTACTTCCTATTTCACAAAAATAATAGAAAAAAACACAGAATTTCCACAAACCCCCACCTAATTTATCTGCCTCCTGCCATCAGTGCCCATATCCTGTGCTTTTTTTCTGTGGGTATATTATTTAGGCCACTATTCAGGGCCAGCCCCTCCCACCTGCCTACTAGAGGCCATCACCACTTGTTTATTCACGGGCACAGCTCCAGCTAGTTTTCCTTCTCTTGGGAATCATCAGTTTCCCTCTCTCTACAAGGTCATTCCATTAGCATGTTTTTGCCCCTTTTCTTAAGAGATAATATCTCAACCCTAATTCCTCCCCCTAACTTACTACACTCATTTATTTAGCAAAATATCTTTAAAAAGTAGTTAATCTTGTTTCTGATTCTGCTCCTCCCCTCCCCCACCCGTTTTTTTTAAAGAGATAGGGTTTCACTCTATTGCACAGGCTGGAGTGCAGCGGCGCGATTATAGCTCACTGCAGCCTCAAACTCCTGGGCTCAAGCAATTCTCCCACCTCACAGCCCCCCAAAATCTCATTCTTTCTATGTCTGTTCCAATCAGGCTGCCCTGCCACTCCAAGGAAAGTGTTCTTTTCAGCGTCCTCTCATGCTGATAAGTCCAATAACCAACTATGTACCCTCATCCTGACCTAGCAGCAGCTTTGAACACTGCCAAGCACATGCTTTCACTGGACTATCACCTGTTTTTCCTCCTGAGTCACTGGCTGGTCTTCTGACTTGCCTTGGCTGGTTCCCTCTCATCTCACCAACCTATTAAGGTGATAATGCTTCAAGGCATAGTGCTTGGACATCTTCTCTTTCTGCCACTGTCTTGGTAATCTCATCATGTTCCATAGCTTAGTATCTATATGCCAATGATTCCCAAATCTATACCCCCACTTAGAATTCTTCCCTGAACTCCAGATTTGCATATCCACCATCTAGTCTATATCTCCACTTGGATGTATGCTTTTCCTTTCAAATTTAACATACCTAAAACAGAACATCTAAAGCCCCCACCTCTGCAGTCAAAACCTGCTTCTCCCATAGCCTTTCTAATTTCAGTTAATGGTAACTCTCATCAGTTACTCAAGCCAAAAATCATGGATTCATCACAGACTCCTCTCTTTCACCAATCTCCTCTTTGCCATATCTAATCCAAGAGGAAATCCTATTGTTCTACCTTCATTGGCCAGGCACTGTGGCTCATATAATTCCAGCACTTTTGAGAGGCTGAGGCGGGAGAATGGCTTGAGCCCAGGAGTTCCAGACCAGCCTGGGAAACACAGTGAGACCCCATCTCTATGAAAAATAAAAAACATTAGCTGTCAAGGTGGCATGTGTCTGTAATCCAAGCTACTTGGGAGGCTGAGGTGGGAGGCTTTATTGAGCCTGGGAAGTCAAGGCTGCATTGAGCTGTGGTTGTGACACTGCACTCCAGCTTGGGTGACACAGTGAGACCCCTGTTTCAGAAAAAAAAAATCACCTCATCAATTCCACTATTACCAGCCTGGTCGAAGCTACCATCTCTCATTTATATTATTGCAATAGCTTCCTCACTCCTCCAACAACCTGCTCTCAACCACAGCAGCCAACATCTGATCATGTCACCTCTGTTTGTGGTTCTCAAATCTCCCCAGTTGAGTTAGAGGAAAAGACAAACTTGGTGAGTGCCACCTTATCTCTATAACTGTATACCTTTTCTATTGCTCACTCCAGCCAGATGCACTATCTTGCCAAGCACCCTCCTGTCTCAGGGCCTTTGCACTTGCCAGTCCCTGTGCCTGGAAGTCTTCTCCCCTAGATTTTTCCCTGATTTGCTCCCTCCTTCCCTTCATATCTTTGCTCAAATGCCTCCTTTTTAGTGAGACCTTCTCTGGTCACTGTATTTAAAATGACAAACCCATACCCATTCCTCATCCCCTCCTCTGAATTTTCTCTTCAGCAATTATCAGCAGCAAATGTCCCGAAAGTTTCTATTAACTGATTTCTATTGTCTCTCTCTTCCCTCCACTAGAATGTAAGCTTTATGAGAGCAGAGAATTTTGTTTGTTCGCTGCTTTAGCAGCTAGAACAGTGCCTGACTCATAGTTACCTCAATATTTATTGCCAAATGAATTTCTGCTTTATAATCTGATTACATTTTTCCACTTTGTCTTAGAGTCTAACTAGTTATGATGTCTGTAGCATACTTCTTGGGACTTCTACCATGCTTGTGTGGCTTGGAGTCATCCGATACCTTGGTTTCTTTGCAAAGTACAATGTAAGGAATTCCACGGATCTCCATGCTATTGGTATTTCTCTCAAAGTTATTGCACTGCTTTGGCTAAAGGACAAAGCGATTCTAATGGCCTCTCTTACTTTCCCAGCTCCTCATTTTGACCCTTCAGGCAGCGCTGCCCAATGTCATCAGGTTCTGTTGCTGTGCAGCTATGATTTACTTAGGCTACTGCTTCTGTGGATGGATCGTGCTGGGGCCTTACCATGACAAGGTACTGATAAACAACTTTTTTCCTATTACTATTAAGCCGTTAGCATAGTGCCAGTGGCTTGTTATCCTTTTTCAATGAACTCCTTTTATTTTGTGATTCAGCTTAAAATGTTGAAGGTAATATATCTAGTGCCATATTTATAAAGTGATAGGGTGTGACCGGCTTGAGAGAATATTTGATGTGCTCAACTGTGTCAAATTCCTTCTTGCAGTATATCAGGTAATTAAGTTCCGTTTACCACCAGTGAAGTCAAGTTTAGTCAATTTGATTCATCGATATATCCAAGAGCAGTCTATTCAGATAAGCCTTCTCAAAATGTGACTTTATTTAAAAAGTAGCATAGGGGGAAACTTGTAGAAATATTTGAAAATTTTGTTACTACAACTATAGTTTGGAATATTATGCCCTTAAATGAAATAAACTTTAAAATGAAATGTATGAGCATGCACGGTTGGGACCTGGGTATCTCTGCACAGGCATTTCAAGGTCTCTTTAAGGTAAAGGGCAGATGCAAGGCTTGATTCAGAAAAGCACTGAGGGTGCAGACCAGCTCCTGCATTTGATTCAGGCTACTCCAAGAGAAAGCTGCTTGTCCCAGGAAAAAAATAGTAGGCTTATATATGTTATATGCATCACAAAGCAAATGTGTGTGGTTACCTCAGGTTATTTGTTTGAAAATGGTAACTTGGGTTATCTGGTCCCATTATCTTTAATATGATGTCATGAACAAAGGTCTCCAATGGGAAGGAACATGGAATAAAGTGAACTTTTCTCTTTTCTTTTTCCAGTTTCGTTCTCTGAACATGGTCTCTGAGTGCCTTTTCTCTCTGATAAATGGAGACGATATGTTTGCCACGTTTGCAAAAATGCAGCAAAAAAGTTACTTGGTCTGGCTGTTTAGTAGAATTTACCTCTACTCATTCATCAGCCTCTTCATATATATGATTTTAAGTCTTTTCATTGCACTGATCACTGATACATATGAAACAATTAAGGTAGGTTTATCAAGAGCCTTTAGTAGCATTGTCCTATAACTTGTAGAGTAGCAGTAAAATTCAGTACCTAATGGCAGAAGAAAAGTTGATGGAATGTTACTTTCTTCAGGATAGCAAAAAAGGACCTTATTTTTAGAGACTGATAAACAGAAATAGAGGGAAAATTGAATGTTGAAAGTCTTAGTCTCTAAGTAGTTATGCTTTCTCACACAAGCTGTCTAACCTTTTATTAGAATTATAAGGGTCATTAGAAGTCTGGGGGGGTAAAGAGTGAAAAATTTTCTAAATAAAGAATGAAAAGGGTTAGTAAATATTGAGTGAATAAAACATATGGCATTTCAGAAAGCCAAAATATTGTGGGGAACACAAAAAATCCAATTTTCATAAAGAAAAATTGACCCCTTTGTTTGGAGTGTACTGTAACTATGCCCATTGCTCTTTGGAAGGCCCTGCAGGGCACAAGCCCAGGGCCCAGCCTCCAGAATAGCAAAAGGATTAATGGGTCCAGTACTAGCATGTAGCTTTATACAGTCAGATACCTGAACTGAAAAACTATTGTCATTCATATAAGATCTTTTAAAAATCAGTTTGAGCCCATTGAAATACGGAAAGGCAGAATAATTATCCACATATGTTTCCATTTCCAATAACCTTATATTGTTAGGTGTGTTTGTGGCATAGATACTTCCACTTGGGGACTTTTCTTTCTGGGTATGAGAGGGGTAAAGAAACATGAAGCCATGTGATTGGCCCTAGGGATAAAGAGAACGCCTTGGTTTGGAGCTGATAATGATGAATACTTTGCTCATGAAGCCAGGGCTGTGACTTCATCCTTACTGAACAAGATTTCAGGGACCAAATGTCCTCCTTGCTCTCTCATCTGCTCAGCAGATGTGTCCTTTGGATCACCAAGGCAACTGGGAAAGAATGTAGTTGTAACTTCAGATCCTTCCAAATAGTGCTCTAAAAGTTCACTGCCTCCAACTCTGCATGCAGAGAACTATGTGTTATTCGAGGGTGACATCTGAGAGCTCTAAGGGTAACATGAGTTTTCACCTTTGATGACATAAGCCTGAAACTCGTATTTTAGATGCTAACCTCTCTCCGTGGGCTCAGGGCCCTTGCCAAATGGGCAAGCTAAGTTACTTTTGATCCTTTCTAATCATGGCATGTCCTAGAAATTTTAGGTCCCAAACTGATATAAATATGAGGCCCTTAAACAAACTTGTCTGCCTGGAAGACTGACTCCAAAAGGGTGTGCAGATTGGAAAGTTCCCTTACAGCATTCAGACCTTTGTCCAGACACCTGGGCCAGCTCAGGAGAGTCCAAGACTGTGCTGAGGTCTTCTGGGCGAGGCCAGGGATTTCCATCTCTTAGCCTGCTAGAAAACCTTGTTAATTTAGGTCCACTGGGCCTGAACCATATTCCTTCAAAAATGCCTGCATCACACTGGTCTAGAAGTCACAGGCCTACAGGGCAGAGTAGTGACAGAGGTTCTCCGACTTGGGATGGGGCTGACTCAATTCTCCCTGGAAGGACAACTAAGACTTAGACTCAGTGTGCCCATTTGCGTTTCAGTGGACCCAGAAAGAGAACTCAGGTAGGCAGCTGCAGAATCCCAGGCCCACTTTACCTCCGCCAAACCTGAGTGACTCTAGAGGCTACATCTCCTTGCAGGTACTCGGAAGTAACTATACTCTCTCTGTAGAAAACCCCCTCCCTTGCCAAATGATCCATTTTGAATTTGGAATGAAGCTGTTTTCAAGGGGCTTATTAATGAAAGCTTTTAACATTCTTCTGTTTAGCATTACCAACAAGATGGTTTCCCAGAGACTGAACTTCGTACATTTATATCAGAGTGCAAAGATCTACCCAATTCCGGAAAATACAGATTAGAAGATGACCCTCCAGTATCTTTATTCTGCTGTTGTAAAAAGTAGCTATCAGGTTTATCTGTACTTTAGAGGAAAATATAATGTGTAGCAGAGTTGGAAGACTATATGGATATTCTGAGATCAGATGTAGTATGTTTGAAGACTGTTATTTTGAGCTAATTGAGATCTATAATTCACCAATAACTGTTTATATTTTTAAAGAGCAATATTTAATGTCTTTGCAGTTTTATGCTGGGCTTGTTTTTAAAAATAACTTCAATGAGGAAAGCTATTGGATTATTATTATTTCTTGTTTATTTTGCCATGGCTTTAGAATGTATTCTCTGTGCCTCTCTTTTGCTCTGAAACTCTTGCTTCCCGCTATTCTGATTGTGTGGACTGTATAATCAGTGGAAAACAATCCCTGGTCTGACTGTGACTTCGGACAACTCAGTAACCCTAGCTTGGACCACTCTCAGGTGTCCATCCTTGAGAGACTGGGGGTCATTACCATATATACAGTAATCATTGCATTTTAAAATCTTCTCTTAAAAGGAAGAATAAGAGTGCACCAGAATGAGAGTGTGACAGCTAACAATGTGATACAGCCATGTGTCACTTAGGACAGAGATACAGTCTGAGAAATCTGTTGTTAGGTGATTTTGTCATTAAACATCATAGCAGGTACTTCCATAAACCTAGATGGTATAGCTTACTACACACCTAGGCTATTTGGTATAGCCTGTTGGTCCTAGGGTACAAATCTGTACAACATGTTACTGTATTGAATACATTAGGCAATTCTAACACAATGGTAAGTATCTGCACATAGAAAAGGGACAGTAAAAATATGGTTTTATAATATTCTGGGACTACCATTGTACATGCGGTACATCGTTGACCAAAACATCGTTATCCAGCATATGACTGCATTTGGTTATGAAAGTAACTGTTATTTGATTCTGCTTTTAGTTCTTAAGAAGATCAAGTTTTTAAATACTCATTTACAAGTTTTCTATCCTCAAAAGTAGAAAGTAAAAAGAGTATCTTATACATGCATGAAATTAAAGCATATACCAAATGCATTTTTGATCAAGTAGTGATTATTTTATTAGTACTTGAGCAGCCTGTTAAAACTAGTGATGTACTATACCTTTCATAGGCACATTATGTCTCACAGCAAAGTGTTTTGGGGTGAGAGGCTGTGGTTTCATGGGGCAAGGTTCTATAACTCACATTACAGATATTTCAGGGCTGGGCACAGTGGCTCATGCCTGTAATCCCTGCACTTTGAGAGGCCAAGGCAGGAGGATTGCTAGAGCCCAGGAGTTCAAGACCAGCCTAGGCAACATAGTGAGACTCATCTCTACAAAAAATAGAAAAAACTAGCTGGCATGGTGGTGCATGCCTGTAGTCCCAGCTACTTGGGAGGCTAAGGCAGGAGGATTGCTTGAGCCCAGGAAGTTGACTGCAGTGAGCTGTGATCATGCCACTGCACTCCAGCCTGGGTGACAGAGTGAGACTCTGTCTCAAATATGTATACACATACATATACGTGAAAACAATTATGCTTAAAATTTTAAAATAAGAGAAATGTGTGCTGTAAAAAGATATAGAAATAGTCTCTACTCCTTATAGACTGCCTTATAGACTGCTAATTGAGAACTGCATGGATTTTCAACACATGAATATTTATTGTGTTTACTGTTTATTCAAGTAGAAGTGAATTCAATTATATGCAGTAAAGATCTCAAGGCAAACTTTTTTAAAAAAACACTGATTTTTATATTTCTAACTTTGTTTTACTGAGATTTTATTATTTAATCATAATGACAGTCATAATAATGACTCCAGGTGTTGAAATGGGAGGTTTTATAACAGGTATAAGTTGTTTCTGAAGTACCTGAGGCTTTAAAAAATAAAAAAATCTAAATATCTAAGTGACTATTTTGGGGACAGTTCTAATATTTATAATACTATCATTTTTAGAAATTACTAGAATTCTATGTGAGTTTTGAAATAATGTTTATTATCTGATAAATCCTTTTCTTTCCACCTTGTGAGATTTTTAGACTAACAGTACTTCAATGGAAACATGAAACTACTGACCCAGTGTTCAGCCTGGAGTTTTGCTTTGCTCTGAAGTCATTATGTTTCTTCTGTAGAATCACAGCCAGTGACTTGGTGCCTTCACATCTCTCTCCTGATTCTCCAGGCTCTCTTATTGTGGCAGGAGTCCCTGATAAATTCCAAGGCTTAATTTTTGGTAATGATGTCCATGAGAGAATAGCTCTTCTGTCTACTGAAAGAAATAGCACTGACTGACTTTTTTGAACTGTCCTCAAACCAGTACAATGGCTTGATCTCGGTAGGCAGACAAATTATGGGCCAGTCATTTTAGAGTTCTCCTTACCTGTATATATGTACCATAGAGAATGCCAAGGCAGTTGTAAGAAAGAACATAGAATTGAAGTCATTTTTTTCTTCCAGGCTTCTAGTCTCCTTAGCCCAGGAAATCAGGGCTGGATTTTTGTCAATGATACTCCCTTTTTCAGGAAGTCAGATTCTCTGTCCCCTCCTCCTGCCATAATGATTTTCAGGGTTGTAAGCATAAGGGGATTTTTTTTTTTTTTTTTTTTGAGATAGAGTCTTGCTCTGTTTCCCAAGCTAGAGGTTGGAGTATAGTGGAGCAATCTCACCTCACTTCAACCTCTGCCTCCCAGGTTCAAGCGATTCTTGTGCCTTAGCCTCCAGAGTAGCTGAAACTACAAGCACACACCACCACACGTGGCTATTTTGTTTTGTATTTTTAGTACAGACAGGGTTTCACTATGTTGGCCAGGCTGGTCTTGAACTCCTGTCCTCAAATGATCTGCCCGCATCACCCTCCCAAAGTGCTGGAATTATAGGTGTGAGCCACCACACCCAGCCCACTGGGGGATCTTGTTAAAATTATGAATGTACAGGTAATACCAGCAGAGATATTCGTTCTCTCTCTCTCTCCCCTCTTTCTTTCTTTCTCTCTTTTCTTTCTCTTTCTCTTTATCAAAGCCTAAGCATAGATTCTTATTCATCATGTCCTGGGGTAGGCCAGGAATCTGCCATTTTTAGCCGGCACACAAAGTGATTCCGATACAAGTGGTTTGTGGTGGCTGCAGGGTCCAGAGCTTGACCAGGAACAGATAAATCCCTTTGTTGGGGCTACAAATAAGAAGTTGTTTATAAGTCTCAGGATTCAGAATGGTCTTCTATCACTCAAGAGAGAAACCACAGTAGTCAAGAAAGAAACCCCAAGAAAATGGGTTTATAGATATCAATGTGGATATTTTAGTATTTGTGTCTGTAAAAATCAGTTTTGTGCAGACATTGATTTTGCTGATGCTACATTTTTTTAAACAATTCAGGTGCCATTTTCTTTTTTCACTCAATAAGTTTTAAATTATCTAATACATATTGAGTTTTAATTTTTTTATCCCACCACACTATTTTCAAATTAATACATACAAATAGGTGTATGGATTAGAACAAAAAAGGTAAAACTCATTATTTGCAGATATTATGATCTACATAGAAAGTCTAATAGAATCTAAATAACACATGGGTCAAAGAAGAAATATCCAGAGGCTGAGGCAGGAGGATCACTTGAGCCCAGGAAGTTGAGGCTGCAGTAAGCCATGATTGTGCCACTGCACTCCAGCCTGGGCAACAGAGTGAGACCTTGTCTCAAAAAAAAGAAAGAAATCTTGAGAAATTACAAATTTTTTTGAACGAAATACAAACTCAAACAAAAATGGTAAAGAATTGTGGAAAACAGTAAAAGCAGTGCCTAGAGGAAAATTTATAGCATTGAATGCATATATTAGAAAAGAAGAAAGATGTAAAAATCAATCTCCTAAGCTTCTACCTTAGAAAATGGACAAAGAGCAAGTTAAATCCAAAGGAAGTAGAAAAAAATAAAAATTATAGCAGAAATTAATGAAGTTGAAAACAGGAAATCAGTGGAGAAAATCAACAAAACCAAAAGCTGGTTCTTTGAAAAGACAGATGAAATCAGTAAGCCTATAGCCAAGCTAACTAAGAAAACAGAGGGAAGATGCAAATGACTAATACTAGACATGAAAGAGGGAGCATCACTACCTATCCGACGGGCATTCAATGGATAATAAAAGAATATTACGAACAAATCTATGCCTGCAAATTTGTAAACCTGGATGATATGGACCAATTCCTTCAAAGACACAATTGCCAACTGACAAAACTAACACAAGAATAAACAAACAATATGAATAAGACTCTAGTAAAGAAATGGAACCAATAATGAATAACCCTCCAAAACAGAAAGCACTGGGCCCAGATGGTTCTACTGGTGAATTCTACTAAACATTTAAGGAACAAATTATACCAATTCTGTATCATTTCTTCCAGAAGACAGAATTAGAATACATCCTAATTCATTCTGTGAGACCAGCATTAACATAATATCAAAACCAGAGAGATATTATAAGAAAAGAAAACTAAAGAACAACATCTCTTATGAACATAGATGCAAAAATCCTCAACGAAACTATTAGCAAATCAAATTCAACAATGTATGAAAAAATTATATAGTATAAGCAAGTGGGATTTATTCTAGGTAGCAAGGCTGATTCAACATTCAAACCTCAATTAATGTAATCCATCACATCAACAGGCTGAAGAAAATATATCATATGATCATGTCAACACATACACAAAAAGCATTTTTAAAAAATCTAACATCCATTCATGACAAAGCCCTCAGCAAACTAGGAAAAAGGGGGAACATCTTCAACTTCATAAAGAACATCTACAAAAAATAACTAGGGTTAACATCACACTTAATGGTGAGAAACTTAAATTTTAATGCTAAGATCAGTGACAAGGCAAGGATGTCCCCTCTTAACACTCTTTTTCAACATCATACTAGAAGTTCTAGCTAATGCAATAAAATACGAAAAGGAAATAAAAGGTATTCACATTGGGAAAGAAGAAATAAAACTGTCTTTGAGATGACATGATTATCTATGTAGGAAATCTGAGAGAATTAAAAAAATCTCCTAGAACTAATAAGTAATTATAACAAGATTGTAGGATACAAGGTTAATATACAAAAGTCAATCACTTTCTTGTATATCAGCAATGAACAATCAGAATTTTAAATTAAAACCACAATACTATTTGTAGAAGTATCCCCCAAAATGAAACACTTGGCTATAAATCTAACATTATGTAGAAGTTCTATATGAAGAAAACTGTAAAACTCTGATGAAAGAAATCAAAGAACTAAATAGGTGGAGAGATATTTCACGTTTATGAATAAGAAGGCTCAATATTGTCAAGATGTCAGTTCTTCCTAACTTGATCTATAAATCAACACGACCCCAATTAAGAGCCAAGGGAGTTATTTTGTGGATATCAAAAAACTGATTTTAAAGTTTATATGGAGAGTCAAAAGACCCAGAATAGACAACACAATTTTGAAGGAGAGGAACAAAACAAAACAAACAAACAAAAACACTGATGTGAAGACTTACTATTAAACTACAGTAATTGGCTGAGCACAATGGCTCACACCTGTAATCCCAGCACTTTGGGAGGCCAAGGCGGGTGGATCACCTGAGGTCAGGAGTTTGAAACCAACCTGGCCAACATGGTGAAACCCTGTCTCTACTAAAAATAGAAAAAAATTAGCTGGGCATGGTGGCAGGTACTTGTAATCCCAGCTACTTGGGAGGGTGAGGCAGAAGAATCACTTGAACCTGGGAGGTAGAGGTTGCAGTGAGCTGAGATCATGCCATTGCTCTCCAGTTTAGATGACAAGAGCGAAACTCCGTCTCAAAAAATAAAATAAAATAAATAAATAATTTAAAAAAAATAAACAAAAAACTACAATAATCAAGGTACTGATGAAAGAATAGATAAGATAAATGCAACAGAATAGAGAGCCCAGGGGCCAGGGCAGTGGCCCATGCCTGTAATCCTAACACTTTGGGATGCCAAGGTGGGTGGATTGCTTTGAGCCCAGGAGTTTGAAAACAGTCTGGGCAACATGGCGAAACCTCATCTCTATAAAAAATACAAAAATTAGCTGGGTGTGGTGGTGTGTGCCTGTAGTCCCAGTTACTTGAGAGGCTGACATGGGAAGGTTGCTTGAGCCCAGGAGTTCCAGGCTGCAGTGAGTCGAGGTCATGCCACTGCACTCCAGCCTCCAGCCTGGGCATCAGAGTGAGAGCCTGTTTTTAAAACAAGAATAGAGAGCCCAGAAATACACCCACATTAATATAGTCACCTGATCTTTGACAAAGGAGTAAAGATAATAAAATGGAGAAGATAGTCTCTTTAACAAATGGTATGTTAATAACTGGACATCCACATGTAAAAAATCACGAACCTAGACACAGACCTTTCAACCTTTACAAATATTAGGTCAAAATAAATTATAGATGTAAATGAAAGGGGAAAAGTAAAAACTCCTAGATAATAACACAGGAGGAAATCTATATGACTTTGGGTTTGGCAATTACCTTTTTTTTTCTTTTCTTTTCTTTTTTTTTGGGGGGGGGGTGTGGGGGACAGAGTCTTGCTCTGTCGCCCAGGCTGGAGTGCAGTGGCACGATCTCGGCTCACTGCAAGCTCCACCTCCAGGGTTCACACCATTCTCCTTCCTCAGCCTCCCGAGTAGCTGGGACTACAGGCGCCCACCACCACGTCCAGCTAATTTTTTTGTATTTTTAATAGAGACGGGGTTTCACCGTGTTAGTCAGGATGGTCTCGATCTCCTGACCTTGTGATCCGCCCGCCTCAGCCTCCCAAAGTGCTAGGATTACAGGCGTGAGCCACCGTGCCCGGCCACCTTTTTTTTTTTTTTCTTAAAATATTCAAGCCACTATTTGAATATTTCTTTTTTTTCCACCTTTTAATATTTCAATAGCTTTTTGGGGAACAGATAGTGTTTGGTTACATGGATAATTTCTTTAGTGGTGATTTCTGAGATTGGGTGCACCCACCACTCGAGCAGTGTACACTCTACCCAATGTGTAGTCTTTCATCCCTCACCACCTCCCACCCTTCCTCCTGAGTCCCCAAATCCATTGTATCATTCTTATGCCTTTGTGCCCTCATAGCTTAGCTCCCACTTATAAGAGAGAACATATGACGTTTTGTTTTCCATTCCTGAGTTACTTCATTTAGAATAATGGTCTCCAATGCCATCCAGGTGGCTGTAAATGCCATTATTTCTTTCCTTTTTATGGCCAAGTAGTATTCTATTGTATGTAGATCACATTTTTTTATTCACTCATTGATTGATGGGCATTTCAGCTGGTTCCATATTTTTGCAATTGTGAATTGTTCTGCTATAAACATGCATGTACAAGTGCCTTTTTCGTATAATGACTTCTTTTCCTCTGGTTAGATACCCACTAATGGGATTGCTGAATCAAATGGTAGATCTGCTTTTAGTTCTTTAAGGAATTCGGACTGGGCATGGTGGCTCACACACTTTGGGAGGCTGAGGTGGGTGGATCACTTGAGGTCAGGAGTTCAAGACCAGCCTTGTCAAAATGGTGGAACCCCCATCTCTACTAAAAATACAAAAAAAAAAAAAAATTAGCTGGACGTGGTGGCATGTGCCTGTAATTCCAGCTACTTGGGAGGCTGAGGTGGAGGAATAGCTTGAAACTGTGAGGCAGAGGTTGCAGTGAGCTGAGATCACTCTACTACACTGCAGCCTGGGTGACAGAGCAAAATCCTGTCTCAGAAAAGAAAAGTAAAAAAAAAGAGGAATTCCCATACTGTTTTCCTATAGTGGTTGTACTAGTTTACATTCCCACCAGCAGTGTAAAAGTGTTCCCTTTTCACCAAATCCACGTCAACATCTATTATTTTTTGATTATGGCCATTTTTGCAGGAGTAAGTTGGTATCGCATTGTGTTTTTGATTTGTATTTCCCTAATAATTTGTGATGTTGAGCATTTTTTCGTATGTTTGTTGGCCATTTGTTCTCAATTCTTTTGAGAATTGTCTAGTCATGTCCTCAGCTCAATTTTTGATAGGATTATTTGTTTTCTTGCTGATCTGTTTGAGTTTCTTATAGGGTCTGGGTATTAGTCCTTTGTCAGATGCACAGATTGCAAAGATTTTCTCCCACTCTGTGGGTTGTCTGTTTGCTCTGCTGATTGTTTCTTTCACTGTGTAGAAGCTTTTTAGTTTACTTAAGTCCCATCCATTTATCTTTGTTTTTGTTCCTTTTGTTTTGGGTTCTTGGTCATGAAGTCTTTGCCTAAGCCTATGTCTAGAAGCATTTTTCCAATGTTATCTTCTATAATTTTTATGGTTTCAAGTCTTAGATTTAAGCCTTTGATCCACCTTGAGTTGATTTTTATATAAGGTGAGAGAAGAGAATCCAGTTTCATTCTTCTACATATGGCTTGCCAATTATCCCAGCACCATTTGTTGAACAGAGTATCCTTTCCTCACTTTCTGGTTTTGTTTCCTTTGTTGAAGATCAGCTGGCTATAACTATTTGGCTTTATTTCTGGGTTCTCTATTCTGTTCCATTAGTCTATGTACCTATTTTTATATCAGTATCATGTAGTTTAGATGACTGTAGCCTTAGAGTAGAGTTTGAAGTTGGGTAATAAGATGCTTCCAGATTTGTTCTTTTTGCTTAGTCTTGCTTTGGCTATGTAGGATCTTTTTTGGTTCCATATTAATGTTAGGATTTTTTTCTAGTTCTGTAAAGAATGATGGTGGTATTTTGACAGGAATAACATTGAATCTTTAGATTGCTTTTGGCAGTATGGTCATTTTCACAATATTGATTCTACCCATCCATGAGCATGGGATGTGTTTCCATTTGTTTGTGTCATCTGTGATTTCTTTCAGCAGTGTTTTGTAGTTTTCCTTGTAGAGGTCTTTCACCTCCTTGGTTAAGTATATTCCTAACTTTCAAAAATTTTTTGCAGCTATTGGTAAAAGGGGTTGAGTTCTTGATTTGATTCTCAGCTTGGTCACTGTTGTATAGCAGTGTTACTGATTTGTGCACATTGATTTTGTATCCTGAAACTTTAATGAATTCATTTATTAGATCTAGGAGCTTTTTGGATGAGTCTTCAGGGTTTTCTAAGTATATGATCATATCATCAGTGAACAGTGACAGTTTGACTTCCTCTTTGCCAATTTGGATGCCCTTTTATTTCTTTCTCTTGTCTGATTGCTCTGGCTAGGAATTCCAGAACTATGTTGAATAGAAGTGTTGAAAGTGGGCATCCTTGTCTTGCTCCAGTTCTGTCAACTTTCCCCATTCAGTATAACGGCTGTGGATTTGTCATACATGGATTTTATTACCTTAAAGTTTGTCCCTTCTATGCTGATTCTGCTGAAGGTTTTAATCCTAAAGGGATGCTGGATTTTCAAATGCTTTTTCTTTATCTATTGAGATGATCATTTGATTTTTGTTTTTAATTCTGTTTATGTGGTGTATCACATTTATTGACTTGCTTATGTTAAACCATCTCTGCATCCCTGGTATGAAACCCACTTGATTATGGTGGATTACTTTTTGATATGCTATTTGATATGGTTTAGCTGTGTCCCCAACCAAATCTCATCTTGAATTCCCACGTGTTGTGGGAGGGACCTGGTTGGGGGTAGTTGAATCATGGGGGCAGGTCTTTTCCATGCTGTTCTGGTTATAGTGAGTAAGTCTCATGAGATCTGATAGATTTATAAGGGGAAGTTTCCCTGCACAAGCTGTCTCTGTGCCTGCTGCCATCCATGTAAGATGGGACTTGCTCCTCCTTGCCTTCCGCCGTGATTGTGAAGCTTCCCCAGCCACATGGAACTGTAAGTCCATTAAACCTCTTTTTTTTTTTTTTTTTGAGATAGAGTTTCACTCTTGTCACCCAGTCTGGAATGCAGTGATCTTGGCTCACCACAACCTCTGCCTCCTGGGTTCAAGTGATTCTCCTGCTTCAGCCTCCCAAGTAGCTGGGGTTACAGGCACCCACCACTATGCCTGGCTAATTTTTTGTATTTTTTCTTTTTAGTAAAGACAAGGTTTCACCATGTTGGCCAGGCTGGTCTAAAACTCCTAACCTCAGGTGATCTGCCTGCCTTGGCCTCCAAAAGTGTTGGAATTACAGGCATGAGCCACCATGCCTGGCCCATTAAACCTCTTCCTTTTGTAAATTGCCCAGTCTTAGTTATGTCTTTGTCAGCAGCATGAAAACAGACTAATACAGTAAATTGGTACTAGTAGAGTGGGACACCGATGAACAGATACCAGAAAATGTGGAAGCAACTTTGGAACTGGATAACTGGCAGAGGCTGGAAGAGTTTGGGGGGCTGAGAAGAAGACAGGAAAATATGGGACAGTTTGGAACTCCCTAGAGACTTGTTGAATGGTTTTGACCAAAATGCTGATAAATATGGAAAATGAAATCCTGGCTGAGGTGATCTCAGAGGGAGATGAGGAACTTGTTGGGAACTGGAGTAAAGGTGACTC
This sequence comes from Papio anubis, assembly GCF_008728515.1. Lineage (NCBI taxonomy): Eukaryota > Metazoa > Chordata > Mammalia > Primates > Cercopithecidae > Papio > Papio anubis. Next base: position 83,376,514 of record NC_044976.1, on the reverse strand, counting down.
TTGTTATGTTTTAGCAAATAAACCGGTGGCATTTTGCCCCTGCACTAGCGGTTTGTGAAACTTTGAACTTGAGAGAGATTATTTAGGGTATCCAGTGGAAGGAATTTCTAAGCAGCAAAACATTCAAGAGTGACCTGGGTGCTGTTAAAGGCATTTAGTTTTTATAGGGAAACAGAGCATAAAAGTTTGGAAAATGTGCAGACTGACAATGCAATAGAAAAGACAGTCCCATTTTCTGAGAAGAAATTCAAGCTGGCTTCAGAAATTTGAATAAGTAACAAGGAGTCAAATGTCAATCCCCAAGACAATGGGGAAAATGTCTCCAGGGCAAGTCAGAGGCCTTTGAGGCAGCCCCTCCCATTACAAGCCCAGAGATCTAGGGGGAAAAAGTGGTTTCGTGGGCTGGGCCCAGGGTTCCTCTGCTGTGTGCAGTCTAGGGACTTGGTGTCCTACATCCCAGCTGCTCTAGCGTGGCTTAAACGGGCCAACATAGAGCTCAGGCTGTTGCTTCAGAGGGTGGAAGCTGCAAGTCTTGGCAGCTTCCACATGATATTCAGCCTGCAAGTGCACAGAAGTTAAGAACTGAGGCTTGGGAGCTTCCGTCTAGATTTCAGAGGATGTATGGAAATGCCTGGATGCCCAGGTAGAAGTTTGCTGCCAGGGTGGGGCCCTCATGGAGAATCTCCGTGAGGGCAGTGTGGAAGGGAAGTGTGGCATCCGAGCCCCCACACAGAGTCCCTACTGGGGCACCTCCTAATGGAGCTGTGAGAAGAGGACCATCATCCTCCAGACTCCAGAATGCTAGATCCACTGACAGCTTGCACCAAGTACCTGGAAAAGCCACAGACACTCAATGCCAGCTTGTGAAAGGAGCTGGGAGGGAGGCTGTACCCTGCAAAGCCACAGGGGCAGAGCTGCCCAAGACCATGGGAACCCATCTCTTGCATCAGTGTAACCTGGATATGAGACATGGAGTCAGAGCAGATCATTTTGGAGCTTTAAGATTTGACTGCCCACTGGACTTGCATGGGGCCTGTAGCCCCTTTGTTTTGGCCAATTTCTCCCATTTGGAATAGCTATATTTACCCAATGCCTGTAACCCCACCATATCTAGGAAGTATCTACTTTGCCTTTGATTTTACAGGCTCATAGGCGAAAGGGACTTGCCTTGTCTCAGATGAGACTTTGGACTTTGGACTTTTGAATAAATGCTGAAATGAGTTAAGACTTTAGGGGACTGTTGGGAAGGCATGACTGGTTTTGAAATGTGAGGACATGAGATTTTCGAGGGATCATGGGTGGAATGATACAGTTTGGCTGTGTCCCCACCCAAATCTCATCTTGAATTCCCAGGTGTTGTGGGAGGGTCCCGGTGGGGGATAGCTGAATCATGGGGCAGGCCTTTCCCATGCTCTTCTCATGATAGTGAATAAATCTCACTAGATCTGATGGTTTTATAATGGAGAGTTTCCCTACAGAAGTTCTCTCTTTTCCTGCTGCCATCCATGTAAGATATGACTTGCTCCTCCTTGCCTTCTGCCATGATTGTGAGGCTTCCCCAGCCACATGGAATTGTAAGCGCATTAAACCTTATGCTTTTGTAAATTGCCCAGCTCGGTTATGTCTTTATCAGCAGTGTGAAAATGGACTAATACACTGCTGTATTCAGTTAGTTAGTATTTTGAGAATTTTTGCATCTATGTTCATCAGGGATACTGGTCTGTAGTTTCCTTTTCTTGGTATGTCCTTTCTTGGTTTTGGTATTAGGATGATACTGGCTTCATAGAATAATTAGGGAGGATTTCCTCTCTGTATTTTTTGAAATACTTTAAATAAGATTGATACCAATTCTTCAAATATCTGATAGAATTCAGCAGTGAATCCATCTGGTCCTTGACTTTTTTTTGTTGGCAATTTTAAATTTACCATTTCAATCTTGCTGTCTGTTATTGGTCTTTTCGGAGTTTCTATTTCTTCCTGGTTTAATCTAGGATAGTTTTGTGTGTAGGTGTGTATATATGTATATGTATATACACACACACGTATATATGTATATATACATATATGTATGCATATGTATGTATATATGTATGTATATGTGTATCTGTATAATACATATATGTGTGTGCATATATATACACATACACACATATATATTTTATTTATATATACATATATATATATATATTATTTTTTTTTTTGAGACAGAGTCTCACTCTGTTGCCCAGGCTGGAGTGCAGTGGCGCGATCTCGGCTCACGGCAACCTCTGCCTCCTGGGTTCAAGCAGTTCTCCTGCCTCAGTCTCCTGAGTAGCTAGGATTACAGGTGCACACCACGATGCCCAGCTAATTTTTGTATTTTTAGTAGAGATGAGATTTCACCATGTTGGTCAGGCTTGTCTTGAACTCCTGACCTCAAGTGATCCACCCACATCGGCCTCTCAAAGTGCTGGGATTACAGGCGTGAGCCACTGTGCTTGGCCCTTCTAGGAGGGTTGTATATTTCCAGGAATTTATCCATCTCCTCTAGGTTTTCTAGTTTGTGCACATAAATGTGTTCATAGTAGCCTTGAATGATCTTTTGTATTTCTGTGGTATCAGTTGTAATATCTTCCATTTCATTTCTAATTGAGCTTATTTGAATCTTCTCTCTTCTTTTCTGGGTTAATCTCATTAATGGTCTATCAATTTTATCTTTTGAAAGAATCAGCTTTTTGTTTCATTTACCTTTTGTATTTTTTTTGTTTCAATTTCATTTAGTTCTGCTCCGATCTTTGCTATTTCCTTTCCTCTGCTGGGTTTGGGTTTGGTTTGTTGTTTCTCTACTTCCTTGAGGTGAGACCTTAGATTGTCTATTTGTGCTTTTTCAGACTTCTTAATGTAGGCATTTAATGCTATGAACTTTCCTCTTAGCACTGCTTTTGCTGTATCCCAGAGGTTTTGATAGGCTGTGCCACTATTATTGCTCAGTTCAAATAATTTTTTAATTTCCATCTTGATTTCAACCCAACAATCATTCAGGCACAGATTATTTAATTTCCATGTATTTGCATGGTTTTGTGAGTTCCTTTTGGAGTTGATTTCCAATTTTATTCCAATGTGGTCTGAGAGGGTACTTGATATAATTTTTATTTTCTTAAATTTATTGAGACTTGTTTTGTGGTCTATCATATGATCTATCTTGGAGAATATTCTATATGCTGATGAAAATGTATATTCTGCAATTGTTGGGTAGAATGTTTTGTAATATCTGTTAAGTCCATTTGTTCTAGGGTATAGTTTACATCCATTGTTTCTTTGTTGGCTTTCTGTCTTAATGACCTGTCTAGTGCTGTCAGTGGAGTATTGAAGTCCCACACTATTATTGTGTTGCTGTCTATCTCATTTCTTAGGTCCAATAGTAATTGTTTCATAAATTTGGGAGCTCCAGCGTTAGGTGCATACATATTTAGGATTGTGATATTTTCCTGTTGGACTAGACTTTCTATCATTATATAATGTCACTCTTTTTTAAGTGCTGTTGCTTTAAAGTCTGTTTTGTCTGATATAAGAATACCTAGTCCTGCTTACTTTTGGTGCCCATTTGCATGATATATCTTTCTACCCCTTTACCTTAAGTTTACATGAGTCCTTATGTGTTAGGTGAATCTCTTGAAGATAGCAGATACTTGGTTGGTGAATTCTTATCCATTCAGCCATTCTGTATCTTTTAAGTGGAGCAGTTAGGCCATTTACATTCAACATTATTGAAATGTGAGGTACTATTCTATTCATCATGCTAGTTGTTGCCCATATACCTTTTTTTTCATTGTTATTGTTTTATATGTCTTTTGAGATTTATGCTTTAAGGAGATTCTATTTTGGTGTATTCTGAGGTTTTGTTTTAAGATTTAGAACTTCTTTTAGCAGTTCTTGTAGTGCTGTCTTGGTAGTGGTTAATTCTCTCAGCATTTGTTTGTCTGATAAATACTTTATGTTTCCTTCATTTATGAAGCTTAGTTTTGCTGGATACAAAATTCTTGGCCGATAATTGTTTTGTTTGAGGAGGCTAAAGATAGGACCCCAATCCCTTCTAACTTGTAGGGTTTCTGCTGAGAAATCTGGTGTTAATCTAATAGGTTTTCCTTTACAGGTTACTTGATGCTTTTGCCTCACAGCTCTTAAGATTCTTTCCTTCATCCTGACTTTCAATAACCTGATGACTATGTGCCTAGTTGATGATCTTTTTTTTGATGAATTTCTCAGGTGTTCTTTGAGCTTCTTGTGTTTGGATGTCTAGATCTCTAGCAAGGCCAGGAAGGTTTCCCTTAATTACTGCCTCAAATAAGTTTTCCAAACTTTTAGATTTCTCTTCTTTCTCAGGAACACCAATTATTCTTGGGTTTGGTTGTTTAACACAATCCCAAACTTCTTGGAGGCTTTGTTCATTTTTTATTTCTTTTTTCTTTGTCTTTGTCAGATTGGGTGAATTTGAAAGCCTTGTTTTCAACCTCTGGAGTTCCTTCTTCTATGTATTTCATTCTATTGTTGAAACTTTCCAGTGTAGCTTGCATTTTTCTAAGTCTGTCTTTCATTTCCAGAAGTTGTAATTGTTTTTTATTTGTGTTATTTTTTCTGGAGATTTTTTGGTCCATACTCTGTATGATTGTTTAAACTTCTTTCAGTTGGTTTTCACCTTTTTCTGGTGCTTCCTTGAGTAGCTTAACAATTGACCTTCTGAATTTTTTCTCTGGAAATTCAGAGATTTCTTCTTGGTTTGGATCCATTGCTGGTGAGCTAGTGTGATATTTTGAGAGTGTTGAAGAACCTTGCTTTGTCATATTACCAGAATTGTTTTTCTGGTTCCTTCTCATTTGGGTAGACTATGTCAGAAGAAAGATCTGGGGCTCAAGGGCTGCTGTTCAGATTATTTTGTCCCATGGGGTGATCCCTTGATGTAGTACTCTCCCCCTTCCTCTAGGGATGGGGCTTCCTGAGAGCTGGACAGTGATTGTATTTGCTGTTGTGGGTCTAGCCACCTAATGGAGCTTGGGCTCCAGGCTGGTACTGGGGAGTGTCTGCAGAGTCCTGTGATGTGATCTGTCTTCAGGTCTCTCAGCCATGGATACCAGCACCTGCTCCAGTAGAGGTAGTATATGAGTGAAGTGGACTCTGTGAGGGTCCTTGGTTGTAGTTTTGTTTAGTGCACTGGTTTTCTCAAATGCTTTCTCCAGTCTTTTCTTATATGGGTGCTAGGGCACTAATTGCCCCAGGCTACAAGCCTCCCCACTAAGAAAGCCAGCAGGGCTTTCAGGCCCCATCTCTCACAGCCTGCCACTGCTTCTGTGGTCCTATCTGTACTTTCTGTCCATCTCCCTCCCCTGGATTCTGCCCAGGAAAATTCACACTTGGTCAAAATTATTACAAAGCTCAACTGGAAGTTTCCTTCTCCCTGTGGTCCTTCCCCAATTCCATTGGCAGCCCTCCCCAAGGACCCCAGTGAGATAGTCAGAAATGGCTTCCCTGGTGACTGGGAGCACCTAGAGGGCTCTTCCCACCGCGGCTTCTACTTTTATATTTTGCTCAGCTGTCTAAATTCATTTTAGTTCTAGGTAAGGTTAAATCCTTCTCCCATGATCTGGATTTTCAGGTTCACCAGTGAGGATGTGTGTTCGGAGGTAGACTTTCCCCATTCACACTTTGGGCACTCACCATTTTTCAGCTGTCTCACAGAGTTTGCAGCCACGAGCCACTTTTTCAAAGGGTCTGTGAATCCTTTCAGTGTTCCTGATATGTTCCTGTGGTAGTTCTTGAAGCAAAAGCTCATGATGTCAGTCTCCACATGCTGTTCTGTTCATCTGAGTGGGAGCTGCAAGTTAGTCCTGCCTCCTATCTGCCATTTTTTTTTCCTGGAGCCTGACTTTTTAAACACAACACTGAAAGCATGATCCATGAAATAAATAATTGATAAATTGGTCTTCATTATAATTAAAAACTTCTACTCTGTAAAAGATATCATCAAGAGAAAGAGAAGACAAGCTGCAGACAAGGAGAAAAATACTTGCAAAAGACATATCTAAAAAAAGTATTGTTATTCAAAATATATAAAAAACTCATATATCTTTCTTGTTGAGATGAGGTTTTGTTCTATTGCTCAGACTGGACTGCAGCCTTGAACTCCTAGATTCAAGCAATCCTCCTGCCTCAGCCTCCCGAGTAGCTAGGACCACAGGTGCGTACCACCAAACCCAGATAATTAAAAGAAAATTTCTTTCATAGAGACAGGATCTCTCTTTGTTGCTCAGGCTGGTGTTGAACTCCTGGCCTCAAGCGATCCTCCCATCTCAACCTCCCAAGGTGTTGAGATTACTGGCATGAGCCACCAGGCCCAGCCTAAAGAACTCTTAAAACTCAACAATAAGAAAATAAACAGCCCCATTAAAAAATAAGCAAAAGACCTGAAGAGATACCTCAGTAAAGAAGACATACAGATGAAAAACAAGTATATGAAAACATACTCAACATCATATGTCATTAGGGAATTGCAAATTAAAACAAGATACCACTACACACCTATTAGAATGGCCAAAACTTGTAACACTGAAAATTCCGAATACTGGCAAGTATGTGGAGCAATAGGAACTCTCATTCATTGCTGGTGCAAATGTAAAATAATACAGCCACTGTGGAAGATAGGCAGTTTCTTACAAAGCTATACTTTTACCAGACAATCCAGCTATTGTACTCCGTGGTATTTAAAAAAAGGTACACAAAAACCTGCACACAGATGTTGAAAACAGCTTTATTTATAATTGCCAAAACTTGGAAAAAAACAAATGTCCTTTCGTAGGTGAATGAACAAATACACTGTGATATATTCATTCAATGGAACATTATTCAGTGCTAAAAAGAATTGACCTATCAAGCCACATGAAGACAAAGAAGAAGCTTAAATGCAAAAATGCCAAATGCTTAAATGAAAAAAAAAGCCAATATGAAAAGGCTATATACTGTGTGATTCCAACTATCTGAAAAGGAAAAACTATTGTGAAAGTAAAAAGATGAGTGGTTGCCAGGGGTTGGAGGGAGGGATGGATAGATGGAGCACAAAGGATTAGGTAGTGTTTTCATCAGTTTGGGCTGCTATTACAGAATACTACAGCCGGGGCGGCTTAAACAACAGAAATTGATTTCTCATAGTTCTAGAGGCCACAGAATCCAAGATCAAGGCGCTAGCACACCTAGTGTCTGGTGAGGGTGCTCTTCCTGGTTTGCAGACAGCCATCTTCTCGTTATATCCTCATATGGTGGAGAAAGAGAGATCATCTCTCTCCTGTCTTTTCTAATATGGGTGCTAGGGCACTAATTGCATTCATGAGGACTCGACCCTCAAGACCTAATTACCTCCTAAATGCCCCATCCCCAAATATCATCACATTAGGGATTTAGGTTGCAACATATACATTTTGGTGGGGGAGGGGGATTGGTAAAGTGGGGACAAACATTCAGCCCACAGCAGGCAGTGAAACTATTCTGTATGATACTCTGGTGGTAGATATGTGTCATTATACATTTGTCAAAACTTACAGCCTGCACACAAGAGTGAACCCTAAAGTATGGACTTTGAGTGATGATTTGTCAATGCATATTCGTCAATTATAACAAATGTACTACTCTGGTGTAGGATTTTAATAGTGTGGGAGAGGCTATGCGTATGTGGAAGCAGGGAATATATAGGAACTTGGTACTTTCTGTAAAATTTTGCAATAAGCCTAAAACTGATCTAAAAATAGTCTATTTAAAAAAAATTAAAAGAAGAATAAATATTTCATAATACATGGAACACAGCCACTCTCTTCTTTACATACTGTGTATGATTATGTTTACACTAGATAGTTAAATAGTTGTAAAGGAGAAAGTACAATCCACGAACCCTACATATTTATATCTGACCTTTACAGAAAAAAAAATAGCCAACCCTGAATTATAAGATAGCTTGCTGAAAACTGGCTTACTTGATGTTGAAAAATCGAGGTGCATTAATATCTCCCACCACATGCAAAGTTGAAGTACAATGGAATTTGATATGAAGGATAAAACTATTACAGAAAATACAGAAGAATGATGAATTAAGAGTAGAGAACAACTTCTTTAAAAAGATCATAAAAGCACAAGCTATAAGGATTAATATCCTTAATTTTGATTTCCTATACCAAAATTAAGGACTTTCATCCAAGGAAGAACACATGGACAAAAAGATAGATGACAACTGGAAGAAAATATTTATAATGTTTAAAACTGGCAAGGAATTAATATCTACAACATACAGAACACTACTTGCAACATTTTGGAAAGTATGAAAGTAGGTAAAAAAAAAAAAAAAGCATCATTTTTCTCTTATTTTATTATATTCTCCTTCCCCATATTCTTCACAATAAATATTTTTTGTCTGCCCATCCTAGAAAATTAAAATTGTTGCATTTCTACTAGCCTGTCTCACATTTTCTTTTCTTTTCTTTTTTTCTTTTCCTTTCTGAGACTGGGTCTCTGTTGCCCAGGCTGGAGTGCAGTGGCGCAATCTTGGCTCACTGCAACCTCGACCTCCCAGGCTCAGGCAAGCCTCCCAAGCAGCTGGAACCACAGGCGTGGGCCACTATGCCAAGCTAATTTTTGTATTTTTAGTAGAAACGGGGTTTCGCTGTGTTGCCCACTCTAGTCTTGCACTCCTGGGCTCCAGCAATCCACCCTCCTTGGCCTCCCAAAGTGCTGGTATTACAGGTGCGAGCCACTGTGTCCGGCCTATCTCACACTTCTTTAGACTACTTTTTAAAAATTTCCTTTTTAACACTAAATCAGTGAAACGTCCACATGAAGACAAACTGCTAGAGAAATTTAAGACCTTTAGGTTGTAAAATTAAAATGTCATATTATAAAACACTGCTGAGCAAAAGATTCTTGTGTTATTTGGTTATTGGTCATTACAAATTTGAGTCAGGGCACAAAACTTTTTGTGCTATGATATTCAGAACAGAACACAGATGCTTGAAAGGATTAACACAGCACAAAACAATGTCTATTACTACCCACTGAAAAATGAGCCACGATCTTTACCACAAACAAGTGACTTTTTGAAAGTTAAAAACTTAATGCCTACTGAGAATTAAATTTACTAATTGAGAACGATTAGATTCGATGGCTGAAAACTTCAGTATGTGTTATATTTATAATAAATCCTTCAGTCATCTGACTCCAGTAATTTTCCACTCACTCTTCTCCCCCCTCAATTCCTGCACACACTCAGATTAAATATTTCTGAGAACCTGGCTACTTACAGAGTGGGAGCAGCAGCAGTAGCATCTTCTTGCTAGAAGTGCAAAACCTCAGGTCCTACTAAATCAATCTGCTTCAATAAAAGCTCTCGTGACTCATGTGCACATTAATGTTTGAGATCCCCAGATCTCCTTTTTGAAACTATTTCTCCCTCTACAGGGGTCCCCAAAACCCGGGCTCCAGACTGGTACAGGTCTGTGGCCTGTTAATAACCAAGCCGCACTGCAGGAGGTGAGCATTGAGCAAGAGAACAGTGGTTTCCATTAGATTCTCAAAGGGGCACAAAGGGGCAGAAGCCCTACTGTGAACTGCGCATGCGAGGGATCTAAGTTGCAGGTTGTGTGCTCCTTCTAAGACTCTAATGCCTACTGATCTGAGGTGCAACAGTTTCATCCCGAAAACATCCTCCCCTCAACCCGCCACCTTCCGTGGAAAAAAATCACCAGTCCCTGGTGCCAAAAGGTTGGGGTCTTACTATGTTGCCCAGGCTGGAGTGCAGTTGCTATTCACAGGCTGGATGATTGCGCACCTCCGATGAAAGCGGCTCAAAACCAAGGCATTTTTGCCTAATAACCCCTTGAAAGTGACTTAAAAGAGGGTCAGTTATGTATGCTTTTATGTACATAGTCTGTCCAATTGCTTCTACCTGGACAAGCATATTAAAATTATTACCTGGCAGAATATTATTTGCCTGAGCTAAACCCGGAGATCTTTTAAACGCTTGCAGACTCACAGAGCCTGGCACTGCGGACTTTGCTGCTGCTACCTCGTGAAAAGAAGGGGTACGAGCTCTAGGAGGCTGTCGGCCACGTCCAAACTATCAAGCCAACATCACTAGAAGCCGAACACGGCTTTCGGTCATGTACTGCCGACTCTCATCTCTAAGATTCACGAACCGCGACCGATTGTCTGTTCGGTTTCCCACAGGCGACTTCCTTTCATGCACAAAGAGGGAAGAGCAGCGGTGGCTGCGGCAGGGCGCTGGGGTTGCGAGTCCAGCCCTGGGGCCGTGCACCCTCCCTCGGCGCCGGCCGGGCCACTCTGACGCTCCCTCCTGGCTCCCTCTCTTTCATCCCGACGCGGGCGCAGGGCGACTCGCTTCTCCTATTCCTTCGCGCCCATCGCACTTTCTAACATCTCAGAAACATGGCCCTTGTCACAGACTTTCGTGATCGCGCACTTTAAAGAAAAGCCAGAATGAATGAACTTGTCAGTTTAATGTGACGTCTTAGAGGGAAAGGGCCATGTCTTTGTCATCCCAGAGACCACAATACCCGACGGCTGGCTTGGCGCTCAGTGTTTCCCTAAGCATCAAAACAGGAACAACCAAAGCAACGGACAAATGAATGCATGTGGAAACAAGAAAAGAATGCATAAAAGAGTGAAGAAAAGAGGGGGCCAGGCATAGTGGCTTAACCTGTAATCCTAGCACTTTGGCAGACCAAGGCAGGAGGATCTCTTGAGTCCAGGAGTTCAAGGTTGCAGTGAGCCGTGATCGCAGCTCAGGCGACAAGTGAGACCCGGTCTCCCCACCCTTTCCCCCCTCCCCGAAAAAAGGCAGGAGCCCCACAGGGCCAGGAGTGCCAGGCGCGGCCGCCCGGGGGCGGTGTGGGGGGTGCGTGGGCCACTTTGCCTCAGCGACCACCGCCCGGGTCCCTCTGTAAGGCGCTTCTCAGGCAGACACCCCGACCAAAGCGGGCCGCACCGCAGCGCTGGGCACTTGGGTGGAGAGCGTGGGGGCCGCGGGCCCGCGCCCAGACAGGTGTAGCCGTCCCATGCTCGGCGTCCTGCCGCTCCCGGACTGCGCCATGCCTCCAGGCATGGAGGTGCTGGACCTGCCGCTGTGGAACCGCTTCTCGGGCCTGTCCTGGGGGCCGCACCACAGGTCAGTGCCCCCGGGCGCCCCTTGGCGCGCTTCACGCCTCCCTGGGGGCCCCACCGCCGCCCCCTTTCGGGACTACTTACTTCCTCGGTTCTTCTCGCGCGCGCCTTGGCTCCATCCCCTACGGCCCCCACCCCGCCTCCGCGTCGCCGACCCCCTTCTCCGGGAGCGCGAGGAGGCTGGTCCGCTGACGCGTGGAATAAGTGCCCCAGGACCTCAAGTAGGGAAGCTCCGGTCCCTGGTGGGAGGCGGTGGGGTGGGGCGGAGCGGGACGGGGCGGGGCAGTCCCTTGGGGGCGGGGCGGGAGCGCCTGGCCACGCGCCGCATCCTGCAGCGAGAGCACAGAGCAGCCTTTCAGCCGCCCGAGCAGGGCCAGCCGCACCCAGCGACCGCCGCGCTTGCCCTAGGGCCGGGGTCTGCGCGCACCGCGCGGCCGGCAGGAAGGGTAAGAGAAGGGGATCCCGCTTAGCAGGGCTCCAACTTCAGCGGACGCGTTCCGGCGACGGCGAACTGAGTCTGCCGTGAATAATTTTTCCTGTTACGAATCCCGAGAGCCCTGCAAAGTTTTGAAGGAGGAGGCATGGCCCATCAGCCTTATCGTTTTCCCCAGGCAAGGATTCCAGAGAGAGGATCAGGTGTTTTCAGGTTAACCGTCAGGTGAGGAGTCTGGGCTGCATCTTTCAGGATGCTAGACTAGAGAAATCTTCCTGAAGTCGATGGCTTTACTTCCGTAGACTAGAGCTTGCCTACTGCCTTGGGAATGCTTATATTAAGTGCTTGCAGTTACTTAAATAAGGCTGCGCTGTGCCTTCCAGAACAAACAGGCCTTTCCCTCAGGTGGGAGGGTTGTAGTGTGGCTAACCCCAGTTCTCTGCCTTTATGAAAAGGCGCACAGTTCAGCCGCTTGGCGCTGCCAGCGGGCCCCTCCTCCGTGGTCAAAGCTCCAGCCACCCCAGCACATTTGAACCGAGGGTGTGAATACAAACAGGCCTTGGCTCCCCCGTTCCCTGCTCTCCAAACAGATATATATGTATGTATCTGAAATATATACGTATGTGTGAGTGTGTGTGTGTGTCTCTGGTTGTACAGTACTTGTGGGAAGCAAAATTGTGTGTCATTTTAAATTGAGAATGGAAGAAAAGGTTAGTAAGAGAGAGGTGGGAGAGGTTTCTTACGGGTGTCAGGATGTAGACTCTGATATTTTATGTAGAAGGAACCAACTACGTAGTTCTCCCCAGAAATGGGATGTGGGTTTCACACTCAGGAGCGGCTCATCACCTCTGTGATGTGCTAACCAAAATCGCACAAGTTTTGGGAAATTTGATAGCTTTCCCCTATTGAGTCAAAGTTTCTTGAGACTTTAGCCTGTCTTCCTCTTCATACCTTAAGAAGAGTCAAACTCCCTTTGCTGTGAACTTTCCACAGGCATACCCTTCTCCTTTAGAAAGCCCTTTATAGGTCAGTTTCTGTGGCCAGAACTCTAAAAACGACACATTTTCCATACAGAGGCCATCATAATACCAATTTTATTTAACCTCCTGTAATAAAAAATGAGTGAATCCTATTAAAGTGTTTGAGGTAGCCACATTCTTTTCTGTGAAGGAGGAACATAACAAAAGTTTTTTTTTTTTTTAATAGAGTAATAAATGTAAAATATTTTAATGAAGCAAGTGAGAAGAACTGAGAGGCGTAGTTTGAGCAGAGGGGCACAAAATACAGAACTGAAAGTCAAGAATGATTATATTCACAAGCTGATCTCTTTGTCTAGATCTCTGTCAGTGAAGTGAAACCTAGAACAAGACAATTTTAAAACCGGCGGAAAAAGAGATGGCTTCTTGTGACTGTAGCTTTCAAAGTAAAAATAGTGGCCAAAGAAAACTCTGCTGGCCGTAAAATTAAAAGTGGACTTTCCCGAAGCTGGACTGTTTTCTTTAAGGCCTAAAGTCTAAGTTCCATATGTCAGTTCTGAAGAATTAAATCACTCTTTAGTGAGCTCTTGTGTCACATGTTAAGGGATTCATAGAAAAAAGTGCAGGCATACCTTGTTTTACTGTGCTTTGCTTTATTGCACTTTGCAGATACTGCTTTTTTTTTTTTTTAAACAAATTGAAGGTTTGTGGTAACCCTTTGTCCAGCAAGTCTATTGGTGCTATTTTTCCAACAGCAGGTGCTCACTTTGTGTCTCTGTGTCACATTTTGGCAATTCTCTCAATATTTCAAACTTTTTCATCATTATTATTATATCTGTTATGGTGATCTGTGACCAATAATCTTTGATGTTACTACTGTAATTGTTTTGGGGTGCCATGAACTGTGCCCATATAAGACAGGGAACTCAATTAACAAATGTTGTATGTGTTCTGACTACTCCACCAACCAGCCTTTCTTTTATCTCTTTTCCTCTCCCCAACCTCTCTATTCCCTGAGACACCACAATATTGAAATTAGCCCAATTAATAACCCTACAGTGGTCTCTAAGTGTTTGAGTGCAAGGGCCAATCACAGGTCTCTCACTTTAAAGGTAGAAATGATTAAGCTTAGTAAGGAAGGTATGTTGAAAGCTGAGACAGACCAAAAGCTAGGCATTTTGATTAGGAAGCAAAACAGCCTTATTGCTGTTATGGAGAAAGTTTTTGTGGTCTGGATAGAAGATCAAACCAGCCCCAACGTTTGCTAAAGCTAAAGCATAATCTAGAGCAAGGCCCAAACTCTCTTCAATTCTGTGAAGGCTGAGAGAGGTGATGAAGCTGCAGAAGAAAAGTTTCAAGCTAGCAGAGGTTGGTTCATAAGCTTTAAGAAAGGAAGCCATCTCTCTAACACGTAAGTGCAAGGTGAAGCAAAAAGTGCTGATATAGAAGCTGCAGCAAGTTAGTTGGAAGATCTAACTAAGATCATTGATGAAGGAGGCTACTCTAAACAACAGATTTTCAATGTAGACAAAACAGCCTTCTATTGGAAGGAGATGCCATCTAGGACTTTCCTAGGTAGAGAGGACAAGTCAGTGTCTGATTTCAAAGGTGCAAAGGACAGGATGGCTCTCTAGTTAGGAACTAGTACTTTTAAGTTGAAGCCAGTGCTCATTTACCATTCCAAAAATCCTAGGGCACTTAAGAATTATGTTAATCTACTCTGCCTCTGCTTTGTAAATGGAACAACAAAGCCTAGATGACAGTACATTTGTTTACAGCATGATTTACTGAATATTTTAAGCTCATGGTTGAGACCTACTGCTCGGAAAAAAAGATTTCTTTCAAAATATTACTGCTCATTGATAATATCTCTGGTCACCGAAAAGTTCTGATGGAGTTGTACAAGGAGATGAATGTTGTTTTCATATATGTTAACACAACATCCATTCTGCAGCCCATGGATCAAGGAGTAATTTCAACTTTCAAGACTTATTATTTAAGAACTACATTTTGTAAGGTTATAAGTTGCCATAGAAAATTATTCCTTTGATGAATCTGGACAAAGTAAACCCTTCTGGAAAGGATTCATCATTCTGGATGCCATTAAGAACATTCATAATTTATGGGAAGAGGTCAAAATATTAACATTAACAGGAAGTTTGGAAGAAGTTGATTTTAAGCCTCATGGATGACTTTCAAGGGGTCCAGACTTCAGTAGAGGAAGTATTTTAATGGCAAAAAAACCACAATTACTTTTACACCGATCTGCTAACCACAGATATGGTGGAAATACCCAGAGAACTAGAAGAGAAGCATGAAGATGTGACTGAATTACTGCAATCTCATGATCAAACTAGAATGGATGAGGAGTTGTTTGTTATGGCTGAGCGAAGAAAGTGGTTTCTTGAGATAGAATCTGCTCCTAGTGAAGATGCTATGAACATTGTTGAAATGACATCGTATAATTTAGCATATTCCGTAAACATAGTTGATAAAACAGCAGGAGGGTTTGAGAGGACTGACTCCAATTTTGAAAGAAGTTCTACTATGGGTAAAATGCAATCAAACAGCATTGCATGCAACAGAGAAATGTTTTGTGGCAGGAAGAGTTAATTGATATATCAGACTTCATTGTTGTCTTCTTTTAAGAAATTGCCCTAAACACCCCACCTTCTTCTTTTAAGAAATTGGCCTAAACACCTTCAGCAACCACCACCCTGATCAGTCAGCAGCCATCAACAAGGAGGCAAGACCCTCCACCAGCAAAAAGAGTACAGCTTGCTGAAGGTTCAGATGATTGTTAGCATTTTTTAGTAATGAAGTACTTTTAAATTAAGGTGTGTTTTTAGACATAATGCTGTTACAGACTTAATAGACTATGGTATAGTGTAAACATAACCTTTATATGCACTGGGAAACAAAAAAAAAGTTGTGTGTATTTGCAGTTTTTTTTTTTTTTTTTTTTACTTTACTGCAGTATTTGCTTTATTGTGGTGATCTGGAACCAAACTTTCAATATCTCTGAGGTATGCCTGTGATTTTATTTCCAGACTTCATTTTATCAAACTGCAATGTTCTGTTCAGTATTAAATGTTTAAAGTCATGTTTTTGGTTTGTTTATTTGTTTGCTTTGGCAATCATCTGAATTTTTTTTTCTTCCCACTCTTTTCCGCCTACCTATAGCTGAGCTTTCTACTCTGTTTTGAGCTTGGTCCTCAGCACCTTTTTTCCTGGTATGAGAGACTGTGTCCAGGGAATGTTGTCCATATTCCTTTTCCCTCAGCTGGGTGGGCTGTTTCCTTTCTTCTCTTTTGAGGGTTGTGTTTTGTTTTCTCCCCTTGAATACATCTCTGTAGTTTCAGCCTAAAACATCTGTCAGGCAATAATTGATAACTCATGAGGCAGAAGATTCTTGAAAATAGTCTTTGGTGTAATTCTAGAAGACCCATAATTTAAATGGTGGCCTTAAAAAAATATCATACTATGGCCAGGCGCGGTGGCTCACGCCTGTAATCCCAGCACTTTGAGAGACCGAGGCGGGCAGATCACGAGGTCAGGAGATCGAGACCATCCTGGCTAATATGGTGAAACTCTGTCTCTACTGAAAATACAGAGAAAAAGAAAAAAAAAAAAAAATTAGCCGGGCGTGGTGGCACTCGCCTGTTGTCCCAGCTACTTGGGAGGCTGAGGTAGGAGAATCACTTGAACCTGGGAGGTGGAGCTTGCAGTGAGTGGAGATCATGCCAGTGCACTCCAGCCTGGGTGAGAGAGCAAGACTCTGTCTCAAAAGAAAAAAAAAAAAAAAAAATTCATACTACTTATGCCAACTACAGGAATTTGCTAGAGATAGTTAGAATGTAGGGATTCACCAACATGACACTGAGGTGGGCTTGTCCAAAATTAAGGTAACCTCAATGCTTTGAGGAAAAAATGATTATTTCTTTATAACTTCTTTTCTTTAGGGAGAGTCATCAGCATGACTCTGTTAAGTTGGGCTCTAACTGAAAATATTGGAGAAAGAAAAATGTTAGGAAATGTCATAATTCCAGTCATCTTCCTCAGTTTTAACTGCATGTGGAATCCTTTATTGCTGAGAAATGAATTTCCCTTTCTTTATCTCTTCCTCAAAGAACTGTTTCTTCAAGTTTCCAAAGGAGTGTGGCTTGTTTAGAAAAAACACATTAAAAATATGCAGCCCTAGTTCTGCTTTCCTGGTGTTCAGAGGCAGCAAAGTGGGGATCAGAGGTGATTTTTGGGAATTTGGTGGCACGGTTGTCTGTAGGGAAACTCCTGAAAGGTTAGCATGTTCATCTTTCATGAGTGGTTCTAATGGAAAATGAAAAGCCCCTCCGACCTTCTTTCAGGGTGCTTCTTAGGGTTAGAATGACCATGTCATTTATGTTCTGAGAACTGTGTTGAGAAGGGAACCAAAGTTTTCTTCTTTGCCTTTTTTCCTCTCAACTTCATTTAATTGACACGGACCTACCCTACTCAGCTACCTCAAAACCTCAGTTGGCTAGACATTTTTCTTTCTTCCTCTCTTGTGAGACTAGCAGATCACGAGAAAATTTGTTCATTGTAGGAATTGGAGTGAAAAAATGACGTGCAAGTTGTTAGGAATGGTCTAAAGTATTTCATCGGTTGGACTGCCCCCGATATCATCCTGGGGCCAACACAGTCATTACTGTAGAAACATTGAATTTTAGTCTCCGTATCTACCACTCCTTCCACCCTCTACCCCAAACCAATCACACACAAACTAAGCAGGGAAATACTTGACTATCTGATACATATCAGACTCTTTCTTTTTGAAATAGCACATTTTAACTCATAATAATGATTCAGGAATTCACACGTTAATCACCAAAAATGAACAAAAAAGGAAAACTTAATGAAGAAAATTAAGATTACCTATAATACTACTTCACAGAGATTATAAAAATATGGAGGCTTTTTTGGCTGGTTCATGTGCTTCTAGACTTTAAAATCTCTATATGCACATATAAATGCTGGCTTTTTTTTTCCAGCCTGGGTCTTGTTCTGTCACCCAGGCTGGGGTGCAGTGGCATAATGACAGCTTACTGCAGCCTCAAACTTCAAGTCTCAAGTGATCCGCCTGCCTCAACCCCCCAAGTAGCTGGGACTACAGGTGCCTGCCACCACTCCTGGCTAGCTTATTATTATTAATTATTATTATTTCTAGAGATGGGGGTCTCCCTATGTTGCCCAAGCTGGTCTCAAACTCCTGGGCCCAAGGGATCCTCCTGCCTCAGCTTCCCAAAGCTCTGGGATTACAGGCCTAAGCCACCATGCCCAGCTTATGCTGACGTTTTTTGAAAAATGAGATCTCAATATATCTATTCTGTAACTTTAAGAAAATTGCAATATGTCATAGACATCTTCAAGTCAGTGCAAAGTTACAAATAGGGCTGCAATTAACATTTTTGTAACTAACTCATTGTTTTAAAGTTTGCATTATAAATCCATAGAAGTTTGATTTTTTTTTGAGATGGAGTCTCGTTCTGTTGCCCAAGCTGGAGTGCAATGGCATGATCTCGGCTCACTGCAACCTCTGCCTCGCAAGTTTACATGATTCTCCTGCCTCAGCCTCCCAAGTAGCTGGGATTACAGGTGCACACCACCACGTCTGGCTAATTTTTTTTTTAGTTTTAGTAGAGATGAGGTTTCACTATGTTGTCCAGATTGGTCTCAAACTCCTGACCTTGTGATCTGCCTGCGTCGGCCTCCCAATGTGCTGGGATTACAGGTGTGAGCCACCGTGCCCAGCCCAGAAGTTTGATTCTTAAGTCACTTTTATAGATACTGCCCAAGTGCCAATCAAAATTTACATTTCTTTTAATAGTTTTAAAATCATTCTTCATAAATAAAAATTAAGATAGGTTTTTACCAACCTGATTGTTAGTAAGTTTTTATTGTTAAATGTTCACTGGCTTGTTCAGCTCCATTGTCTGTTATATTGGATTGTCTTTTTCTTATTAATAGTCTGGAGCTCTTTACAGGTCATAATAGATAGTTAACTTTTCCTGTGTAAATATATTGCACATTTTTCTCCAAATCTCTTTGTCTTTTAACTTTTTGAAGTCTTACATTTTTATGTTAAGATCTGTCAGTCATTTTTACATCTTCTAAATTTTTTTGTACTTAAAAAGGCATGTTAAATTGTTTTAAAAATCCTGATCTTATACTACTATCAATTTTATTTTTAAAATGTGTCTAAATTTTATTTTTGCATTCAGTTTGAGAGAGTACTCTTAACTTTCTCTTTCCAAAATGGATAGCAAATTATTATTATAACAACTCATTGAATAATTTATTCTTTGGAAAGACTAAGAATAATGAGTAAAACAAAGTAAGGCTTCTATCATCAGCAAACCAGGCAACTAAATTACCTACAACTTGCTAATGTATCTTGACTAAGCAAGACTTACTTTTAAATATATTTTTAATTCACTTTTTAATATTAATATTTTAGACTTTCTATTATTTTTATGTTATTAATATTGTTGTTATTATTATTTGATCACAAAAGGTATTAACCAAGGAAAAGTTTGTGTAGTCAAGGTTGATGTCTCATTATTGATTCATTACTTTTTTCCAACAGATTTTCATTGAACACCTATTATGTATTAGATACTATGCTGTATGCTGGGCTGTATGGTAATAAGCAAGACCCACCCTTCATGAAGTCCGTTGTAGGGGAAACCAATAAAGATTGTGATTGCAATTATGAAGGAAATAAAGTGATGATAGAGGCAGTGGGGAAGGCCACATTAATAGAGTGGCCAGAGAGCCCTCTCTACCAAC
This sequence comes from Papio anubis, assembly GCF_008728515.1. NCBI lineage: Eukaryota > Metazoa > Chordata > Mammalia > Primates > Cercopithecidae > Papio > Papio anubis. The sequence continues at coordinate 83,357,089 of NC_044976.1, read as the reverse complement.
GTGTCATTTGTGCTGAGAGATGAAGGGTGACAGGAAGAAACCAGACGCACAAAGAACTGGGGGAACAGCAGTAGGGTGGATGAAATGGTGAGTGAAATGTGCAGAGGGGGGACTGTCCACAGCCAGGAAAGAAGCCATTGTGTAGTGAGGAAGGGGAAGAGGGTATGGGAGGAGTGGGCAGGAGTCTTTTAGCAGTGGTAGGAGGTTTCGATTTTACTCTGAGAGAGGGAGAAAGCCCCTAAAGAAAGCCCCTAAAGCAAAGAAGTGATGTCTGACTTATGCTTTTAAAATTACCCCTTTGGCTACCACGTGGAGAATTGAGAGGCTATTGCAGTTGGGTAAGAGATGACAGTGCTTGGACCAGGGAGGCTGCAGTGCATACAGAGAGATGGAGACCATTCCTTGATGTGTTTTGAAGGAAGACTTGATAAATTGAATGTGAGAATTGAATACAAAGGGAACTCAAAGCATACTTTAGAGCAGTGGTTCCCATACTTTGCTACACATTAGAATCACTTGAGTAACTTTAAAAATCCTGATGCCCAGTTCACTCCTCCTACTAATTAAATCAGAATGTCTTGGGACTGAGAGGCAAGCGCTGAAATCTTTTAAAAATCCTCAGGTGGGCTGGACACTGTGGCTCACACCTGTAATCCCAGCACTTTGGGAGGCTGAGGTGGGAGGATCACTTGAGTCCAAGAGTTCAAGACCAGCCTGGGCAACATAGCAAAACCTGTCTCCATTTTAAAAAGCAAAAATTAAAATTAAAAAAATCCTCAGATGATTCTGCTCTGCACCCAAGATGGAGAATGGACTAAGGATTGCAGCTAGGCCACTGAATACACTAAGGATTCCAACTGAAGCATTTTTTTTTAAATGCTAATAGCAATGCATTTATTTTTTAAAAATTATTTCAGTAGTTTTTGGGGAACAGGTGGCATTTGGTTACATGAAAAAGTTCTTTAGTGGTGATTTCGGAGATTTTTGTGCACCCATCCCTCAAGCAGTGTTCACTGTACCCAATGTGTATTCTTTTATCTTTTACCCCATTCCAACCCTTTCCCCTGAGTTGCCAAAGTCCATAGTATGATTCTTATGTCTTTGCATCCTCATAGCTCAGCTCACATCTGTAAGTGAGAATATATGATGTTTGGTTTTCCATTCCTGAGTTACTTCACTTAGAATAATGGTCTTCAGATCCATCCAGGTTGCTGTGAATGCCATTATTTTGTTCCTTTTTATAGCTGAGTAGCATTCAATGGTGTATATATACACACACACACACACACACACACACATATCCACATATCACCTTTTCTTTATCCACTCATTTATTGATGGGCATCTGGGCTGGTTTTATATTTTTGCAGTTACAAATTGTGCTGCTATAAACATGCATGTACAAGTATCTTTTTCATATAATGACTTATTTTCCTCTGGGTAGATACCCAGTAGTTGGATTGCTGGATCAAATAGTAGTTCTACTTTTAGTCCTTTGAGGAATCTCCACACTGTTTTCCATAGTGGTTGTAAGAGTTTACATTCCCACCAGCAGTTTAAAAGTGTTGTCTTTTCACCCCATCCCCACCAACATCTATTTTTTGATTTTTTGATTATGGCTATTCTTGCAAGAGTGAGGTGGTATCACATTGTGGTTTTGATCTGCATTTCCCTCATCATTAGTGATGTTGAACAGTTTTTCATATGTTTGTTTGCCATTTGTATATCTTCTTTTGAGAATTGTCTATTCATGTCTTTAGCCCACGTTTTGATGGGATTATTTTTTTTTTCCTTGCTGATTTGAGTTCCTTGTAGATTCTGGATATTAGTCCTTTGTCAGATGTATAGATTGTGAAGATTTTCTCTCACTCATTGGGTTGTCTGTTTATTCTGCTTATTATTTCTTTTGCTGTGCAGAAGCATTTTTTTTTTTTTGAGATGGAGTTTTGATCTTGTTACCCAGGCTGGAGTGCAATGGTGCTATCTTGGCTCTCTGCAACCTCCACCTCCTGGGTTCAAGTAATTCTCCTGCCTCAGCCTCCTGAGTAGCTGGGATTATAGGCATGCACCACCAACATGCCCGGCTAATTTTGTATGTTTAGTAGAGACGGGGTTTCTGCATGTTGGTCAGGCTGGTCTCAAACTCCCGACCTCAGGTGATCCACCCACCTTGATCTCCCAAAGTGATGGGATTATAGGTGTGAACCACCACTCCTGGCCCAGTTTTATTCTTCTACATGTGGTCTGCCAATTATTCCAACACCATTTGTTTAATAGGGTATCCTCTCCCCACTTTATGGTTTTGTTTGCTTTATTGAACATTAGTTGGCTGTAAGTATTTGGCTTTATTTCTAGGTTCTCTTTTCTGTTCCATTGGTTTATATGCCTATTTTTATATCAGTACCATGCTGTTTTGGTGACTGTGGCCTTAGAGTATAGTTTGAAGTCAGGTAATGTGATGCCTCCAGATTTGTTCTTTTTGCTTAGTCTTGCTTTGGCTATGCAGGCTCTTTTTTTGGTTCCACATGAATTTTAGGATTTTTTGCCTAGTTCTGTGAAGAATGATGGTGGTATTTTGATGGGAATTGCATTGGATTTGCAGATTGCTTTTGGCAGTATGGTCATTTTCACAATATTGATTCTACCCATCCATGAGCATGGAATGTGTTTCCATTTGTTTGTGTCATATATGATTTCTTTTAGCAGTGTTTTGTAGTTTTCCTTGTAGAGGTCTTTCACCTCCTTGGTTAAGTATATTCCTAATTTTAAATTTTGTGGTGTTTTTGTTTTTGTTTTTGCAACTGTTGTGAAAAGGGTTGAGTTCTTTATTTGATTCTCAGCTTGGTCAGCAGCTGAAGCATTTGAATGAATGTGTACAGATCGCTGCTTTGAGCAGATGGGTGGAGGAGCAGGTGGAGGGTGGGTTTGAGAGACCAATTAGACCTGTGGGTGGAGTTTCATAAAAAAGGTTGGATAAGGAAGTCTGCTCAAGAGAGAGATTTGCTGGAGATGCAAATATGGAAACCCACATCATGTAGAGAGTATTTAAAGTCATAGGATTGGACAAGCAGTTTTAGAATAGAGGATAGAGACTAGAAGAATCCATACTGTGCCTCAAGGCACTCTGACATCAAGAGGAGGGGGGTGTCCTGGAAACTGACAGAAGAGGTTGTCCCAAGGAGGTAGTGGTCAGCTGTATCAAATGCTGCAGAGCCAATAAGCCTGAAAAGTGTTTGTTAGAATCTATAGCAAGAGATGGTTTACCCTGAGCTTTTTAATGAAGTAATAGAAATGGGAACCCAGTGTTTGTTCTAGAGAATCTGTACCACAAAGTCAGCTTGAGGAGGTAAGTGCTGGGTTCATTCCATTAGATGGCTTTACTTTTTTTTCTCATTTTGATAATATGACCATGTAGAAGTTATTGAATGTATAGACTAGGATGGCTATTTGCCAAAATGTCACACATTTTTAATTTTATTTCAATTTTTCTTTTTGAGACAGGGTCTTGCTCTGTTGCAGACTGAAGTACACTGGTATGATCATGGCTCACTGTAGCCTCGACCTCCCTGGGCTCAAGCAATCCTCCCACCTTAGCCTCCCAAGTAGCTGGGACTACAGGCACAAGCCAGCATGCCCAGCGAACTTTTTGTATTTTTAGTACAGATGGGTTTTGCCATGTTGCCCAGGCTGTTCTCGAACTCCTGAGCTCAAGTGATCCACCACCACGGTCTCCCAAAGTGCTGAGATTACAGGCATGAACCACCACACTTGGCCATATTGAGTTATTTTATCCTTTGGTATTAATATATTGCTTGCTTTCAACAAAACAGGAAGAAGAGAGGAATGGATACTGGGCAGGCAACTAGTAGTGTCTGTCACAGGAAGTCTAACAATTTACTTTTCAGGCTTCCTTTCCCAGGAAGGGATTGAAGGATATTCTCCACAAAATGAGAGAGTAAAGAAAGAAGCAGACATGGGATCCAAGAGATGGGGGTTCCAATTTAGGAAGGTGGTGAAGGAGTTCCTAAAGTTATGGCCTTGAAAAGTGATTAGAAAGCAACCAGGTAGATTTGAGCAAAAGGATGAGGGCTGTAGGCATTGGTGTCTCTCCATGGAAGAAAGGAATTGACAGGGTACCTGGCTTGTGTATATTTAAGGGTGGTGTCAGATTCAGCCAGAGTTTGGTGATAAAGTTGTAATTGGTATACAGAAAACTAAACAAATGGGGAAAAGGGCAATTAACTCCAGGAAAATAGTTCGAGTGAGGAAGAATATAACATTACAGTATGTTAATAGCTCAACTCTGAAGAGTTTTTACATAGTCACTTCATAAAATCAGATGTTAATTTATCCAAAATTTGCATTAAAACTTGGTTGGGAAGATGAGTAGGGAGGTGAAATGTATGTTGGGGAGAAGATATAAGAGCTAAATCCGTATTTTCCAAGGGAGGATTCAAATTGATAATATCTAAAATGAAAAAGTAGTGGCATAAGTATTATTTAGAAATTTTAAAGTAGGGCCAGGCACGGTGGCTCACGCTTGTAATCCCAGCACTTTGGGAGGCCGAGGCGGGTGGATCACGAGTTCAGGAGATCAAGACCAGCCTGACCAACATGGTGAAACCCCGTCTCTACTAAAAATACAAAAATTAGCTGAGCGTGGAGGTGCGCCTGTAATCCCAGCTACTCAGGAGGCTGAGGCAGGAGAATCACTTGAACCCGGGAGGCAGAGGTTGCAGTGAGCCAAGATCGTGCCATTGCACTCCAGCCTGGGCAACAGGGCGAGACTCCATCTCAAAAAAATAAAAAAAAGAAAGAAATTTAAAAGTAAATGACTTTTAAAAAGACAGATAAAAGCAGTTGCACCTAAGGAACAGAAATCAGAGGTGTGGTTTATTAATAATTCATTTAAAATTATGTACAGGCCAGGGGCAGTGTCTCACACCTGTAATCCCAGCACTTTGGGAGGCCAGGGGGAAGGATCATCTGCATCCAGGAGTTTGAGACCAGCCTGGGCAACGTGGCAAGACCCCATTTCTACAAAAAATTAAAAAATAAGCTGAGCATGGCAGTACACACCTATAGTCCTAGCTACTCTGGAAGCTGAGGCAGAAGGATTGCTTGAGCTCAGGAAGTTAAGGCTGCAATGAGCCATGATTGCATCACTGCACTCCAGCCTGGGTGACAGAGTGAGATCCTATCTCAAAAAAAGAAAAAAAAAGAAAAGAAAAAAAGAAAAGAAAAATACAGTTATATTATTATCAAATTTTGGGGAAATAAAGGTGGTGGGGAGTTAGGTGAGGCCAGATCATGGGGAGCCACACAGATTTGGGTTGCTGGTGTGGGGACCGAGGAGGCTGGTTTTACCACTCACTGTGATGAGGATAAAAATGAAGGAAAGATTTGGGAAGTGATTTGCCCTGCCTACCCTGCCCCATCCCCTGAGACTGGTAAGATATACTTGTGAATTTAAAAAAAAAAAAAAATTCTGTCCGGGCTCAGTGGCTCACGCCTGTAATCCCAACACTTTGAGAGGCCAGGGTGGGTGGATCACCTGAAGTCAGGAGTTCAAGACCAGCCTGGCCAACATAGTGAAACCCTGTCACTACTAAAAATAAAAAATAGTAATAAAAAATTAGCTGCGCATGGTAGCAGGCACCTGTAGTCCCAGCTACTCTGGAGGCTGAGGCAGGATAATTGCTTGAACCCATGAGGTGGAGGTTGCAGTGAGTCAAGATTGCACCACTGCACTCCAGCCTAGGTGACAGAAAGAGACTCCGTCTCAAAAAAAAAAAAAAAAGTTGTGTACTGCTACACCAATATATGATACCTAAACAGATCTGGTAAGAAACATGATCCCTATTAGGATTATTTTCTGTATTTTCTGTTTGTTTGTTGGGGCCAGGGGAACAAACATCAATTTCTTTAAAGCTAACAAGTTTATAATAGCAGCTGAGACAACAAAGAACAACCACAGCCAAGGTGTGGTTTGGGCTCTGAAACAATAAGGAAGTAGTTCCATGTATTTTTTATAACTTGTTTCCAACAGTTAAAAGAACATCTACCCTCTTTAAATGTGTATTCATTTACATAGCATATGCCAAACCATATGTATATTATGAAACAGATAACATTAACATTTTAAGGGATGGAATAGATGAGGATATTAAAAATGAATTGCCAGGCTGGACACGGTGGCTCATTGCCTGAAATCCTATTGCTTTGGGAGGCCAAGGCTGGAGGCTTGCTTGAGGCCAGGAGTTCAAGACCAACCTGGCCAACATAGTGAGACCCCATCTCTATTTTTTTATTTTAAAAAATTAAAATAGAAAAAAAAATGAATTGCCAACTGCAGCAACTTTATGTTATGATTTCATAGTGTCATTAGCAAATATCTTGTGGTACTATATATTTAAAGCCATGCACCTCATTTAGCAATAGTAGATTTCACCAATATTTTAAATAGTTTTCTTGATAAATCTGCTTCCCCCCACCCCAGCTTCTTTTCAGATCAGATATGCTTTTCATCTTTTTTTTTTTAAACCCATGGCTTACAACATTTAGAGTGTTAGCTCTCCTATTTTTTTTATATTAATTTAGGCTTACATTAGTTTTACAATGAACCTAATTTTTTGCAAGAATTTTTTATCTTTTATTTTTAATTTTGTGGGTACATTGTAGGTGTAATATTTATGGGATACATCAGATGTTTTGATATAGGCATGCAATGCACTATAATCACATCATGGAGAAGGGGGTATTCATTCCCTCAAGCATTTATCCTTTGTATTACAGACAGTCCAATGATACTATTTAATTATTTTAAAATATACAATTATTATTGACTATAGTCACCTTGGTGTGCTATCAAATACTCAGTCTTATTCATTCTTCCTTTTTCTTTGTACCTGTTAACCCATCCCTACTGCCCCTTCACCCCCGATCTCTCTGCCACACTATTCTTCCCAGCCTCTGGTAACCATCCTTCTACTCTCTCTGTCCATGAATTTAATTGTTTTGATTTTTAGATCCCGCAAATAAGTGAGAACATACAATATTTGTCTTTCTGTGCCTGACTTATTTCACTTAACATAATGATCACCAGTTCCATCCATGTTGTTGCAAATGACAGGATCTCATTTTTTATGGCTGAATAATACTCCATTGTGTGTTTGTACCATATTTTCTTTATCTATTCATCTGCTGATGGACATATAGATTGCTTCCAAATCTTAGCTATTGTGATCTAGTCTGCAACAAACATGAGAGTGCAGATATCTCTTTGATATTACTGATTTCCTTTCTTTTGGGCATATACCCAGCAGTGGGATTGCTAGATCATATGGTAGCTCTATTTTTAGTCTTTTGAGGAACCTCCAAACTGTTCTCCATACTGATTGTACTGATTTACAGCCCCGCCAACAGTGTACAAGAGTTCCCCTTTCTCAACATCCTCACCAGCATTTGTTATTGCCTGTCTTTTGGATACAAGCCATTTTAACTGGGGTGAGATGATATCTCATTGTAGTTTTGATTTGCATTTCTCTAATGATCAGTGATGTTGAGCACCTTTTCATATCCCTTTTTGCAATTTATATGTCTTCTTTTGAGACATACAAAGTCTATTCAAGTCTTTTGCCCATTTTTTGATCAGATTATTAGGTTATTTTTTATAGAATTGTTTGAACTCCTTATATGTTCTGGCTATTAATCCCCAGTTTGCAAATATTTTCTCCCTTTCTATGGATTGTCTTTTCACTTTGTTGATTGTTTCCTTTGCTGTGCAGAAGCTTTTAAACTTGATTTGATCCCATTTATTCATGTTTGCTTTGGTTGCCTGTGCTTGTGGGCTATTGCTCAATAAATTTTTGTCCTGGAGATTTTCCCCAGTGTTTTCTTGTAGTAGTTTCATAGTTTGAGGTCTTAAAGTCTTTAATCCATTTTGATTTGATTTTTGTATATAGTGATAGATAGGGGCTTAGTTTCATTCTTTTGCATGTGGATATACAGTTTCCCCAATACTATTTATTGAAGAGACTGTCTTTTCCCCAGTTTATGTTCTTGTCACCTTTGTTGAAAATGAGTTCACTGTAGGTGTGTGGATTTGTTTCTGGGTTCTCTATTCTGTTTCATTGGTCTGTGTATCTGTTTTTGTGTTTTGTATCTGTGTAATACCGTGCTGTTTTGGTTAGTATAGCTATGTGGTATAATTTGAAGTCAGATAATGTGATTTCTCCAGTTGTGTTCTTTTTGCTGAGGATAACTTAGACTATTCTGGGTTCTTTGTGGTTCCATATCAATTTTAGGATTTTTTTTTCTATTTCTATGAAGATGTCATGGATATTTTGATTGGGATTGCATTGAGTCTGTAGATTGCTTTGGAGTCTGGACATTTTAACAATATTGATTATTCCAATTTATGAACATGAAATATCTCTATTTTTGGTGTCCTTAAATTTCTTTCATCAGTGTTTTATAGTTTTCATTATAGAGATATTTCACTTCTTTGGATGAGTTAATTTCTAGGTATTTTATTTGTGGGTATTGTAAATGGGATTACTTTTTAATTTTCTTTTTCAGATTGTTCACTCTTGCACATAGAAATGCTACTGATTTTTGTATGTTGATACTGTATCCTGCAACTTTACTAAAATTGTTTATCAGTTCTAATTGTTTTTTAGTGGGGTCTCTAGTTTTTTCCCAAATATAAGATCATCTCATCTACAAACAAGGTTAATATGACTTCTTCATTTCCAGTTTGGATACCCTTTATATCTTTCTCTTTTCTGATTGCTCTAGCTAGAACTTCCACTACTATGTTGAATAACAGTGGTGCAAGTGGGCATCCTTGTTGTATTCCAGACCTGAGAAGAAAGCCTTTCAGTTTTTCCCCATTCAGTATGATACTAGCTGTGGGTATGTTGTATATGGTATTTATTATGTTGAGGTATATTCCTTCTATATCCAGTTTATTAAAGGTTTTTATCATGAAGCAATGTTGAGTTTTATCAAATGCTTTTTCAGTATCACTTGAAATTATCATATTGTTTTTATTTTTCATTCTGTTAATATCATGCATCACGTTGATTGATTTTCATGTGTTGAACCATCCTTGCATCCCAGGGATAAATCCCACTTGGTCATGATGAATGATCTTTCTAATGTATTGTTGAATTTGGTTTGCTAGTATTTTGGTTGAGGAGCTTTGTATTAATATTCATTAGAGATATTTTTTTTATGGGCCTGTAATTTTTTTTATGTGTCTTATGGTTTTAGTATCAGGGTTATACTCGCCTCATAGGATGAGTTTGGAAGTATTTTTTGCTCTTCTATTTTTCAGAAAAGTTTAAGTAGGATTGGTATTAGTTCTTCTTTAAATGTTTGGTAGAATTCAACAGTGAAGCTGTGATGGTTAATATGAGTGTCAACTTGATTGGATTGAAGGATACAAAGTATTGATCCTGGGTGTGTCTGTGAGGATGTTAAGGAGATTAACATTTGAGTCAGTGGGCTGGGAAAGGCAGACCCACCCTTATTCTGGGTGGACACAATCTAATCAGCTGCCAGCATGGCTAGAATATAAGCAGGCAGAAAATGTGAAAAGAGAGACTGGCCTAGTCTCCTAGCCTATGTCTTTCTCCCGTGCTGGATGCTTCCTGCCCTCAAACATCGGACTCCAAGTTCTTTGGTTTTAGAACTCGAACTGGCTCTCCTTGCTCCTCAACCTGCAGATGGCTTATTGTGGGACCTTGTGATGGTGTGAGTTAATACTTAATAAATAAATAAATAAATATATATATATAAAATATGTGTGTGTGTGTGTGTACACGTGTATACACACACATATACATTCCATTAGTTCTGTCCCTCTAGAGAACCTGACTAATACCAAAACCATCAGGTCCTGGGTTTTTCTTTGCTGGGAGACTTCCTATTACAGCTTCAATCTCATTACTTGTTATTGGTCTATTCAGGTTTTGGATTTCATCCTGGTTCAATCTTGGTAAGTTGTATGTGTCCACTTTTTCTATATTTTCCAATTTATTGGTATATAGTTGCTCATAGTATCCAATAATGATGTGAATTTCTGTAGTATCTGTTGTAATGTCTCCCTTTTTCATTTCTGATTTTATTTATTGGATCTTCTCTCTTTTTTAGTCTGGCTACAGTTTTGTCAATTTTTTTTTTAGCTTTTCAAAAAACCAACTTTTTGTTTCATTGATCTTTTGTATTATTTTCTTTATTTCAACTTCATTTATTTCTGTTCTGATCTTTATTTATGTTTCTACTAATTTTGGGTTTAGTTTGCTCTTCCTTTTGTAGTTCTATAAGATGTATCATTAGATTGTTTATTTGAAGTTTTTCCTTTTTTTTTTTTTGATGTAGACACCTAAAGCTATAAAATTCCCTTTTAGTACTGCTTTTGCTGTATCCCATAGATTTTGGTAGGTTGTGTTTCCATTATCATTTGTTTCAATAAATTTTTAAATTTCTCTCTTAATTTCTTTATTGACCCACTGGTCATTCAGGAGCATTTTATTCAATTTCCACACATTTGTGTAGTTTCCAAAATTCCTTTTGTTATTTCTAATTTTATGCTGTTGTGGTCAGAGAAGATACTTGAAATTATTTCAGTTTTTTTTTTTAAATGTTTTAAGACTTGTCTTGTGACTTAATATATGGTCTGTCTTTGAGAATGATCCATGTGCTGAGGAAAAAACTGTGTATTCTGTAGCCATTAGATGAAATGTCCTGTAAATATGTATTAGATCCATTTGGTCTACAGTGCAGATTAAGTCCAGTGTTTCTTTGTTAATTTTCTATTTGGAAGATCTATCTAATGCTGAAAGTGGGGTGTTTTAAGTCTCCAGCTGTTATTTTATTGGGGCCGATCTCTCTCATTAGCTCTAATAATATTTTCTTTATATATCTGGGTGCTCTAATGTTGGGTGCATATATATTTAAAATTGTTATATTCTCTTGCTGAATTGACCCCTTTTCATTACATAGTGAACTTTTTTGTCTCTTCATATAGTTTTTGTCTTAAAATCTGTTTTGTCCGATATAAGCATAGCTACTCCTGCTCTTCTTTGGTTTCTTTCTCCATCCCTTTATTTTCAGTCTATGTGTGTCTTTATAGGTGAAGTGTATTTTTTGTAGGCAACAGATTAGTGGGTTTTTTTTTTTTTTTTTTTTAATCCATTTAGCCAGTCTATGTCTTTTGATTGGAGAGTTTAGTCCATTTACATTCAATGTTATTGATAATTAAGGACCTACTCCTGCCACTTTGTTATTTATTTTCTGATTTTCTGATTGTTTTGTGGTCTTCTTTCTTTCTTTCTTGTCTTCCTTTAATGATGGTGATTTTCTCTGGTGATATGATTTAGTTTCTTGCTCTTTACTTTTTTTGTATCTGTTGTGTGTTTTTTGGTTTGAGGTTACCATGAGGCTTGCACATACTATCTTATAAACCATTATTTTGAGCTGATAACAACCTAACCCTATTTGTATAAGCAAACAAGCAAAAAAGAACAAAAAACAAAACAAAACAAAACAAAAAACTAACAAAAACTCTATGCCTTAACATCGTCTCCCTAACTTTTAAACTTTTTGTTGTTTATATCTTATTGTACTGTCTGTGTCTTGAAAAGTTGTTGTAGTTATTATTTTTTATTGGTTTGCCAATTTAGTCTTTCTACTTAGGATGAGAGTAGTTTACACAAGGCAGTTACAGGGTTATAATATTTTTTGTTTTTCTGTGTACTTTCTGATACCAGTGAGTAAAATTTTTTTTTTTTTTTTTTTTTTTTTTTGAGATGGAGCCTCAGTCTGTCACGCAGGCTGGAGTGCAATGGCACGATCTTGGCTCACTGCAACCTCCACCTCCTGAGTTCAAGCGATTCTCCTGCGTCAGCCTCCCCAGCAGCTGGGATTACAGGCATGCACTACCATGCCTGGCTAATTTTTGTATTTTTAGTAGAGATGGGGTTTCACTATGTTGGTCAGGCTGGTCTCGAACTCCTGACACCGTGATCTGCCCGCCTCGGCCTCCCAAAGTGCTGGGATTACAGGTGTGAGCCACCGCGCCAGGGCTTCTCTGGGAAAATCTTTATTTCTCCTTCATGTTTAAAGAATATTTTCACCAGACATACAATTCTAGAGTAAAAAAGTTCTTCTCCTTCAGCACTTTCAATATGTCATGCCCCTCTCTCCTGGCCTTTAAGGTTTCCACTGAAAAGTCTACTGCCAGACGTATTGATGCTTCATTGTATATTGTTTCTTTTCTCTTGCTGCTTTTAGGGTCCATTCTTTAACCTTGATCTTTAGGAGTTTGATTATTAAATGCCTTGCAGTAGTCTTCTTTGGACTAAATCTGCTTGGTGTTCTATAACCTTCTTGTATTTGGATATTGATATCTTTCTCTAAACTTGGGAAGTTCTTTGTTATTATCCCCTTGAATAACTTTCTACTCCTGTATCTTTCTCTACCTCCAAATTTGCCATTTTGAGGCTATTTCTTGGATCCTGTAGGCATGCTTCACTGTTTTTTATTCTTTATTGTTTTTTTCTCCTCTGACTGTGTATTTTTAAATAGCCTGTCTTCGAGCTCACTAATTCTTTCTTCTGCTTGATCATTTCTGCCATTAAGAGACTGATACATTCTTCAGTATGCCAATTGCATTTTTTCAGCCTCAGAATTTCTTTTTGATTATCTTTAATTATGTCAATCTCTTTGTTAAATTTATCTGATAGAATTTTGAATTTTCTGTCTTATCTTGAATTTCTTTGAGTTTCCTCAAAAGAGCTATTTTGAATTATCTGTCTGAAAGGTCACCTGTCTCTGTTTCTCCAAGATTATGTCCTTAGTGCCTTCTTAATTCATTTGGTGAGGCCATGTTTTCCTGGATTATCTTGATACTTGTAGATGTTCATCTGTGTCTGGGCATTGAAAAGTTAGGAATTTATTGTCGTCTTCACTGTCTGGGCTTTTATTATCTGTCCTTCTTGAGAAGGCTTTCCAGATATTTGAAAGGACTTGGGCATTGTGATCTAAGTTGTATCTGCTTTGGAGGGCACCCCAGGCCTAGTAATGCTGTGGTTCTTATAGATTCATGGAGTTACCACCTTGAACAAGATCTAGGAGAATTCTCTGGATTACCAGGCAGAGACTCTTGTTCTCTACCCTTTTTATCTCCCTAACAAATGGTGTCTCTCTCTCAGTCCTGAGCCATCTAAAGCTAGGGATGGAGTGACACAAGCACCCCTGCGGCTACTACCTCTGTGACTACACTGGGTCAGGCCTGAAGTCAGCACAGCACTGGGTCTTGCCCAAGGCCAGCTGTAACTACTCCCTGGCTACTTCCTATGTCCACTCAAGGCTCTGGGGCTCTCTAGTTAGCAGGCAGCAAAGCCAACCAGGCCTGTGTTCTTCCCTCCAGGATGGTTGAGTGCCCCTAGGACTCTGCTGGGTCCAGAGGTACTGTCCAGGAGTCAGGGACTAGAATAAAACACTTTAGAAGTCTACCTAGTGTTCTGTTGTATCGTGCCTGAGCTGGCACTCAAATTATAAGATGCAGTTCTTCCTGCTCTTCCCTCCCCTCCTTCAAAAGCAGAGGAGCCCTTCCCCATGGTCATCACCACCAGAGGCCCATGGACAGTACTGCCAGACTACCACTGATGTTCTCTTAAGGCCCAAGGTCTCTTAAGTCAGCTTGTCATGAAAGTTGTCTGGCCTGGGACTCATCCTTCAGGGCAGTGGGCTCCCTTCTGGTCCAGGGGAGGTCCAGAAATGCCATCCAAGAGTCAGCTCTTGGAACTGGGGACTCCAGGAGCCCACTTGTTGCTCCACCCCCCATAGCCGAGATGAACCTGAAGCCAGCAAGTCTCAGAGGCTCACCCAAGGCCCTAGATGTAGTACCTGGGTATCACTGCTGATTATTCAGTGCCCAAGGGCTCTTCAGTTTGCAGGTGATGAATGCTGCCAGGACTGGGTTCTTCCCTTCAAGGCAGTGGATTCCCTTCTGGCCCAGGGTGTGCCTAGAAGTGTTGCCCAGGAGCTAGAGACTGGAACAGAGGCCTTATGACTCTGACCCATGCCCTATCATGCTGTGGCTGAGCCAGTATCCAAGATGCAAGACAAAGTCCTCTCCACTCTTCTTTCTCCTCTCCTCAAGCAGAAGCAAGGGGTCTTTTTGGAGCCACTAGTTGTGCAGCCTGGGGTTAGGGGAGAGGTGACGTCACCACTCCTTTAGCCATCCTGGTAGTTTAGTAGATTGCATACCCCTCCAGTCCACTGTCTCTGGGCCCAGTTTAGCACTAGGACTCGCCTAAGAGTTGCAGTCCTTGTGGCCTAAATTGCCTTTCAAATTCACTTAGAGACCCAGAGCACTTTAGCCTGCAGTGATGAAGTTTGTGGGAACTCAAATTCCAACCACAAGGACCTGTGATTCCTCTCTGGCTAGGAATGGTTTAAATATTCCCTCTGTGGGTGGGCATCAGCTGAATTTGGTCCAGTTTTCCTTTCTGCTCTAACTGGACAGCACCAAGTTTACTGCCTCACAATTGTTGTGCTTTCCCTCCCCCAGCAAGCAGAGGCACTCTCTGCTCCAGGTGGCCGCTGCTGGGGCTGGGGGAAGGGTGGTGTCAGTGATTCAGGACTGTTTTTTCTACCTCTTCAGTGCCTCTTTTAGCAATACAAAGTTAAAAGCAGGTAGTGCGAGTGCTCACCTGATTTTTGGTTCTTATGAAAGTGCTTTGCTTACATAGCTAGTTGTTAAATTGATGTCCTCTTGTGAGGGGATGATCAGTGGAGGCTTCTCTTCTGCCATCTTGCTCTACCTCCTGGGCTTTTGCAAGAACCTTTATGTCCTTTGCCTATTTCGCAAGGGTTATTTCCACGAAAACTAGATGATACATTCTAAAAATGCTTAAATGGGTCCACATAAACCATAACTGGTGGGAATATGCTGAAAATCAATGGGGGCACCACCATGAACCCCCTAATTTGGGAAACTTGGACAGTTTCCCCAAGATGCCTCACATACCAAGGTGAAACACAGGCACCTGATGTTTTGTTTTGTTTTGTTTACTTGAGACAGGATCTCATTCTGTTGTCCAGGCTGGAGTGCTGCAGCAAAATCATAGCTCACTGCAGCCTTGAACTCCTATGCTTAAGCGAATCTAGTGCCTCTGCCTCCCAAGTAGCTGGGACTGTAGGCATGCACCACCACACTGGGCTGATTTTTAAAAGTCTTTGTAGAGACAGAGTCTCACTATATTATCCAGGCTGGTCTTGAACTCTTGGCCTCAAGTGATCCTCCTGCCTCAGTCTCCCAAACTGTTTAGATTACAGACATGAGCCACTGTGCCAGTGCCATCAGATGTTACTGACCAAGTGAGGGCACCTTAGGTGTGATAGGTAACAATTCATATATTAAATCTTGGGAATTCTTAACTTCTCTATTTTCTAAGTTAACACAATTAGAAGCCCTAACACTTTCTTCTCACATACCAGTGAATGGTCTTGCATACGTCCTTGTGTGTAAGGACCCCACTTTGGAGACCACTGCAGCAGGGGATAAAAACAACTTTCATGCCCCTTGTCAAGTAGCATAAGGATCACATAAACCAAAGGCAATAGCAGTCTGGGCTGGTTAGCTTATTTGCTGACAAAGTATCATCACTGAAACTGGTGTGTGCATTTTCCTGAGGCAAAGGTCAAGAGCCTTGTTGTGTTCTCATAGGGGTTTATAACCCCAATAAGGTTAAGAATCACTGGTATCTGGTTTTGTTTTGTTTCAAAACTTCAGGCTTCCATAGACTCTTTGTCATTGTTTTGATAAAGCCAAAATTGCCCTTGATCATATGATAGCCTTAAACTTAGCCAGTGTCACACAGTCCTGATTATCTCTGGAGAGAGTAGGTTTTCTTAATGCCAACCTCATAGTCCTGATTATCTGTGGAGAGAGTTGGTTTTCTTAATACCTGACAGTAGCTTTGTTGTGCCTTCCTCCTGTTTTCTTATCACAGTACCAGTCTCAGCCTTCTTTTCTTTCATTTTCTATTCCAGCATCTCTGGCTTTTATTTAGCCAACTGTATGGGTGGCTTTCTATTCTATTCCAAATCTTATTTTTATGCCTTCAAATACTATGCTTTTTTTCTTTGATATTTTGGTCTTTAGTGATGCCATTATTAAACTTGTAAAAATCCAGATCATGCATTTCCTATGGTTTAATGAAATATAAATAATTCATAAGAGCTGTGATTGCTCTTATTTATTTCATACAATTTCAATTGCATGACAGCCCTGTAACTGATGGGCCAGTGTAATTTAGATCTTCATTGATTTCGGTTCCTTAAGCGGTTTTATGGTACAGTTACTTTCACTTCTCCTGACTTACGTTACCACAAGTTAGCAGCTCTATGCTTTTCTTAAATTGTTGGTGATTTTCATTTCTGATGGAAGTTGCAGTATTACTCCTGTCTGCTGACTTAGTTTTTTTGTTTGTTTGTTGTTGTTGTTGTTGTTGTTTGTTTTTGTACCCCAGGCTGGAGTCCAGTGGCATATTCTCAGCTCACTGCAACCTCTGCCTCCTGGGTTCCAAGTGATTCTTGTGCCTCAGCCTCGTGAGTAGCTGGGGTTACAGGTTTGTGCTACCATGCCCAGCTAATTTTGTATTTTTGGTAAAGACGGGGTTTCACCACGTTGGCCAGGCTGGTCTTGAACTCCTGTCCTCAAGTGATCTGCCTGCCTTGGCCTCCGAAAGTGCTGGGATTACAGGCATAAGCCACCACGCCCGGCCTCTGCTGACCCAATTCTTGGTTATGAAGCTGTAGTTGTAGTTTAAGCTTCCTGTAAGACACCCAGCCAGGTGTTCAGCATCGCAAGGTATGTAGGGTAAATATGTGTTAAATAAAATAATGTTTTATTCCTATGATATTGTGTTGTCTTGTCTCTCTATTTCTCTGTTTTAAAATTTTTTTCTCTCTTCACTTTGCACCATTTTTATACCATTTTATTTTTGTTACAGCAATAAGATATCGTGTTGTGTGTGTGTGTGTGTGTTTAATACCCTTCATCTACCAGGACAAACCTACAAATGGGGAAGAGGGAGGCAATAAAGAGCCCTCAGAAAAGTAAACTTTAGAAAGTTTATACATTTATATTTTCCTTGAAATATCAGAATTTTTAAATTAAAATTTCAATATCTTTTCCTCCCAAATGTACATATTATTTTAAAACTTAAGTTAGGTTTATTAAAAAACAGCTATCTCATCATGCACCTTTATTATTCATTATCAACTTTTTCTGCTACATGTCTATCATTTTATCATCAGTTGACTAATACTAGCCTATATTTCACCAGTTGGCTCATGTACTTTTGAGGGAAATGTTTTTCCTGCTAGTTTTTTCATTTTTCATCTTTCATGTTGCTAAAAGTATTACAACTGCTCTGTAAATACCCAAATGAAACAATTATGGAAGGTTAGATAGCATAAATAGTGTAATACAATGAGTGATCTCATAGTCATTATCTGCTAGTTTGACCTTTTTCTTTTCTTTTTGCCTGAGACTTCTTAATAAAGTTTCTAAGGGCAATGCTCACATCAGTTATCATTTCTTTTCTTTTCTTTTTTTTTTTATTGTACTTTAAGTTCTAGGGTACATGTGCATAACGTGCAGGTTTGTTACATATGTATACTTGTGCCATGTTGGTGTGCTGCACCCATCAACTTGTCAGCACCCATCAACTCATCATTTACAGTTATCATTTCTTGAACACTTAGTGGCCGCTCAGTCAAAGGAACCCAGCAGTCAGAAGAATTATTTGAAGCCTCTTGAAGCAATTGGGCTGCATCAAGCACTCTCTCTTTGCAGGACACTCAGATAATATTTCCAATATAACCCTTAACTCATGGTATCATACTTTTATCTATTCACATTTGCTCCTGGAAGGCAGGAAAATGTCTCCAGTAGAGCATGACCCACAAGGTATTCTTTTATTTATATTTATTATATATTTATTATATTTATTATATAAATAATATATGTTTATTATATATATATTTATATATTTATGACACTGCGTCTTGCTCTGTCACCCAGGCTGAAGTGCAGTGGTGCAGTCTTAGCTCACTGCAACCTCTACCTCCTGAGTTCAAGCTATTCTCATGCCTCAGCTACCTGAGTAGTTGGGATTGCAGGCATGTGCCACCACACAGGCCTATAATTTTTTTTAAAAATTTTTTTTATTTTTAGTAGAGATGAGGTTTCACCATGTTGTCCAGGCTGATCTTAAACTCCTGGACTCCAGTGATCCACCCACCTTGCTCTCCCAAATACTGGGATTACAGGCATAAGCCACCATGCCTGGCCAGTATTCGTTAAGTATTTGATTAAATGCCTTGTTTTGCACCACTGTTTTGAGAAAACAACCTCTTTGTCCCTTTTCTTTTCTTTGATTTGGAACCACTCTGGCCTTCTCTGTAGTCCTATAAATTTGAGGACAGGCAGTTTTGATGCCTTTGGGCCTAGAATCTTGGCTCTCTTGTTCCCCTTTCCTGAGGCCACAGAATGGAAGCTGAGTGTACTTGAATGGTGGCAATTGGCTGTTACTCATGTAGGTATCCGCCAAGATTGACCCAGTTCTTGCTCTCCTTAACTCTTCAGTCTTTTAAAGGTACTTCTTTACCCTCCTCAAGAAGTATATATTGTATCTAGGATTTTTCTTTTCCTTCCTTCCCTCCCTCCCTCTCTCCTTCTCTCCCTTCTTCCTTCCCTCTATCACCTACTTTCTCTCTCCTCCCTCCCTTACTTTCTCTCTCCTCCCTCCCTTACTTTCTCTCTCCTCCCTCCCTCTCTCTTTTTCCTTCCTTCCCTCCCTCCCTCCTACTTTCCCTCCCTCCCTCTCTCCCTTCTTCCTTCCCCCCCTGCTACTTTCTCTCTCCTCCCTCCCTCTCTCCTTTTTCTCCTTACTTCCCTTCCTCCCTCCCTCCCTCCCTCTCTCCTCTCCTTCCTTCCCTCCTTCCTTCCCTTCACTTCCTCTCTCCTTCTTTCCTTGCTTTCTCTCTTTCTTTCCTCTTTTCCTTGCTTTCCAGCAGGATAGTTCTGAATAACTTAGCCCTCTAATCCTAGAAACAAGGTATTTAAAAATCTATTTAGAAATAGTAAATTATTAACAACTGACAATAAGCCTTAAAATGGGCATCCCCTTTTAGGATTCTTTTAGATTTGTCAGTCAAGGCAGATAACATAGATCATCAGTCAGTATAAAAATATGTCACTTATATATTTCCAGTAAAAAGATCCTTAAAAATGACCCACAATTATAAAACCTTTCCAAGAAATGAGTAACTCTAATAATTAGCATAACTTACTAGAATTTATTCTTTACACTTACCATCAATATACTTCCTAAGGCAAGAAGTCAAACTCAAACTGGCTTAAGCTATAAAGGGTATTTGTTGACTCAGATGGAAAGACTTGGGATGGATTACTTCAGGAACAGCTAGATCCAGGAATTCAAGTATTGTTATTAGGCATAGTGTCTGTCTGCCTGATCTTCTGTGTTAGCTGCAGTCTCTGGTAAGCTCTCCTTTGGTGGTGAGATAGATTTTAGGAACTCCGGACTCACAGTCTGTGCTTGAAGTCAATGATCTCCAAACTTCGTTGATTATGTACCTAACAGTAAAAGTTGAGCAGAATAGTCCCAACATGTATATATTTCTTTATATGATATGCTACTAGATACTACTTTTGTGTGTTATATAATGTATATTCTTTGTTATGGTATACATATGCTGTAAGTTATATTGCTGTGTTGTATGTATATTCTATGTTATACTAATTATGGAGTTCAATGTTTAGTTTTTAATGTAAATAATAAAATAAAAATACTAATATTTTTTATACTCCCAATGGATTGTTTTCTGCACCCCACTTTGGGGACTACAATAACAGTCCTGTGAACCATCTCTCATTGGTTCTTTTTGGCCTACCCTGAGTCATGTGCCCATTCCTGAGTCCAGAGTCCTTGAAATAGTAAAAGCAAATTTTTATTAATGTAAAGTGACAAATATCTGACTAGGCTTAAATTGAGAGATGCTATTTATCTTTGTGAAGCTATTTATATTCTGGAATCACTGATACTTTATCCAAAAAAAGGGTCATAGTCCTTCTCTCAGTACAGAGTTACAGAACAAAGATTCTCTTCTTCCATAACAATCTAATTCCATTCGTTTATACTAAATTTCTGTAATGTCATACCTGGAGTATCATGAAAATGTCCTGTCTGGTTTTTGTTCATATACCCACTCACATACAATTCGTACATACACACTCACACAAACATAAACACACATACTTTCTCTAGTGACAGGTGAACGCTCTATGTTAAGAAGTAGGAATTGATGAGTCTTGTAAGTAAAATCCAATTTTTATAATTCTTGAGATTGGCTGTTTTTTTAATTTTGTTTTTAATTTTTAATTTTTTGAGAGAGAGTCTCACTCTGTCACCCAGGCTGGAGTACAGTGGCGTGATCTTGGCTCACTGCAACCTCCACCTCCTAAGTTCAAGCAATTCTTCTGTCTCCACCTCCCTAGTAACTGAGATTACAGGGGCCCGCCACCACACCCAGCTAATTTTTGTATTTTTAGTAGAGATGAGGTTTCACCATGTTGGTTAGGCTGGTCTCAAACTCCTGACCTCAAATGATCTGCCCGCCTCAGTCTCCTAAAGTGCTGGGATTACAGGTGTGAGCCGCCATGCCTGGCTGAGATTGGCCATTTTGAACAAGATTGGTGGCTGTGTGGAAAAGTAGGAGGTAGAGGGTCTGGAATAATTTTTCATGTAGTTTTAGAAATGGGAGACGGTCCCTGCCATAGCTAGAGTTCTTTTTTATTCTGTGTTCATAAAGAGGCTTTTCACTGTATGACATGCCATGTGTACCAGCTCAAGTTTAGGGAAAGCAAGTTACTTCAAAAGGAGCTGAAGGAGAGGCTTTCCTGGGTATTTAAAATTAATCTTCTGTGGCAGAAATGCAATGGCACGTCATGATTCTGAGATGAAAGAAGAATGTCTAAGGGAAGACCTGAAGTTTTACTTCATGAGCCCTTGTGAAAAATACCGAGCCAGATGCCAGATTCCGTGGAAACTGGGTTTGCAGATTTTGAAGATAGTCATGGTCACCACACAGGTAACTTATATTATTATTTCATTTGATTTTTCCCTTACCCCAAGACAAAACTCTTTTCATGTGTTCTGTACTTGACTTTTGTTCTGAAAAGCCCACATTCAAGTTCCTAAAACTAAAATTATGTTGACTCTGGAGAGCAGAGGGTAGGTTGAAGTTCTGTTTAGAAGACAATCTTAGTAAGAGATCCTGAGGTCCTCTCTGTACAGGTTCTGTAAATGCTGAATAAATGTCGATCTGTGGTGAGGGGTTTCTATCTCTGAGTGACACACATTTGTGTTCTGGAACTCTCTTTATTAAACACAGCTTATTCAAATATACTTTCAAAATCTGCATTTTTTTGTCTTCAGACTTACAGAATCCTAAGTTTTCCTTGTATCATATCAATGTGCTCTATCTAAGTAAACACTGATCCCAGGCACTATCAGGATTATACAAAAGCTGCATTTAGACCTTTTGTTCAAGTTCATATTGTTGAGCTCTTTATTACCGGTATCAAAACAGCCATCAGAGTTTTCCTCTAGTTTTGGGGCCTGTATTGCTGAACCAGTATTGGGGAGGCTTCTCTATAGGTCAAGGGTCCCCAATCCCTGGGCCATGGACCTGTTAGGAACCAGGCTGCACAGCAGGAGGTGAGTGGTAGGCAAGGGAGCAAAGCTTTATCTGTTTTTATAGCTGCTCCCCATGGCTTGCAGTACTGCCTGAGTTCTGCCGCCTGTCAGATCAGTGGTGGCATTAGATTCTCATAGGAGCGCAAACCCAATTGTTAACTGCACATTCAAAGGATCTAGGTTGCAGGCTCCTTATGAGAATCAAATGCCTGATGATCTGTCACTGTTTCCCACCACCCCTAGATGGGACCTTCTACTTACAGGAAAACAAGCTCAGGGCCCCCACTGATTCTACATTATGGTGAGTTGCATAATTGTTTCATTATATATTACAATGTAGTAATAATAGAAATAAAATGCACAACTAGTGTAATGCACTTGAATCATCCTGAAACCATTACCCACCCACCCCCACCCCCACCCACCCGCTCCAGTCCCTGGAAAAATTGTCTTCCGCAAAACCAGTCCCTGGTGCCAACAAGGCTGGGAATCATTGCCGTAGTTAACTATATTTGAAACACATGCCCTTTTAAACTGATTAGGGATATGTGGCTCTATTGGCAAATAATCATTCTGTTATCAGTGTAGAGGTGTGTAAAGATGTTATTTCTGGTACATAAAAATAAATACTTAAAAATACCTTTATGTAGTTTTAGAAATGGGAGAAGGTCCCTGCCATAACTAGAGTTGCTTCTTTATTCTGTGTTCATAAAGAGGCTTTTCAGTGTATGATATGCCATATGTACCAGCTCAAGTTTAGGGAAAGCAAGTTACTTCCAAAGAAACGACAAGGTTGAGATGCAAAGACGTTGTTAAATGTGTATGCTTATTGTTAGCTTATTTTCATTCTCATTCTTGGTTTTGAAGTTTTGGTCTTGGCAACCAATAATATATCTATTCTAGATATAGGTCCTGTCTTCAGAATTTGCAGTGTAGGAATATAGATCAGTTAATTAAGCTGCTTCTAGCTTTGTCTTATGCCTACCTTTCTTATCCATATACATTCGATGCTAATATTATCTTAATTTTTCATAGAATAGCCTTTATTGTGTCACTCTCCTGTTCAGAAACTTTATTGTGTCACTCTCCTGTTCAAAACCCTACTTCCTGTAATCCCAGCATTTTGGGAGGCCGAGGCGGGTGGATCACGAGGTCAGGAGATCGACACCATCCTGGCTAACACGGTGAAACCCTGTTTCTACTAAAAATACAAAAAATTAGCTGGGCGTGGTGGCGGGCGCCTGTAATCCCAGCTACTGGGGAGGCTGAGGCAGGAGAATGGCATGAACCTGGGAGGCGGAGCTTGCAGTGAGCTGAGATCGCACCACTGCACTCCAGTCTGGGCGACAGAGCGAGACTCGACTCAAAAAAACAAACAAAACAGAAAACAAACAAAAAAACCCCCCTACTTCCCAAGAAGAAAATTTCACCTCTCTAGCCTGGAATTCAAAGAGTTCCAGTCTCCTTCAACTTGTCTTTCCAACAAGTTTTCATCTGCTGTTTCCTACCCAAATCCCAGTCAGACAGGCCAACCCAATGATTCTCTTCCACATCCTGTTTGTTCCTCCAAGTCCAGGGTGATTCTTTTTCTCCTCACCTTTCAGGTACTATTTGAAGTCCCATCTCCCCCACTGGGCCTTGCCTGACCATCCAGCACGTGGTTTTCTTTAGTACTTCTTCCTGTCTACATGACTGATTTTATTTTTTATTATTTTTTCAAGGTGGAGTCTCTCTGTGTCACCCAGGCTGGAGTGCAGTGGCACAATCATAGCTTACTGCAACCTCGAACTCCTGAGCTCAAGAGATCTTCCCACCTCAGCCTTTTAAACAGCTGACTAAAGGCACATGCCACTGCACCTGGCTTTTTATTTTATTTTTGTAGAGATGGGGTCTTGCTTTGTTGCCCAGACTATATTTGAACTTGTGGTTTCAAATAGTCCTCTCGCCTTGGCCTACCAACGGGCTGGGATTACAGGCATAAGCCACTGTGCCCAACCTACTAATTTTACTTTAAATAACAAAATATTTCTGGGAACTATAGTTTACTTTTCATATAGGCATACCCTGCTTCCCCTAATAAAATTGGGAAGGATTAAACTTTTGTTTCCATATAGGATCATTCTAACAAATTTTGCTATTTGGGTGATATCTAATTGGAGCAGATTTCTTGTTTACCATTCCTTGCATAATATCTCACTTTTCCCTCCCTCTCTTTTTCTGTTTTTTTTTTTTTTTTTTTTTTTTTTTTTTTTTTTGTGCTCCATCCTCAAGTCTAATGGGATGGGTATGAGGGCTGATGAGAAAGAAAACAATTTTTTAAATTCTTACTCTGAATTCTGCAGTAATTTATAATCTTGAGAGAGGTGTCTACATTCTTTTGCTAGTTCTATTCTTTCTCTCCCATATCTTTTGTACATAATTAGAGCAGCATCTTGTTTTTACCTGGTACAGAATATTTTATCCTACATTGATTTCATAATGAGGTCTTAAATTTACAATCTTTGCCAGACTACACTTATAAGTAATTATTTTTCTGTCTTGTATCATACTCTCAGCAAATCTTAATGTCTAATTAGTGGGACTAGGATGCATTTTGCTGTCAACGCCTTTAAAAAAAAAACCCAGTCATTTGGACAATACCATCTTCCTTACTCTTACTCTGCAGTGAGTGTTTGGTTCTGTCATAACAAGAAAGGGACTT
Organism: Papio anubis; assembly: GCF_008728515.1. Taxonomy (NCBI): domain Eukaryota; kingdom Metazoa; phylum Chordata; class Mammalia; order Primates; family Cercopithecidae; genus Papio; species Papio anubis. The sequence goes on along the minus strand of NC_044976.1, from coordinate 83,332,585 downwards.
CGCAGTTTCCTTCCCAGGATTTGTCTCCTTTAAGAGATGACTTGAAAATCCCAACCTTCCCCAGTGCTGGGCCATGCATTTTGATCTTGGCTTGTTCTATGAATAGAATGGAGGAAATTTCTTGCTCCTGATGCCAGATAGGGGAGGTTCCAAGCAGAGATTACAACAGAGTCCTCTCATCCCCAAAGCTGAGTTTTGATGAGCTTTGAGTTTAAGGTTGTGGCTTCAAATATCAGCAAACTATATACCACTTTCATAGTCAATTTGTTCATTCCCTAGTTCACATTTTGTTTGTTTATTTGTTTCTTTAGCTTTACTATTGTGGGAGGAATGGGTCTAATATCCCTGCCTCTAGAGTTAAATTGGCAGCATTTCAGTTTAAGAGGTTGTGGGGCCAAGAGGTTGAGAGAACAAACAGACTCTAGAATCAAACAGACCTGGGTCCAGATCCTTACTCTAACATTTTCTGGATATTCCAACCTGGATAAATTACTTGACTTCAGATGTATCAAATGGGATTATATTCATCAGCTGATTCAGTGTTTGACGTTGTGATGGGCATTATTTCATTTCCTGAGTATATGATAGTAGGGGAAAAGGAAAAACATTCCTGTCCTTGCAGAGCACAGTGTAATAGCTCCCTCATAGGGTATTGAGAATTAAATGAAAAATAATAAATTTTAGCACAATGCCTGGTTCTCAACAGATAAGAGTTGTTATTCAGTACCATGCAGTGTTGTTCTTTTCCACATTGTATCCCAGCTTGGCTCAGAGTAAGCACTCAGCAAACTTTGATTGAAGAACTTCATTCATGTGTGGTGTGTATACCAGTTTTTTCATATGTGTCAGTAGTTTTAATAAAACTTTGAAGCAATCGTGTGTGTTGTTTCCCTGGTTTACATTTTACCTTTCAAGAGCAACATGACCTTTTCTGGCTTCTCCTACAGGCACCATTGACAGAAATCACATGCTTAGAAGAACTTATAACCTTCTGTTGCTTAATTTTCAGCACAAGTTGGATGATGTGGGACTTCTTATGTGATGTTTTCCTTAGAATAGCTGAGTTTTAGCAGTTGCACAATCCTTTGACATGGCATTTGAGGAATGTGACATGGAGTCTCAAATGCTGAACAGTAGCATCTGTGTACATTCTCAAGTGATAGTTGCCTTTCCTAATTTTGAAAAGCTAGCACTTAAATTCATTAGAAGAAGCATCCCAAAAAACTTTTTCAGCAGAAGGAAGTTGTTTTTGTAGCATAACACAGATGACGTTGGAATTAGACTTGGCTTCCATTCTGGTTAGGTGACTTAGGCAATTTAATGAAGCTAAATCTCAGGTTCCACATACGTAAAATGGAATAACAGTAGTAACATTTTCATAGACCACTTGGAGTAAAGGAGACACTGCATGTAAAGCAGTTAGCACAGTACCTGGCATATAATAATTGCTGAAAATGGTGACTATTTTTCCTAATTGTTTAGTATTTTTTAAAATGACAAAATATAAAAGCTAAAAAATGTAAACCATGAAAAAAACCTTATGCCTATATGTTGTTTGCATATGCAAATTAATATTAGCTATTTTGCTTTATTTTTTTAGAGACAGGTCTTGCTATATTGCCAAGGCTAGCCTTGAACTCCTGGGCTTAAGCGATCCTCCCACCTCGGCCTCCCAAGCAGCTGGGACTACAGCCACAGACCACCTCACCCTGCTAAATTAACATTAGTTTTATCTGAATTGTTCAGAATTGTGTCTTGTATATTATTGTTTAGATGTATCATTTTGAACCATGGAATGACAACAAATAACAGAACTGTCAGTGTCATCTAGTTACACTTGCTAATTTTACATATGAAGAAAACAGTCCCAAAATTTGGTGGCTTAGTTGAGTGAGGACTTGGGGCAAACCTTCTAGTCTCATTGTTTTATAAGGCAGCTGAAGAGATCACTTAGGGAGGTGGGGAGAGGTGTGTGGGACAGGGCTTATAGAGATTTGACTACCAGCACTGCCTGTGTGTGTATGTAAGAGAGACAGAGAAGACACGAATAAGAGTGCATGCATGTGAGAGAGTGTGAATGTACGCTTGTGCATGTGGGAGTGCGTGCATGATGGGGTATTTGTGTAGCTGTGTGTGTAGTTTCCTAGGTTTTTTGTAAACTTTTGGTGTTAATTTCCTCCATTTTTGGGTTCCAAGAAGAAAACTTTCACTTCTGGTGAAGAGAACCCTTGGGTGCCTAAATTCTGCCAGAATACAATGACAATGAAAGGGAGAATAAGTGGGCATTTTTCAGGAGTAGGTGGATGCTTGGTGACAGTGAATGGGTTTGACATCATACAAGTAAAGCATGCTCTGTTATTCTTTCATGTGCTTTGATACTGTAGAATTTGGTGAGGGAAACTCTCAGGTGTAAATTTTATACAAGAATTCTTACAGAGCTGAATTAATTGAATTCTTTTGACAACTATTACCTCCTAGCTGAAGTAAGTATTTATGTAGGCTACTTTTAAAAGACATATGTAAAACATAGCTGTGATTTTAAAAAATACTACAATTTCTAAACCTTTTTTTTTTTTTTTGAGACGGAGTCTCGCTCTGTCGCCCCAGCTGGAGTGCAGTGGCCGGATCTCAGCTCACTGCAAGCTCCACCTCCCGAGTTTAAGCCATTCTCCTGGCTCAGCCTCCTGAGTAGCTGGGACTACAGGTGCCCGCCACCTCGCCCAGCTAGTTTTTTGTATTTTTTAGTAGAGACAGGGTTTCACCGTGTTAGCCAGGATGGTGTCGATCTCCTGACCTCATGATCCGCCTGCCTCGGCCTCCCAAAGTGCTGGGATTACAGGCTTGAGCCACCGCACCCAGCCAATTTCTAAATCTCAAATCAATACAATGAGTTACTGCTTTACTAAGTAATCGATTTTGAAAACAATTAACTTGAAATCCAAGTATGAGAAAAATGGATTGAGACTTAGCTGATTTGGATTCTTTCTTTCTTAATTAAAGGCCAGTAGGGTCACTAGTCATTGGGAGCAGTAATCTCTTCTAATTTTATGCTACTTTGAATTGCTGGTGTAGCTTGATGAGGTTATTCTTCTGTGGGACTTGTGTTTTGACATTGATGCTATTAGTATAAACCAAAAAAATTGATATTCTTTTCTGATGTTTATAGGTAATTGTTGATGATAGTGAGAAGACATTTGCCTCCCCTGATAAATGGTATATTTCATGTATTTCTATTTTATTTTATTTTTTAGCTTGTTCGTTTTGGTTTAAGTAACCAGCTGGTGGTTGCTTTCAAAGAAGATAACACTGTTGCTTTTAAGCACTTGTTTTTGAAAGGATATTCTGGTACAGATGAAGATGACTACAGCTGCAGTGTATATACTCAGGAGGATGCCTATGAGAGCATCTTTTTTGCTATTAATCAGGCAAGTGTTTTGTTGTGAATGACCTATACTTTAACAATGTATTGATACGTGGCCTTGTCTTAGCAAACAAACAAAAATTATACATATGTTAAAATATTCTAATGTAAGTTTTGCAGTCTGCCAAAAAATGTTTATTGCTATTTCTGAAGCTACATTTCTTTTTTTTTTTTTTTGAGACAGAGTCTCCCTCTGTTGCCGAGGCTGGGGTGCACTGCAAGCTCCGCCTCCAGGGTTCACATCATTCTCCTGCCTCAGCCTCCCGAGTAGCTGAGACTACAGGCGCCCGCCACCACGCCCAGCTAATGTTTTGTATATTTAGTAGAGACGGGGTTTCACTGTGTTAGCCAGGATGGTCTTGATCTCCTGACCTCGTGATCCGCCCACCTTGGCCCCCCAAAGTGCTGGGATTACAGGCCTCTGAAGCTACATTTCTACACAAAAGAGTTTCCTATTTTGACTTTTAAAAAAAGATTTATCTTTTTAATTTATCACTTCATACCTACTGCTTTTGGAAAATTACCCCAGATCAAATAGCAAGAGTAGATTTTTAATCTCAGAAGGCTTGATGAAAGCTTAGTATAAAATCAAAGATTCCAGCCTGGCGTGGTGACTCATGCCTGTAATCCCAGCACTCTGGGAGGCTAAAGTGGGTTGATCCTTTGAGTCCAGGAGTTTGAGACCAGTCTGGGCAACATTGTGAAACCCCATCTCTACAGAAATAAATACATAAATAAATAATAAAATAAATAAATAAACAAACAAACAATCAGGGATTCTGTGGCCTTAATTGTGATGTTTTAGCATTAATAACCCTAGCTGAATCTCAAGAATATGGAACATAAAATAGTTGTATGTAGACAGGTCTGAGAAAGCAGATTTGTAGACTTAAAGAAATAATTTAGGAAAGAGAAACTGTTCCTGTTCTTTTCCGTTCATTCAAAAAATATTGAAGTATCTAATATGTAGCAGGTGTTATTCCAGACATTGAGGATGCAGCAGTGAATAACACAGACAAAACACCTTCCTTTATAGAGCTTGATTCTAGAAGGAAGAGTTAGACAAAAAGAAGTGAAATGTATACTATCAAATGCTGGCTCCCTGAGAACACCACACAAAAAACATGTTGATGAGCAAAGCTGAGCTTATTACTTAGAGTGGTAAGGGAGATGCTATATTGATCAGATGCCATATTGCCTTTGGTAAGGAGGGAGTTCTTTAATGTGAGGGGAGCTTGATTAGAATTAGGTAAGGATGATGATATAATAATTTAGGACTGATGAACATGGCAAGGTGAGGATTGGGGAGGCAGTTTCAAACAATCTTGGAGTTGTTTTCAGACAAAATCTTCCAATTGATATATATTTCAATGAGTTTTTTTGGATGTTCCTGAAATAATACAGGGACTTTTATGGTCCAGGGCAAAAATTTTCAGTAATAGTAAAATCATATTAATGAAGACAGAGCTAGTAAAGCCCTATTAGTGCAGATAGCCAACAGTAAAGCCATGTTAACGTAAGCTCAGGTAAGCTAATGTTGGTTCATGTTAGTCATTGATATAAGCTGTGGAGTGTGGATGGCTCATGTCCTCAGTAGATGTTAGAAAGTAATAACTGCTAAGGAGTAAAGCAGGGAAGGAGATGTGAAGTGCCTGGGTGTGGTGATAGATGTTTGTGATTTTCTTTCTTTCTTTTTTACTGCATTTATTTTATTTTTATTTGACAGGGCATAATTGTACCCAGTATATAGTTATGGGGTACAATGTGATGTTTTGATGTATGTTTGCAATTTTCCTTGGCTTAGGGATGGAAGGCCTCACTGAGGTGTGGAATTGAGAGCTGAAGGAGTGAGTAAACCCAGCGGCTATGTACATGGGTCTCCAGGCAGAGGGAACAGCAAAGGCCAGAGGCAAAAATAGGCGTGTGAGCTCCAGGAAGTGCCTGGAGGCCAGTGCAGCTTTGTGGCGGGGCGGGGGAGCCAAGGAACTGGAGTAGGAGATGAGGTCCTAGAGATAAGGCAGGACCTTGGCTTTGGTTGAGTGAGGTGGGAGCCGTCCATCACCATGTTTAGTTTCGAGTTCTGTGAGGCAGTGTCTTGCTGAACAACCTGAGAAGATTTCTTTGTAGTATTTTAAATCGGGAAGTTCTATTGAGGGACATGATGTAAACAATACAAAGTAACTAAAAGTACATTCTATATGCTATAACCTCTGATCAAAGTTTTAAAAGGTCATATGTGGTTTTTATTTGACTATTTTTTAATAGTATCATCAGCTAAAGGACATTACCCTGGGGACCCTTGGTTATGGAGAAAATGAAGACAATAGAATTGGCTTAAAAGTCTGTAAGCAGCATTACAAGAAAGGGACCATGTTTCCTTCTAATGAGACACTGAATATTGACAACGACATTGAGCTCGGTAATGCAGTGATAATTTCATGATGTGCCTTTATCGTCTTGTGGTAAGAGCAAAAATGCCCTCATGTGCTAGCAACCCAGATGGAACAACATTGCTTTAGTGACAGCTAACCTGTCAGGGGCTGACACTCCAACATTGGCCTGCAGAGGGGCTTTGGCTCAGGAAACTGTGGGGTTGTGGCCATGGGACAGGGACAGCATTTGTGGATGTATTTGGAGCAACTCAAAAGATAGTTGGTTTTGGGGTATATTCACAGGTCCTGTTTTTGGGGTTTTTTCCCCTAGGAGGGGATGATTAGGCTTTTTGAAAAAATGGTCTGTATGTGTTAAATGAAATAATATATGTAAAGATGCTTTGTATACTTGTTTTTATTATTTGTAAAATACAGAAATGCTCTTCAAAGGTGAATTGTGATTAATAATTCATTTTCTCTCTTAGGAGATCCCTTGGCAACAAGTTAATGGCTAATCAAGTCGAATTGTTTTGTGCTATTTTGTTAAGCATTTAAGAGCATACTGTATATAAATGCGAGGTGTTTGGCTTAAGACTTTTTGTTTTTTTTTAATACTGTTTTATTATTTTATTGTTTTGTTATTCACTCAACAAACCTCTGGTGTGTAGTCATCATGTCCAGAGCACTCAGTTTTATGTGCTGGGGTTGCAAAGATTAATCAGTTGTGGCTCCTCAAGTACTAACAGTTCAGGAGTAGGGATTCTAACAGCAGTTTAAATTTAGAATACTTTTATTAAAATTAGAGTTTCACATTGATGAGTTCATTTGATCGTACTTCCTATAATCTGATCTTAAGGTGCCTTGATGACACAACAGGAGAATACCCTATGAGACAGAGGTTTTAATTTTTCTATAGGCTGCCCACTCAGAATCTCTTCGTGAGTAAATGTGTCATGTGCTCTTGACTCTGAAAGAACCAGCCCATAAGCCAGCACATGTGGTATCTGGCTCCCACGGTGCTTTCAGAGACCATCTAGAGGAGAGTTACCTGGTTCTGTAGCTGGCAACATTGAAATGTCACTTGTCACTTGTCTTATCTCCCTGGAAGCTTCTGCTAACTTGAGATCTATTTGGTAGTCCACCTACAGGGGCTAATCCTGTTTTAATCTTTTACCTGGGTGGTCAGCTATGCTCTTCCCTGTAGGTGATTCCAGTAACTGTGACAGGAGGACTTGTCCTGTTACCCTCTGTTTCAAGTAAGCCATCTGTCCCTTGTCCTTTTAAAAATATGTGACTCTAATTGGATGTACCATACAGTGGTTTCCCAGTGATTCATATACTGTTTTTCTCAATTGATTTTTCTTGGAAAATTGATTAAAGAAATGTGACCAAAGTCATACCAGTGGCTAGATAGCACTGGCAATGCTGGAAAGCAGGATTTATTTCCTGCCCATTGGGCAGTCTTTCCCTTGTTCATTTCATTGCGCTCAGAATATGGACTATGTTTAACTAAATGGACAGAGGTTGGTTATTAATGAGTTTATTTTAACAGAAATTGCTTAAATATGTTAATTGTATTCTTTGACTTATTAAATATAACTTGTCAAAGAGAATCTTCTGACATCCCCAAAAGGTATAATGAAGATTCTTCAAATATGTGATACTAGATTTTAGGCCTTCTTTCCTTGGATATGTTGAAGGAAGCCTGCAGATACAAATAAGATTGAGTTTGACTTCATTCATTTGGCACTGTAGTTGATGTAGATGAATTAGCAGAAGCTGTTCCAGATTAACTACTTATGAATTTTGCACTATCTTTACTATTATGGGAATCATCCTTCAGTGTTCTAAACACAGATATTTGCCTACACGCCCAGCGTTCCTGGCGGGCTTATATTTAGCTTCACAGCTGATTGTGTAGATCAAGATTAGTGTTTCCCTTAATTTATGCTAATGGGTATATCCCTCCTGGTTCTGCCTCGAGAACTACAGCTTTCCAGGTCAGCCTCATTGGGAGGACTGTTATGAATCCTGTCAAAAAAATGTTTGGCTGGGCGCAGTGGCTCACGCCCTTAATCCCAGCACTTTGGGAGGCCAAGGCGGGCGGATTACCTGAGGTCGGGAGTTCGAGACCAGCCTGACCAACATGGAGAAACCCCATCTCTACTAAAATTACAAAATTATCCAGGCGTGGTGGCACATGCCTGTAATCCCAGCTACTTGGGAGGCTGAGGCAGGAGAATTGCTTGAACCCAGGAGGCAGAGGCTGCGGTGAGCCAAGATTGCACCATCCATCGCACTCTAGCCTGGGCAACAAGAGCTAAATTCCTTCTCAAAAAAAAAAATAACATTTGAGTAACTCACATTTTAATATAGTGTTTCATTTTCTGTAATACAATTTTTGAGTGTCTTATATTCTTTTCCACATGTTCTTAGCATGAGACATTATGACCATTTCATCATTTTTCCTTCTGTTTTAGGAACAGCAGGAATTTACCCTCCCCCTGAAAGGATGATTTCTTTGGCTGGAGTATTCTGTGAGATTCATATTCATTTGAGTTATGAGGCTGTTACTGTAGATATCAGTTTATTCTGCCTGAAGTTTGATGTTTTACTTAGGGCTTTTGCTATCTTGAAAAAACAACACAAAACGAACAAACTCAGTTCTGTTGCTACCACGTGCTTGGCGGCCTCGGCAGCAATGGCTATAAGTGGAAAGTCAGCCAGACTTCAGAGAGTTCTGAATGAATATTTAAACAAAGTGTAACCCTATAATTACAAAATCACACAAAATTTGAACAACCAAACAGACTTTTATAAGGCAAATTTTACAAATAGTGTAAAATTAACTAACAGAATTCTGTTCAATTTCTGTGAATCTAAGATACCATTTTTTTGAAAGACTCATCTGCTTTAGAGATGCTTAAAAGTAAAAAAAGTTGCATCTTAGAATAAATGAAATACAGGAGAAAAAGGCCTAGGACAGTGTGTGGCACAGAGAGCTTGAACATGTTTCTTCTTTCAGAATATAGTTGTTTACTCAGATCAGTTTAACTTTTTTTTTTTTTTTTAACTTCACCTTAGAATAAGAATGTTAGAGGTAGGAGGACCTTACATATCATCATTTTGACCTTTACAGTTGAGGAAACTGATGCTCAGTCAAGGTAAGCAACTAAGTCATGTAATGATTTAGTGACAGTAGGTCTTTCCTACTGAAAACCCAGCAACATGGGCATCAGCTGGGAGTTTATGAGAAATGCAGAATCTCAGGCCATGCCCTAGAGCCTCTGAATCCAAAAGTGCTTCTTAGCAGCAAGCTCCCCAAGTGGTTCACACACGTTAAATGTTTGAAGCACTGGTTCAGTGATCTCCAACTAAAGATCTTTGACTTCACATAGACATCTTTTTTACTGACTTCATCCAGTTCTTCACTGTCCATCACCACCTCCTGCCTTCAGTGCCTTCTGGATCCTACTTCGAAATCTTTGTGCATCAATATCACATTACAAAAGCCGTCAGAATGCTTGCCTCTCCTCCCTTCTCAACTGGATCCACTCAATCACCATTAGTCCCCAGCCTCTTCCATCCCTGTGTCCAGCTGATGCTTACTGGAGAAGTGTGCCAGATAGAAAGAACACCCTCATCTTCTTGCCATCATGTCTTCAAAGCTTCTTGCATAACTTGCTTCCACTTCTTTTCACCCTTGTGTTACAAAGGAGTACAGAGGTGAGGCCACAGTTAAAACCCTCACCAGAGCAGCGGGACACACTCCTTTCAGTTTCTGGGGAGTTGTGCCCTTTCTCTAGAAAGGTGTACCCAAATTTGCATCTCAAATCCAAACTTCCCTGAGCTCCACGCTCCTCATATATCCAACTGACTATCTGACAACTCCGCTGTGTTGCCTAATAGGAATTTCAAAACTGCTGTGTCTAAAACAGAACACTTTTAGCCTCCCCCATCTCCCTACCTACCCTGTGGCCCAAGCTGTTTCTTTCTTAGACTTCCCGAGTTTGAAAATGATACCAACATTTTCATATCATACTGTAATAACCTTGGTTATTCAAGCCCTGTACTTGAAGTTGTCAGTTGCCCCATTTTCACTGCCACCATTGTCATCCAAGCCACTACTTGCTTAGATGGTCTCCCTGCTTCTGGTCTTGCCTCTACCAGCCTCTTCCCTGCCCTGCAGAAACTGCAGTGGTAAATCAGATCATACCTCTTCCAGGCTTAAAAATCATTAGTGGCTTCCCATCCCATTTAGAATAAAATCCACAAGTCCTTTTAGAAACTAACCTCCTGCCTGCCTCTCCAGACCCCTGTCCTCACATTTCTGTTGTAGCATCCTTTCTGTTTGTTGAGCAAGCCAGGCCCTTTCTTGCTTGGAGGCCTTAGTGCTTGATTTTTTTTTTTTCCTATTTGGATCTATGCATAGCTGGTTCTTTTTCCTTTTAGGAAAAAGGTTTCAGTTCAAACATCTTTTGCACCTTTAAAGTCATTCCCTAACTATCTTTCCTAAGGTGGACTCTCCCTCTCTATTAGTCTGTTCTCATGCTGCTAATAAAGACATACCCAAGACTGGGTAATTTATAAAGGAAAGAGGTTTAATTGACTCACAGTTCTGCAGGGCTGGGGAGGCCTCAGGAAACTTACAGTCATGGTGGAAGGGGAAGCAAACACATCCTTCTTCACATGGTGGCAGGAAGGAGAAGTGCAGAGCAAAGTGAGGAAAGCCTCTTATAAAACCATCAGATCTCATGAGAACTCACCCATTATCACAAGAATAGCAGCATGGGGGTAACTGCCCCCATGATTCAATTACCTCCTGCTGGGTCCCTCCCACGACATGTGGGGATTATGGAAACTACAATTCAAGACGAGATTTGGTTGGGGACACAGCCAATCCATATCACCCTTTTAGTTATTCTTGTTCACTTTATCTTCAAAGTACTTCTCACACTGTGAAATTATCTTGTATATATTTTTGCTTATTGTTATTTCCCCCACTAGAATGTGAGCTCCATGAAGATGGTGACCGTGTCTGTCTTGTTCATTGCTTTAGCTTCAGTGCCTCGCACAGTGCCTGGCTTTCAGCAAATATTTACCGAATAAATGAATGAGTTGAGTACGGAGCCTGGGTCTTTGGTATTCTTCTAAAATATGTGCTCAGAGGTCAACCTCCTCAGTGCACTGGTAGAGCTCAGGCTCTAGAACCAAGCACAAGTAGATTTAACTTTTGGATAGCGAGTAGCTACCTGTATGACCTTGAGGAAGTTTCTTGGCCTCTCTGGACCTTGGTTTGTTCATTTGTGAAATGACAGTAATAGTGCCTATCACACAAGATTGCTTTGAAGATTAAATGGGATGATGCATTAATTGAGATAATATATAAAGTCCAACACAGTGTCTGGTATGGAGTTAAGTGCCCAATATGTTTTTGCTATTTCTATCATCAGTCTTTTCCTCCCTAAAAACAAGTTTCTTTTGACCAACTGCCCTCACTGTACTCATTAAGGTCTAATCAGGAAAACCAACATTGAATTGTTTTCTGACACTAATACTCCATCTGCCAAACACAGGGAGACATACTGTCTGCAAATGTCTTTTAAAAATATTATCTCTATTGAGTTGTCTGTTCAGCTCTGGGCCCTGTTTTTGGCTCAGGACATCTAATTTTCAGTAAACATAAGTGTATCCTGTGTATCAGGACATATTTTGAGTGCCAGCTAGATGCTAGGCAGTGGGCGTTTAGCAAGGTGCAACAAAGTTGTGCTCTTGATCTCAAAGACCTTATACTCTAGTTGGAAGGATAAATAGGCAAATGAAGAGTTGCAGTTGTGGAATAACACTTTTAAAGAATCAGCCAGTGAGTTTTCCAAGATTCATGGACACCTACTAGGTGCCAGGCACTGCACAAGGCCCCGACTGCACAAGGCCCCGACTTTTCCATTTCAAAGTCAGCATGGAAGGGGCAGCAACAGCCTGGGCGAGGGTCACCCATGCTGGTTTCATACCAATTCTGTCACTAGGTTTCTGTGGCCTTGAAAGGTGCTTGTCTTTAGAGCTCCTTGTTTCCTGCTTTGTAAAACAAGGATGTTAGCCTACACAATAATGAGACTAATTTTTATGTAAGGTTCTTGGAATCATTCTTCTATTATTTACAGCTCATAATTTGTTTTTACTTGAATACAACCTGTGTTCTTTTTCCTTCTCTTTATTTTTTTTACTTTGAAAAAGTGCCAGACTTACCAGAAAAGTTACAAAATAGCACAAAAATTTCCTGTGTACCCTTCATCCAGATTTCCCCAATACTACCTTTTTTTTTTTTTTTTTTTTGGAGATGGAGTTTTGCTCTTGTCACCCAGGCTGGAGTGCAGTGGTGTGATCTCGGCTCACTGTAACCTCCGCCTCCCAGGTTCAAGCAATTCTCCTGCCTCAGCCTCTTGAGTAGCTGGGATTACAGGCGCCCACCACCATGCCCAGCTAATTTCTGTATGTTTATAGGGACAGGGTTTCACCATGTTGGTCAGACTAGTCTCGAACTCCTAACCTCATGATTTGCCCACCCTGGCCTCCCAAAGAGCTGGGATTATAGGCGTGAGTCACCGCACCTGGCTAGTACTAACGTTTTATCACATTTGCTTGATCATTCTTTCTATGCATAAACATTTCTCCTGGAGGTGCAGACATGCTGTTCCTTTGCCCCTAAATACTTCAGTGTGCATTTCCCCAAAAAGAGAACATTCTCCTGCACAACCACTATACAGTCCTCAAAATAATGAGTTAACATTAGTACAATACTATAATCTATAAACCCTATTCACATTTCATAAATTTTCCTAATGTTCTTTATCATAAACTGAAAACTGCACTCAACTCCAGGATCCTATTCAGGATAACATCTGGCATTTAGTTATCATGTCAAGTCTTTTTAGTCTAAAGTTTCTTGGATTTTGTTTGTTTAACTTTTATGATATTGATACATTTAAAGAGTAGAATGTCTCTCACATTGGGTTTTTCTGTTTCTTCATGACTAGATTGGGGTTATACATTTTTTGGCAGGAACACCACACAAGTGATGTCATGCTTCTCAGTTCATTGTATCAGGAGGTACATGTCTGTTTATCTCATTATTGTGATGTAACTTTGATCACTTGGTGATCAAAGTTGTGGTGCCTGCCAGGTTCTCCACTGTGAGGTTACTATCATTTTTCCTGAATAATTGTTAAGTATTTTCTAGGGAGATACTTTGGAACTCCCTAAGTAATCTGCTTCTTGTCACACTTTTGCCCACTAGTTTTAGCACCCAATTCCTGCCTGAAACAACCATTTCTTGTTCTTTCATTGCCCTAGATTGTGTTCACTTAGACCTTCAGGACCTTTCCAAGGACCCTCTGGACTGGAAGAACTCATCATTCTTCAGACTGGAATTTTATCGGTAAATACATTTTAAAGCGTTATTCCCCAAGAGATGAGGGTGGGAGAAGGATAATAGTATAGTAAGATTATGACAATTTATACCTTTCAATATATTTTATTCAGGCTCTTACAGGTTGAAATCTCCTTTCATCTTAAAGGCATTGACCTACAAACAATTCATTCCCGTGAGTTACCAGACTGTTACGTCTTTCAGAATACGGCAAGTATCTTTGTTTTACTATCCACTTCCTTTTATTTTTCCCTACACTTTTTGTTGATGCAGGGTATAAAACGCAGCAGCCTACAGATGTGTTAAATGCAGTTGTGTTTAAAACAGAAGTAGTGATACAATATGGTACTTTTTTTTTTTTTTCCGGAGACATAGTCTCGCTCTGTCACACAGGCTGGAGTGCAGTGGCGAGATCTCAGCTCACTACAATCTCTGCCTTCCAGATTCAAACAGTTTTCATGCCTCAGCCTCCCGAGTAGGTGGGATTACAGGCATGTGCCACCACACCTGGCTAACTTTTTTGTATTTGTATTAATAGTAAAGACAGGACAGAGTTTTGCCACATTGGCCAGGTTGGTCTCGAACTTCTGGCCTCAAGTGATCTGCCCACCTAGGCCTCCCAAAATGCTGGGATTACAGGCATGAGCCATCATGCCCAGCCTCATTATGGTATTGTTGATCCAGAGACCATTACTTCTGAAGATGAAGCAAGCCCTTTTCAACTTTTAAAAACTAAGTTTCTACATTGAAAAGAAGAGCTTAAACAATTGGCTTTGACTTTCTACTCTCCTAATACATTTTTTAAATTGTTTATGCCGGGTGCAGTGGCTCATGCCTGTAATCCCAGCACTTTGGGAGGCCGAGAGGCGGATCACGAGGTCAGGAGATGGAGACCAGCCTGGCTAACACGGTGAAATCCCGTCTCTACTAAAAATACAAAAAAATTAGCTGGGCGTGGTGGTGGGCGCCTGTAGTCCCAGCTACTAGGGAGGCTGAGGCGGGAGAATGGCGTTATCCCGGGAGGCGGAACTTGCAGTGAGCCAAGATCGCGCCACTGCATTCCAGCCTGGGCGACAGAGCAAGATTCCGTCTCAAAAAAAAAAAAAAAAAAAAAAAAAAAATTGTTTATGAAGGTGTTTTAAATGTCTATAGTACTCTTCCCAGCTTTAGAGGAAGGTCTTTGCAAGTGTTGTAGCAAATGTTTTCAAACCTCGAGGCATAAACTGCTCCACTGATGGGAAGACCAGTCTGCAAAGTAGCAGTTGTTTCTCTTTTTATTTTGGGAGGGGGCATGTAAGTATAGTAGAAGAGATGGTGCACTTTTATGGGGAAGTAAGCTGCCTTCTCATTTTCATACACTTTCTTTCTTTGTCCTTCTCTCCTTCCTTCTTTTTCTCCCTCCCTCCCTTTCCTGTTCCTTAAGGGACTAAACTGAATGCCTAGCTGAAAGTTGTATATACTGTCCTTTAGCAATTCAGAAGAGTGTTTCATTCAACTATCAATAAATACTTAATGAGTCCTTACTATGCACCAGGCATTTTGCTATGCCCTAGAGGCACAGTGGCCCTCAGGAAAGCTTACAGCCTAGTGGGGGAAACAGAAAAACAAGTAAATGAAATAAAAGTAACTACTGATTATGATATGTGATAAGGAAGAATGTCTCCAGCTGCAAGCTCTCTGGGGTGGGTGGGCCAGAGGAGCACTGGGAGCATCTGCAGGGATGAGGGAAAGGCAGGAGAGGAGCATGGAGTTTGGTCTGCAAGGATGAGGTCATTGATGACTTTGTCATGATATGGTCAGAAGTGTGGGTTTAAAAATATTGGCTTTTCATTTTTATTTTGTTCTTTGGACTTCTATCTGCTTTGAGAAAAGCATTTTAGGGGCCCTCCTGGAGGAAACAGAGACCTTGAGTGCCAGTGCTAGTGAAGGTTTAGTTATAACTTACAGGTATAGAAATGAAGATGGTATGGTTTAATTCTCAAACCTCTGGTTTGAGTGTGTGATCTTCTTGGGTAGACTTGGCTTGTGTTCAGAGACAGGCAGGTGCATGTGGATTTGATCATCTACATATCCGCTCTCCAAGCTCTGCCAGTGAACTTTTTGGTTTTCTTAATGTGTTCACCCTAATAAGTACTTGGCACATATCACTTATAAACTGTAAATGATTTAAATGATTGATTTAAATTTCATAAGGTAGAAGATTGAGGGCATTTGGACATCTTAAGTTCAGCCTGCAGTCTTGGAGCAATCTTTGTTCTTTCTGAAAGCATTATATGTAGCTCTTGAAACAAATAGAAAAATAATTTCTAGCCTAACAAAAACTAAATTTCATACCCAAAGAACTAAATTGAAGGAAATGTTTTTAAATTCAATTCAGAATAATAAATGAGATCATTGTGTTCTTTCAAAGATTAGTTAATTTTGGTTTTTATTCCTAGGACTGTTTGTCTGTTTTGCTCTAGGATTTCTCTGAACCAGATATCTGATATCCTGTATTTAGTAAAACTTCACATATTAGCCCTTTTAATCATATTTGTTTCATTAATAACAGAAAGTTGTGAAGAAATCCTGTGATGTGAACATTTTCATTGGTATAATTCTCTTTGTTGCCTTAATTTATGTCTTTATTGTGAGTTCCTTAGCCTCTAATTGTACTTGTGTTTGTTTTTTACAATTTTGACTTAAAACCTTCATGCTAGAGGACTGAGAGATTTATATAGCACCATTCCAATACTGGGGTATTCTGAATTTGATTATAAACTTACCTGTACTGTTGAGTTTTATGCTTTCACATGTTTTCATGATCACAATTATTGTTTGTTTCCAGTTTTAGTGCTCCTTCAAGCATTTCTTGAAAGGCTGGTCTAGTGGTGAAAATTCCCTCAGCTTTTGCTTGTCTGGGGAGGGCTTTATTTCTTCTTCATTTCTGAAGGATGGCTTTGCTGGATATAGTATTCTTGACGACAGGTTTTTTTTTTTTTCTTTAAACCTTTTGAATATATCATCTCATTCTCTCCTGGCCTGATGTTTTTCTCTTGCAGCTTTTTTTTTTTTTGAGACAGAGTCTCCATCTGCCGTCCAGGCTGGAGTACAGTGGCACCATCTCTGCTCACTGCAAACTCTGCCTCCTAGGTTCATGCCATTCTCCTGCCTCAGCCTCCCGAGTAGCTGGGACTACAGGCACCCGCCACCATGCCCGGCTAATTTTTTTGTATTTTTAGTAGAGATGAGGTTTCACCATGTTGGCCAGGATGGCCTCCATCTCCTGACCTTGTGATCTTCCTGCCTCGGCCTCCCAAAGTGCTGGAATTACAGGCATGAGCCACTGCGCCCAGCCTACTTGCAGCTTTTAGAATTGTCTCTGTCTTTGACTTTTGACAGATTGATTATAATGGGCCTTGGAGAGAATCTTTTTGGGGTGAATCTAATTGGGGATCTTTGAGCTTCCTAGATCTGGATGTTCATATCTCTCCCAAGACTTGAGAAGTTTTCAGCTGGGTTATTTGAAAAGACCCGTCGTCAATTTCAGAAATTATTTTTATTTTATTTATTTATTTGTTTTGAGACAGAGTCTCAATCTGTTGCCCAGGCTGAAGTGCAGTGGTGTGATCTCAGCTCACTGCAACCTCTGCCTCCTAGATTCAAGTGATTCTCATGCCTCAGCCTCCCCAGTAGCTGGGATTACAGGCACCTGGAACCGCACCCAGCTAATTTTGTATTTTCTATTAGAGGTGCTGTTTCACCATGTTGGCCAGGCTGGTCTCAAACTCCTGACCTCAAATGATCCACCTGCCTTGGCCTTCCAAAGTGCTGGGATTACAGGCTTGGCCACTGTACCCGGTCAGAAATTCATTTTTCTTTGCTCGATGTAGTCTGTTGTTGAAGTTCTCAATTGTAATTTTTTTATTTCACTCATTGAGTTATTCAGCTCCAAGATTTCTGTTTGGTTCTTTTTTATGCTATGTCTCTCTGTTGAATTTCTCAATCAAATCATAAATTATTTTCCTGGTTTTATTGAATTGCTTGTATTCTCTTATATCTCACTCAGCTTTCTTAAGATCATTATTTTGAATTTTTCAGGCATTTTCTTTGGGTCCTGCTACTTGAGAATTATTATATTCCTTTGGGTGTCCTGTTTTCTTGCCTTTTCATGTTTCTTGTGTCCCTACATTGTTATCTGTGCATCTAGTGAAATAGTTGCTTTTTCCAATTTTATGGAATAGCTTTCCTAGGGATAGACTTTTTCCTGTAGATGGGCCCTAGAGTGTTGGTTGACTATAGTGCATTGGCTTTGGTTCTGGGCATACTCAGTAGTGTGGTGTCCATGCAGTTTGTTCAGTTGTGCTCCTTGTCAGTGATGTCTGTGATTGGCTCAGTGGCCTAGGCTGAGGGAGTTTTTAACAGCAATGGCACAGTTTTGCTGGAGGCAGGGATGCCAGATTGGTTGTTGGGCTGGACATGTGCATACATAATAAGCAGCAGGCTGTGTGGCAGGCTCTTCAACTGGGTAGGGGCAATTGCTGCCCAGCTGGCTGTCAGGTCAGGTGTGCATGGTTGTGGTGGGCCAGTAGGCTGTGAGGCAGGCTCTTTAGAGATGTGAGGTCACTGCTGAACTGGCTGTCAGGCCTGTGTGGGGTGTGGAGAGATAGCCAACTGTGTGGCCCAAGTGTGCACAAGCACAGCACACCAGCCAGCTGTTTGGTAGCTTCCTGCTGTGCAGTTCTGCCTGTTCCCAGGGTCAGGGGCAGGAATGGGTGCTGCATGGATTCAGATGTCAGGGTCTCAGATGTTCCATCAGGTCTAGGCTCTGGGCAGCCAGGGTCATGGTGTTGCAGGCACCTGTGTAAACATGGTGCAATAATGGCAGGACTTCAGGAATGGAGAGAGACAATGAGTACTGGCCCCCAGGGCAGAACACAGTCTGTTTGCGATCTGGTCTCTAAATGGCGTCATGCCATAGCAGCTTAGGTCACAGAAGTGAAGAGTGCGCACAATGTGTGCTTCCACTCTGGGGAAACATGGCTGCATGAACTCCCAGCACCTCTCCAAACCGGATTCAAAGCCTGTGAGGACTGGAGGGCTCTCCTGCAGCAATGACTGCTGGCATTCTGTGGCCGTAATGAGGACCACTGGAGTCTCTAGCCTAACGTTTTCCTGTCCAAAGAGATCCCCCTGGCTCTAAGCTGATCCTGGCTGAGGAGACAGTGTGGCAGAGGCCAGGTGCCTTGCTCCCCTTCCTGTGTTGCTGTCCTGAGCTTTCATGCTCCACAGGATTTTGCTGCTACCCTGGTGCTCTCCAGTGTACTTCTTCAGTGATTTCAGTCAAAATATAGTTGTTTATTCATTATCTTGGTCCCTGTGTGTGTGTGTGTGTGTGTGTGTGTGTGTGTGTGTGTGAGATGGGGGTGGGGTGCAGGAAATGAATGTCAAGTAATTCTAGTCAGCCATTTTGCTGGCCTGTGTAATTCTCCTTGGATTAGCACACTATTTGGATGCCAGTGATTTTTTTTTTTAAGCAGAGTTGATCTAACATGTTATACTTTCTTCTATGTTGTAATCTCTCTATACATTTGTGTCTCCAGATTATCTTTGACAATAAAGCTCACAGTGGCAAAATCAAAATCTATTTTGACAGTGATGCCAAAATTGAAGAATGTAAAGACTTGAACATATTTGGATCTAGTAAGTATGCTATATACTTGCCCATGGGGATTATAGATGATTTTTAACACTTTATTTTGGGGCTTGGGTATTTAAATGGTTTGTTTGCGTGGTAATAGGAAGAAAACCACGTCTTGAGCATTAGATTCTGTAAAAAATATCCCAAAGCCTTGTATTTTTGTTTAATTCAGCAAATGTTTACTATACACCTCTTAGAAGAGGTAGCATGACTGAGTGGTTAGGAGCTTAGCTCTGGAGCCAGATTGCCTGGGTTTCAGTTCCAGTTCTATTTACTGTGCCTGTGATCTTGGACAGATTACTTAACCTGTCTGTCTCAGTATCTTTCTGTGTAAAATGAGAGTAATAGTATAGGTTGAGCATCCCAAATCGGAAAAATCTGAAATCACAATCCTCTGAAATTTGAGACATTTGAGCACTGACATGACCAAAGCTCAAAGGAAATGCTTATTGGAGCATTTTGGATTCTGAATTTTTGGATTTGGGATGCTCAACCTGTAAGTATGAGGCAAGTATTCCAAAATCAAAAGAAATCTGAGATATTTTTGGTCCCAAATCATTCTGGATAGGGCATACTCAGCCTAAACTTACCTTTCAGGATATTGAATATTAAATGAATTAGTATATAAAGCAAAGTACTGAACACAAGAGTTGGCACATATTAATTGCTAGGCATTATGGGAAAAGGAAGAAAATGTCTGAGTGAGGAAGACTGACATGCTAATAAAATCTGTGATGTGTTATGGAGCGAAATAAGGGTATACATACAAAAAGCATGAGGAGAAAAAAAACAAAGGTTAAGTTTGAGTGGGGCAGAGTGGGAAAAGAAATGATTCTTGGAGAAGATATGCTTTGATCTGAGCCTTGGACAGTGGGGAAGGATCAGGTCCTCCAGAGCCCAGAGAGCAACCGCTGCAAATGCTGAGTCATTTACTCAGTCATCGCTGGGAAAACATCACTTAATCCACATGTTTTAAATGGGCTACTGCTGAGCATGGGGGCTCACACCTGTAATCCCAGCACTTTGGGAGGCCTAGGCAGATGGATCACTTGATGTCAGGAGTTCAAGATCAGCCTGGTCAACATGACAAAACCCTGTCTCTACTAAAATTACAGAAATTAGCCGGGCATGGTGGCACACGCACCTGTAATCCTAGCTACTTGGGAGGCTAAGGCAGGAGAATTGTTTGAACCTGAGAGGCAGAGGCTGCAGTGAGCCGAGATCACACCACTGCACTCCAGCCTGGCCAACAGAGTGAGACTTTGTCTCAAAAATAAGTAAAATAAATTTAAAAAATTAAAATAAAATAAAATATAATGGGCTACCTATGGAACCTGTTCCGTTTGCTCAGTAAAGAATTGGGATGATGTTAATGATGGATGCTCAGTACTTTTTATTTTGCAAATTTTGTTTAAATGACTTTCCTTTTGACCAGGTTATCAGAATGAAAGAAAATGTAAAATACCTGTGGCTCCTGTTTTAGAGTTGTTTTAAATTATATTTGATCTGTCGCCTGCTGCTTTTCAGATGTATGATATGTCCTGATGATTTGAAGTTTTGGTTTCAATAATTTCACCGACTGACTTAAGCCTCCGATTATAGTTTTGGTTTCTGTTAAAAAGTGGTTACTATTCCCCAGCATACACCACTCTCTTACAGACACGCAGAGATCAAGGGCATATTTTCTAATTAGGTCCAAGTATAGGTTGCAGTTTTCTGTGAAAAGAAACTAACCTTTGTCAAATATATGATTTGGAACATCATTATAAAGATCAAAATGATGGAAATTTCCAAACTAGGCAGTCAAATGCATTTCCAGAACAGTGAGTTTTTCACTTCTGCCTACAGCCCTCCTTGCAACATTAGGGGTTTTCCTAGATTGTGCTCAGAAGAGAGTATCTCTAGCCCCCTCCTGTGGCCAATGGGGAGAAACACAAGCCTCCTAGACGATTGGGTAAAAGCTCTTTAAGATTTACATATTCTTCTAGAGCTGTGTCTTAAGAAAGCAGGTTCTATCACTAGGAGAATGTGAATTTAAAATAAGATGATGTGATGTGAAAGCCTTGAAAAAATTATGTTTGGAAACCATCTTAGGAAATGGACTTTTTCCCCTATATGAAGCTGTCTGGTGGATTGAGATTGCCTTGGCTTTGGGGGAAGTGGACAAGGACAAGGGCGACATCTGGTGGGACACTTACACTATTTCTAAAAGTTCAGAGGCTCATTCACACCCACACACTAACCCCCAGGCTCCTCTCTCCTTTGTCATTACCCATATTGAAGCAAATGCAGGTGAATGTCCTTTTTCACATACAAACCTCATGCTGCCTTTTGTGACTCCCAAGTCCCCTTTCTAAATGTGCCATGTCTTCATTTAACTTGGTTTCATAAACACAGGAATTTGGAGATGAGGAGCTTGGGGAGGAATTAGCGGGATTCCTCTTTGGCGGGATTCCCCAATGATGGGTGATACAGATTGTGGTTTTTTTTGAGATGGAGTCTTGCTCTGTCACCCAGGCTGGAGTGCAGTGGCACAATCTCGTCTCACTGCAACCTCCACCTCCTGGGTTCAAGCAATTCTTCTGCCTCAGCCTCCCAAGTAGCTGGGACTACAAGCACACACCACCACATCTGACTATTTTTTGTATTTTTAGTAGAGATGGAGTTTTATCATATTGGCCAGGCTGGTCTCGAACTCCTGACCTTGTGACCCGCCCACCTTGGCCTCCCAAAGCGCTGGGATTACAGGCGTGAGCCACCATGCCCGGCCAAGATGTTCATAAAATACATATTTTTAGCATACCAAACCAGTCTTCTCAGTAATTCAAAGAAAAACAGAATCCTATACTGGATTCTGTTAGGAGGACTGGTTTCTGTTTCTAAGCCTGCTTGTTTTCCCATCTGTAAACAAGGTCCAATACAAGCTGCCTTGGAGATTTGTGTTCTAGTTATATGTCAGAAAGGAAAGTACTAGATGCTGTCCTTGCATTTCATAAGATTTTCAGTTTTATCTTCCCAAGAGCTGCCTATGTTTCCTCTGCTCCATTCCATGGATCCAAGGGAAAAAAAATCTTGCATTATGCTAGAGCTAAGTTGTTTTCTTACCTACCCATTAGATGATACCTCAAGATAACTTTCTTGACTGTAAATGGCTAAAGGTAAATGTAAGTGCTAGGCACTGGGCACTATTCTAACAAGCACTTCACATAGACAGTTCTACCTGGTTCTCAATGACAGCCTCAGGAACGGGTACACTTGCCCTCCCCATTTTGTAGGTGGTACATCTGAAGCTTAGTAAGATGAAATCATTTGCTCAGAGAGTTGCATTTACCACGCTGGCTGTCTGCTCACCACCCACTGTAGGAGCTGCTTTGCCCTCAGACACTCATGCCAGTATCACTCACATCTTTGCATTGTTAAGTCCATAGACAGTCTGGCATTTCTCTTCAAAGCTGTCTCTGCAGAGGTTTCTGTGGAGGACTCTGACCGCAGTCTCTCCTCTGAAGGTCACCTGTCCCTGGTTTTATTTGCTTCTCCTCTGGCCTTTCTGCTCCATCCCATTCCTGAGCTCATCTCCTTTTCTAATTCTCAAACGTCGCTCCCCATCCCTGACCGCTGTCCTTCCCAGTGGTCTCTCTGAGGGGCCATCACTCCCATGGCTTTAACTGCCACTGAATAGTCCTCTCTTGTCATGAATATCCAGAGTAAACTCGGTTTACCCAAGACAGGGAACCAGGAATCATTCTTGGTTGTCCTTCTTCCTTATTCCCCAACTTCAGTTAGAGATCAGGCCATGACTCTCTCCATCTCTTATGATTCTGTGCCCTCTTTTGCTCTGCCCCAACTTAGCTCAGACCATCATGAGTTCTAACTTAGATTATTTAGTGGTCTTATGTTCTGCTCTATTCTCTTCATTTATTTGTAAGTATACTGAAGCATTATACTAGCCACAGGTGCTGTATTCAACACTACTGTCTTAGTCTGTTTTCTGTTACTTATAACAGAATGCCTGAAACTGGCTAATTTATAAAGAAAAGAAATGCATTCTTTCAGTTCTGGAATCTGAGAAGTCTAAAGTCGGAGGACCACTTCTGGTGAGGACCTTCTTGCTGGTTGGGAGTCTCAGTGGAGTCCCAAGGCAGTGCAGGGCATCACATGGTGAGGAGGGGGAGCATACTAGCTCAAGTCTCTCTTCCTCTTCTTATGAAGCCACCAGAGCCATTCCCTTGATAACCCATTAATCTATGAGTGGATTAATCCATTTATGAAGGCAGAGACCTCATGACCCAATCACCTCTTAAAGGCCCACCCTCTCAATCCTGTCATATTGGGGATTAAATTTCAACACGAGTTTTGGAGGAGACAGATAATTCAAACCATAGCAACTACCTGTGGGCCCTGCTTTACAGAGCCTGTCACTTGATGGGGAAGATGGACACTGAATCATAAAATAAGTAACCGCTGTGAGTGTTTGCTCTTGTTATTTTCCTTGGCTGTTTCATGGGCTCTTTGTATATGAACTTGCATAATTTTCACGTTTTCTTTCCCAATTTTCATAATGTTCTTGCCCATTCTACACTGTCTCTGTGCTGTGCTGCCTTTGCAGATGTAATGAAAGGTCAGTGTTTGTTGTGCAGAGGAAAGTAAAGGAGCTCTGGGTATGTGTAGTAACCAAAAACCATGAAAGTATATAGGAGGGGGCTAATAGAGATGAGAATTTAAGGAATTATTTTCTGAGATGGGAGATTTTTCATTTGGAACTTGAGGCTGAAAATAAATAAGCTGAGCTGTGTGTGTGGAGAAGTGCTGTTCCAGGCAGATGGATCAGCATGTGCAAAGTCCCTGAGGCGAGAGCAGGAGAGAAGGAAGACCAGTGTGACTGCAGGGTGGAGAAGGCGGGGGGCAGGCAGGAGAGAGCCGGGCTGGGATCGGAGACACTACTGTGAAGTCTGAGAGAAACTAAGGTTAGATTCATCTCCTTCCCGTACATTCTTCTTGCTGCTGTGTGCTCCAAACCAAAAATCTGATTACCACTCCCCTCCTTGCTTCTGTTCCAAGAAGCAATTTTCTCTCCGTATGGAGAAGGCTTATAAGATTGGCACTATGTCCTGGGAAAGTGCACAGTGAGGTTGAGAAGCAGAAGTGGGGATTCTCAGTGGTGGTGGTTTATTTTGTTTGATCTCTTATTAATGGTGAACTGGATATCTCTGCTTTTATGTGAAAGAACTCAGAGTATGTCAGCAGTTTTGCCTTTTTTTGAATGGAGCCCAAATGGATCACTTTCCGTTGAATTCTATTCTACAGTAAATATTTATATATCAATTTGAGTGCATTTATTAGCAGCTCACTTTTTTTTTTTTTTTGAGACGGAGTCTCGCTCTGTCACCCGGGCTGGAGTGCAGTGGTACGATCTCAGCTCACTGCAAACTCTGACTCCCAGGTTCACGCCATTCTCCTGCCTTGGCCTCTTGAGTAGCTGGGACTACAGGCACCCACCACCATGCCCGGCTAATTTTTTTTGTATTTTTAGTAGAGACGGGGTTTCACTGTGTTAGCCAGGATGGTCTTGATCTCCTGACCTCATGATCCACCCACCTCGGCCTCCCAAAGTGCTGGGATTACAGGTGTGAGCCACCGCGCCTGGCCCAGCTCACATGTTTTTAAATGTATAGCTTTATATCAGGGAATGTTTTGCCTTATATATGTACTTCTGAATGAATGCAGTGTGATTTGTTTCTGATATTTACCATTTTGTTTTAACAATAGACAAAACATTTATTGTTTGAACTTCTTCTCACACTGCCATTTTGTTTGGAAATTATTCTCTGGTAAGGTGTGTTTAACATTTGAATTCTGTTTTTATTCCTCAGCTCAGAAAAACACTCAGTATGTCCTGGTGTTTGATGCGTTTGTCATTGTGATTTGCTTGGCATCTCTTATTCTGTGTACAAGATCCATTGTTCTTGCTCTAAGGTTACGGAAGGTAAGAGCGTGTTCACATTCTCTTCCTGCCCTCTTGGCCTGCACCCTCAGTTTGCTCAAGCAGTGGACCACCGATGTTGTGCCACCTGCCTTTTCTGGAGACTTTTGACTAAATTAGATTCCTCTGAGTAGTTGCCCCCTGTGAGGCATTCATCAGCCTGAGGTGTAGGAAGTGAGTAAAGGCTCTGAGTATGTCAGGTGGCATCAGATAATTATCCTGCTTAAAACTGAGCTGATATGTACAGACACACAGTGGTGAACTCTCAGGCTTTTGAATGTTTCCAGAATAACGAGGCCCTCTTCAATTCAGGAGTGATCTGAAGAACAGAGTAATAGCATGTGTGGGTTTCATCTTTTGTCTTCAAATCAGAGTTCATTTTGACAGGGAGGCATGGTAAATGGATTATAATGAAGCATAAAATACTTTATTCTGTTTTTCAAATAGTTTTAAAATTCTCCCTTGAGTTTCATTTTGCCTTTTTACCCTCAGGGCTCTTATGAATATATACTTCTGCTCCCCACATATCTTATTCTGACTGTGGCATGTGTACAAATGCACACTGGGGTCGGGGAAATCGGAAGTCCACAGAGTACCATTTGTGGAGCAGGGATGTAGTCTGCATTTGATTTTGCCTAATCCTGACCTTTGTCAATGTCCTTTGTAAATATCCACCTCTCTTGCATGCTCCCCGATCTCCTTGATATTATGAATGCAAAGTTAAGGTCCTGTCCCTGCCAAGGTGATGGGGCTCATATTTGAGCACGCACTCTGGAGCCGGCCTGCCTGGACACGGATCCTGGCTTAGCCTCTCGGTGCCTCAGTTCCCTTCTCTGGGTGATAGACCTGCTAGTACCTGGTTCATTGGGTTGTCATCGGAATGGATGTGTTGGTAATATGAAAAGTATTTGGAACATACTGTATGTTAGCTATGACAAGAGCCTGCTGGAGTTACCGTGTACGTATTTCATATTTGAGGTAACTTCACAGACAATTGAATGCTTACTCAGATTACGGGGGAAAGTGTGTGCTATAACCTCCACTTTCGAGGTGGATCTGGCAAGTTGGAAAGGCAATGACATGTCCTTTTACAGGTGAGAGCACTGTTTTGCACTTGCCTTCTCCTTCCAGAAGGCAGTGTGGTTTATAAGAAACACTTCTTTAAATGTTTGCCTTAGAGATTTCTAAATTTCTTCCTGGAGAAGTACAAGCGGCCTGTGTGTGACACTGACCAATGGAAGTTCATCAACGGCTGGTATGTCCTGGTGATTATCAGCGACCTAATGACAATCATTGGCTCCATATTAAAAATGGAAATCAAAGCAAAGGTGAGGGAAGCCCATTTAAAGTCTCTGTTCTTCATCTTCTCCTGGACGGCCACAAGCATCTTAAGACATATGATCCTTTGGAGACAACTTTGATTCTCGTGTCTTCCCTTTTCTCACAATGGCACAAGTGAGGCCTCCCCTGACTTGGTTCCTCGTGAAGGAAAAGTAAGGAAGCCAGTGTTCCATGGAACGAAACTTGGCAACAGCTCCAGAATAATGACAAAGCTTGAGAAGATTGATTATTTGGGCCTCATTTTTCTTTTTAAGTTGCAAAAGGAGCAGCTTATCCATAAACCAGTCCTTTCCCTGAACCTGCATGTCAAGAGCTTGTGGGGAGGATCTGTGACCATTGGGTGCTCTGACAGATGGGGTGAGGGCAGGAATGTCAGACTGCCTGCTAAAGCCTGACCCTTTGTGTAACTTAGTTGATTTGATCTCCTACCTAAGCCTCAACTGCTCCTTCACCACACTGTTCTCCTGTCCACTCTCTGCTGTTGGTCAGAGGTCCCACCAGCCATACCTCCTAACCCTAACACGCCTACTCCTCCCCTATCCTGGCTCCCTCTGGCTTTCTTCAGGCTTTTTCTTCTCTGGTCAACTGTGACAGCAGTCTCCTCACCAGCTTTCCCATCTTCTGCTTCATACCTCTGAGATCCATTCACACAGCTGTCAGAGGGACTTTTCTGAAAGTGTCTATCCGGCTGTTACCATCCTTTCTACTTCTTGGGGCCTACTTTGGGATGAAGCAGCTTCCCTTGGCAGCATGGCCTCTGGGGTCGTCATCATCCAGCTCTGCCTCTTGCTCCTGCCCCTGCTCTGACCCTGCCCCTCTAGGATGTCTTGTCAGCTTTGTACCTTTGTTCAGCCTTTGTCCACTTATCTGTGGCGCTTCCTCCCAGCCTGTCCTGCAGGCCCGTCTTTGCTCTGGGGTCGTGTCTGTGGTGTCCCTCTGTGATGAGCTAGGCATTGTGTCTTTCACTGCATTTAGCATATTGTATGAGAATCATGTTTGTGTGTTTGTCTTTTCAACTAGCCCTAGAATTTCCTGAGAGCTGGAGCTGTGTTAGCAAATCATGTGGGAGTTTTCTTTCAAAAGCGGCTGAATTGTATTGTTTGGTACTTAACAAACACCATTAATTTATATCCTCGAATGCCTAGGTCAGTGATAAATGCAATTTCTATTTGAGAGTATTATTTGGAAAAAAATTGAGTTCAACCTAAATGTAATTTCTATTTGAGTGTATTATTTGGAAAAAAAATTAGTTCAACCAGTTGAAATACTAAAAGAAAACGAGAAACACATTTGGAATTATATCTGTTTTCTTTTTTTCTTTAAAAAAACCTCTCACTATCACCTATAGGAAGGCAGATAGTTCTTTTTTTATTAATTGGTTTAATGTAAGGTTAATAAGCTAAGTGGAGTCAAATATTTTACTCATTTCTCTCTCTCTCTTTTTTCATTCCTTAGAATCTCACAAACTATGATCTGTGCAGCATTTTGCTTGGGACCTCTACGCTCTTGGTTTGGGTTGGAGTCATCAGATACCTGGGTTATTTCCAGGCGTATAATGTAAGAATGTGGCACTGGGTAGTGCCACTGCAGTTGAGACTCATTTATACTTTGGGTTCTAATAGCTACGTTTTCATTTCACCCATTCTGTTCATTCTTTTTTTCAGGTGCTGATTTTAACAATGCAGGCCTCACTGCCAAAAGTTCTTCGGTTTTGTGCTTGTGCTGGTATGATTTATCTGGGTTACACATTCTGTGGCTGGATTGTCTTAGGACCATACCATGACAAGGTGTGTAGCACACATTCCTCCTTCTGCACATGGGGCACGTGGGACCCGTGAACATGGGTTTCTAGCATTTACTTGCTTCCTGGTCTTCTCTAGCACGTACCCTTGACATCAGTAAGCATGTATCTTTGTATCCATTTTCTTTTTCCTTTTTTCCTTTTCAGGATATAGAAGTGACTATGGGATATTGAAACAAGAACTGTACAAGACTAGAAAGCATGTATTATAGTTGTCTGGGACTGGCTTAAGGGGTCACATGGTTACCCGGTGATCATCAAATGGGAAATGTTTGGACATGAGATCACTATATTAAAAATGAAAATTAGGAAAATTATTATAAAAAATTTCCAATTTAAAGTATTATGTTTTTCGTCCAAGTTACTTGAGAAGAATGAAGATGGGCAGAGACTGCCTAAAACGACCATAATAGGTTTATGATAGAAATGGTGACACGTCTTGTCTCTGCAGATGGTTTTGATTATAGCATCATCTTTGTGCCTTATTAAAGATCAGTATCTGAATTCTAAACTATTACCAAACTTCAGTTAGCATTATGATCTCAGGGACATCAAAGTTGTGCTAGGATGTTTTTGTTATAAAATCATGCATTTGATTAGTAGATGCATCAGGAAATGAAACTAGGTAAGCCTTGTTTTTAACCCAGAGAAGTAAAAGGAGTTATTTTATCTTATGGCTTTTCCTCCATTGGGCCTGTGGCAGTTGAAACAACAGAAACAACAAAAATAGCAGCAGCTAACACTTACTGCTTGTGTGTTAGACACTCTGCTGGGTATTTCAGTGCTCTTTCTTATTTACTCCCCACAACCACCCAGGGTACTGTTAGCCTCACTTAGGTGCTCTGCAAGGAGAAAAGAGGTTAAAAATGGTAAGCATTCCTTCCAAGTTTGTATACCAGTTCAGCCTTAAATTTTGACCTTGTTAGTTGCATTAACCAAAAAATGTGATCAAATCTGGTTTACAAACTGTTATACATGAATCTTAAACCTCTGTGCTGTCCTACGAGAATAACACCGAGTAACCTGGCACACTCAGACTTTCTCCTTTTTAGGTGTCACATTTAATATGTCTAGAGAGAATTACTGTTTTTCCTATTTGAGATAATATATAATTAACAAAGTGACAACCTCTGGGTTGGTAGTAAATCTTGATAATATTGCTCTTCAAATTTTCTGTCACTGCTTTAAAGGTGACTCATAAGAAAAAATTATTCTTTGTTATGATCTCTCTGATTTGGAGAACTTACTGTCTTAGAGCCTGGAAAAATGTATTTTTCTTCCTTGCTTTATGCTCTGAAAGCTTTTCCACATCTCTGTCACTAGAGGGCAGTGTTGCACTGTGTGGAATAAATACTGTGCCTGAGGATTCAGCTTTAATTCACTGACCCCAAGGTCACTGGACAAGTGGTCCCATCTCTTTTGCACCCCACCCCCGTCTCCCCTACCTCATCATTATTCTGGAAGGTGCTCAGATAAGGTTGCTTGAATTTTACTAGATGGCTACCATTCTCAACTGCTGTCTGCTAGGCATGGTGCCCAAGATTCTTTATCTCCCTTGCTGTGTTAACCCTTCCCTTCCCTTCTCTGTGAAGAAATCCAATTGTCCTTTTACAGAGAATAGGCACCTTCATATAGTAAATAATATTCCTGAGATTACCCAGCTAGAAAGTGGCAGAGGTAGGATTCAAACCCAGGTCAGCCTGACTCCGGTACCTGTGCTTTGACCCATACCCTGTAGGGCTTTTCTTGGTGTTATCTAAAACAGATCATTGCAAGAGAGCATATAGTCTGACAAGAAACAGTCTTGTACTTGGAGATCAACTGTGAGAGGACAGCCATGTAATTGGTCTCATTCTCTCAATGGTGTCAAGGTCACCTCATGGAAAATGAGGTTATTTGTTTTGTGAGCCTGACTGCATTTCCATATGTTCAATTTGTCCTTTCAAAGGATCCAGGTGAAACTGGGATGCTCTGAGCCAGCACTGTCCAAGAAAAATACAATTTGGGCTACAATTGAGAACCTTGCCTATACTGTAAAATTTTCTAGTAGCCACATTAAGAAATACAAACCAGATGAAATTAATTTTAATTATGTATTTTAAGCCTAATATACCCAAAATATTATTTCAGCATGTATTCAGTATAAAATATTGAAATATTTTACATTCCTTCATACTAGTCTTTTTGATGTGGTGGATATTTTGTCCACACAGCACATCTCAATTTGGACTAGCTACCTGTTGGATGCTGGCTATTCACACATTCCTGGTGACTACCATTATGGACACTGCAGCTCTAGACTTATGTCTTTCACTTAATATCAGCTTTCCCTTTATACCCCTGGAGGAGGGGAGGGATAAGGGATGTCTATAGGGTTGCTCGCAGGTTATGGCATCTCTCACCAGGCTGATATATTGGGGAAATGCACAGCTGAGTTAATTCACTGAATTGTACAAGTCAGTTGGGGAAGAGAACATCAGTCTGGTTTTGGAATTTTGTCCTTTTCTTCCCCATATTGCTACCTCTTTGAATCTGAAGTTAGAATATTTTATTGCCCCTTGCATCCTTTCCCCTAAATTAATCCAAGCTGTCAGCAAGTTCAGGTTCTGCCAGTATCTGAATCAGAGGACTTTCAGGTTACCCGAAGCCTTGAAAAGCTAAGCATTCAAAGCGGGCATTTTTGTAGGATTTTTAGAATCACAGCAACCTTGATTGTGAAAGCTAATTCTTTCTTTAAAACAAAACAACTGAAAAGGAGACATCAGGAAAACCATTTGACTGATAACTGGGGTCCCATAACACTTCAGCTTCCTGTCTTCCTGTTAGGCATCTGATTTCAGGGGCTCAATGGAAAGGGAGTCAAGATGCAAAAAGGATCCTGCTGATGTGTGTTCCCGGCACTAATGGACTTTGGCGCAATGCCCTTTCAAAATGCCTGGGCACAGAGGGCGAGAGACTGTTGATGTTCTTCCAAACCTCATCTTGAATTATTAAACATTACTCTAATGTGGCTTTTACATTTCCAGAGGGCTTTTTTTTTTTTCTGTGAGGAATAAATCATAGCCTTGCGATGTCCCCGTTTTACAAATGAGAAGACCAAGGCTTGAAAAGTTATTGGACTTCGCTGATGCATGGGTCAAAGTTCAGCAGACTCTGCATTACATTTTCCTCCTCCCAAGGCCTCTGGTTTTAGCCACGTACCTCTCAGCTAAAACATTTTGCCTAAAGTTTGCATGAGATTCTTGGCACCAGCTCTTAAAGCAAATATTTATGTTGTTCTCTGACATAAGCCATTGCAGGTTATGGTTTCATTGAAATGAAAGGTTTCTGGCCCAACTGCAAACTTATCATTTGTGAAATGAATGGTTGGGTTGTCACTGTGGGGCCAGAGAACCTATGGGGACTCTTTATGGAAATACCCATTTAATATGTATTAAATGTCTACTGTGCACCCAACATTGCTAGGTTCTTACAGACCAAGTTCTTGGAGGGGAGGAACTATGGTTTGTTCCTCTTTACATTCCCAGTGTCCAGCACAGCACATAGACCATGGTAGGCGCCCAGAAAGTTTGTTGAACGAACAAGAAGCAGAGAGAGAGTAGTACCTGCTTTCCAGGGGCTTATGATTGCTCAAGATCCAAAGGAATGCCCTACAAATGTGGTCCTTCTAGACTGGAAGCACATTAGGACCTTGAGTATTTTTAAGCTCACTTTTACTATGAATTTGGCCACTGAAACAGACTCTGGTTCACAGCCACTTCTTGTACAAAATGGCAGGGTGTTACCAAACACCTAAAATTGACTGGGTCTCTGTTTTAACTCTTTGGTGTGTTCAAATAATTCTCATGTTCACAAGAGGAGGGGGTGGTAAAATAATGTTAATGTTGAGACAGATATTGTATGTAGCCTGATAAGTGACTAAACAGAAAATTAAGAAACGAATGTGACATGTACTGATCAACTAGCTATTTGCAGTTGAAACCTGAAGTGTGGACAGTTGTGCTTGGACTTAGAGGTTCTTGAAACTAGAGAAAGGAATTCACTGGATTCCAAAAGAAACTGAGAAATATGAATTATTAATGGTGCTGTCAGAGTTGTAATTGACATCTATAGAAACCAACTTTAATGTAAGTGTTTTCAGCTTTAACTTCAATGTTTTAAGGCTAGTGTTGGGTTTAGAAAATATTTACTCTGGCAACCGCCTGTTTTACTGTTAAATAATCTACATATTGTTAAGTGATCTGTTCATTTGGATATTTCTTCTAGGTCTTTTTGGAGAAGGACTTTAGTTCATCAGAGTTTTTGCTGATGCAGCAAAGCCATGGGTGGGATCCTTGTTTGGGGTGCATTTGTAGACCTTCCCCCTTGGCCACCAACTTTACCTTGCCTGGTCCAGCCATGTGGCTGGAAAGTAAGGCATGGTGTTTGTATCTAGTTGGAGCGTGTGTGTAAAAACAATTAGAAGACCATAGTTCATTCTGTGATTCTTACCGATATGGAGTGCAGAGAAAGGACTAGAGCTGCCAGGGCACTCGGTCTTGAAGTACACTCTGAAATAACCCTTGAACGTTGGTTTAATTGGACGCAGAGAAGAGAAAGAATATAGCAGGTGAGGAGAATAAATTCCATGAGGGAAAAATGTAGGGATGGGCCTGGTGTTGGAGGAGAAGATAAGCACAGCATGTTAATACTGTCAAGGAGGAGATGTAATGAGACCACATGAAGGAGGAACTTATCACAACCTTCTTGGTTTAGATTTTTATTTTGCATTCAAACTTTGTATAATCTCACAAGGGAGAAATGACCTGAAAGCTTTCTTCTTAAAGTATAGGTTTTATTGCAGCTTTGACTGGGGAGGGTGAAGAGATTGGAGTAAAAGAGACTTCCTTGGAAGTTTCTGTAATAATTCAGAAATTCGTGTTGACATCACAGTAGAGTAGAAAGGATGAATCGGACAAACGTGATAGGAACAGACAGGCCTTAGAAGACTGAAAATGGGGAAGAGTAATCAGTTCAACACAGAGTTTTAAGGACTTAATTATTTCAGAGTAAATGTTTCTTTGGCAGGAGATTGGAATCACTGACAGAAATAGGGCAATTTAGAAAAAAAGCTCATTTTTTCTGGTTAGGGTGGTAGAAAGTTTTGTTTTGTTGGCATTTTCAAGGAATGGTCTGTTATATAACAAATGCCAGCTGGGCACAGTGGCTCATGCCTGTAATCCAAGCACTTTGGGAGGCTGAGGTGGGCGGATCACCTGAGGAGTTCAAGACCAGCCTGGCCAACATGGTGAAACACCATCTCTACAAAAAATAAAAAAATTAGCCAGGCTTGGTGGCAGGCACCTGTAATCCCATCTATTTGGGAGGCTGAGGCATGAGAATTGCTTGAACACTGGAGGCAGAGGTTGCAGTGAACTGGGATTGCAACTGCCTTCCAGCCTGGGTGGCAGAGTAAGACTCTGTCACAAACAAACAAACAAACAAAACCTACAAATGCTCTCTAAGTGTAGAAAACATAAGAAGATGCTTATGTTAATCAGGAGAAAAACCAGGATCTAAACTTGTTAGATCCTGGTTTTAGATATGTAAAAACTACATAGGGAGAAACTGTGGGAATTGTTAAGAGATTAACTTTGAGAGTATGGAGGGGTGTGTGTGTGTGTGTGTCTGTGTGTTTTAAAGAGACATGGTCTTGCTCTGTCCCCCAGGCTGCAGTGCAGTGGCAGAACCTTGGCTCACTGCACCCTGAACCTCCTGGACTCAAGAGATTCTCCCACCCCAGCCTCCTGAATAGCTGGGACTACAGGCGCACCACCATGCCCAGATAATTTCTGTATTTTTTGTAGAGATGGGGTCTTGTAATCTTTCCCAGATTGGTCGCAAACTCCTGGGCTCAAGTGATCCTCCAACCTTGGCCTCCCAAAGTGCTGGGATTATAAGCATGAACCACTGTACCTGGCCCAGAGGGGGTTTTTGAATAATGTTTTCCTACTTCTCATGGTGTTCTAGCATCTTAATATAAGTAAGTTACCACTATTACTAATGACAAAAACAATGTTAACAAAACAAGCTAACTAGATACCCTCTGCTTTTTAAAATACTCTATTTCAGAAACTAATTTTTATCCCCCCCTACAGTTTGAAAATCTGAACACAGTGGCTGAGTGTCTGTTTTCTCTGGTCAACGGTGATGACATGTTTGCAACCTTTGCCCAAATCCAGCAGAAGAGCATCTTGGTGTGGCTGTTCAGTCGTCTGTATTTATATTCCTTCATCAGCCTTTTCATATATATGATTCTCAGCCTTTTTATTGCACTTATTACAGATTCTTATGACACCATTAAGGTAAGTAATTATCAATATTTGCAGCCAAAAAATCACTGCAAATTCTGTATAGATTATAGGAAAATACCACATTTTAAAAACTTAAAATATTGCAGTTCAGATTTTGAGGTTTTGTGGACAAACTTTTTAGACACTGGAGATGAGTTTTAGGACATTGTCCCTGTTACCCACAGCAGGGTGGATCGGTTTGGAGGGGTGGTGGGAAAGGAAAGGGAAATGGGGTCAGGATGGGTTGAATGGGGTAAGTCAGGTAGTCGGGCTGCTGGTCTTAGCCCTGATGGATTACACCTGCCAGTGTGGCTGCCTGGAATTTAGGATTGAGTGATAAGTTTCAGGGATGAGAGGTGACCGGCATCCTGACAACTCTCAGATATTGCTACAACTCACACTGGATAATACAGCTACTGGCATGGTGCAGGCTTCCTTTAAATTATGAAAACTAAGGCTTTTGTGACTGTTCAGCTTCCTACTTTCTTAAGCTACCTGATGGATTCTGTATCCTTTCAAACTGGGCCCATTTAACTGATTTGTGACTTGAAGGAAGTTCACTTCCTTCTTCACAGCAGATGGTCATGCTTAGAAAATCCTGCTTCAGGGTCAGTGACTGAAAAGCCAGGGGTGCCATGCCAGTGCCTTTGTCAGGGCTGTTTTCTGCTTAACTGCTTTCTCAGAATAATGCAGAAGAAAGCCAGTCCATTACCTTTTGAGCGTGTGGGGAGATAAGTAAGTGTTCAGGTGGGAATGGTAGTTGGCTCTCACATCAGGGCTTGCATGGAGAAGGAAGAGGTGCACACTCCTGCCACAGAGGTTCATGTCTTTGATGTGGCAGTGTCCCTGCATGGTGGGAGCCAAGCCTCAGTGTTAAAGTGAGTTGTCTCATTAAGCATGAAGGGAGGGAGTCTTTGTGTCTGCTTCGAAAAAATCTGTCTTCTGTTCCACTAGGTGACCAACTTCCATAAAAGTAGAGGAAATAATGATTACTTCCCAAGCAGAGTCTACATTGCCAATGTGTGTGTGGAGTGGGAGGTCTTATCTAGTCTTACTGTTAGCATTAAAGATTTAGACTTTTTTTTTTTAAGAGAGAGGGTCTTGCTCTGTTGCCCAGGCTAGAGGACAGTGGTATGATCCTACCTCATTATAGCCTCCAAGTCCTGGGCTCAGTCGATCCTCCTGCCTCAGCCTCCAGAGTAGCTGGGACTACAGGTGCACACCACCATGGCCAGATAATTTTTGTATTTTTTGTAGAGATGGGGTCTCACCATCTTGCCCAGGCTGGTCTCAAACTCCTGGTCTCAAGTGATCCTCCTTGGTCTCCCAAAGTGCTGGGATTACAGGCATGAGCCATCGTACCCAGACTAAACATTTGACTTTTGATTATTTCCTTCATTACCATTTTTTTTTGACAAACCTCTCCCTGGCTCTCCTCTGCTTTCTTTCTGAAGTTTTTCTTTGGATTGTTCTCTGTTCCCACAGTGGCCCTGGCTTGGTGTTCTGGGACTGACAGATTGATTCTTCATTGTTAACATCAGTTCTTGGATCTGAGCTAGCAATGTGGGAGAGTTTTATTTTAGCAAAGGTGGACTTGGTTTGTTGACAAAAGAGCAATTTCTCATGCTTTATAAATAAGGTAACAACATTGTATACTTTCTAAAGAAATTCCAACAGAATGGGTTTCCTGAAACGGATTTGCAGGAATTCCTGAAGGAATGCAGTAGCAAAGAAGAGTATCAGAAAGAGTCCTCAGCCTTCCTGTCCTGCATCTGCTGTCGGAGGAGGTCAGTATCATGTTTATTCGCCATGTTCCTGAGATGGGTTGCTCTGTTGCCTTAAGGAAGAGCCCCTCCAAGATTACCATTACATTCAGAGATCAGCTTATCGTGGGAAATAATTCACCTTTCTTTTCTTTCCTCCCACTGAAATTGGCTTTAGAAATGAATTATTTCTTCTAAAACAGGGTTATGTAGAAAGCTACATGACATGATTAGAATATCTTAGGAATACTATGAAACTCTTAAGAGAAGGCATAAATTATGTCCTTAAAGTCAAGAGGCTGAACTCTTAAGTGGACCAAGTAAGAGGTCAAAGCTCTTATTTTTAGAGGTGGAACTCTGGGAATGTCAGAGTCGTTTTCCCTTTTCACAGTATGTGGTACAAGCAACCTTTCTTGATCAGAGCAGGAAACCTCTTTGCGAGGAGGCTGTCCAAGTGCTTGCTTAGCAGTAAAACACCAGTAGCTCTTCCTTGCCCCGCTGTGCTTTGCCTGCTGTTCGTCAGGACATGTAGGGAAACGGTCTAGACTTCAGTGGACAAAGCATATTACATAGTGATTTGTGGACTAGAATGGGGTCATGTGAAGACAAATTTTTTTTAATGTGCCTGTGTTTGCTTTCATCTGAAGTCAGGGGTGCCAGTTTGTAACTAAAAGTATACTCTACACATGTTTTTTTCTTTTTGGAAGGACTCTCTAACCCAAATTCCTGAAGGAAGCTAGGAGAACATAATTGCTATTTAAAACCACAGGATGCATTTTTCTGTTAATCAATTCATACAGTATCTTGGGACTTACAATGATATGATTGAGCAGATCCAGAGAATGTCTGGTAAATAGAAAATGAGATCTGAGAAGAGTTGTTTTCAGAATCACACCTTTTTTTCTCAGAGCATTAAATTGTCGCTTTGAAAGCTGGGATAAAGGAAATTAATTTTCTTAATAGGCAGCTGCCTCCTAAGAGGCACCATGTATAAGGAAAGTCTCTCAAAATCTCTTTTTTACTATAAGGGGGAAAAACTTCATTGGAAAATGTAGTCATGAATTCTAAAAAGTAAATGATAGGTCTTTGGTGTTTGGACCTTGGTTTGTGCCACACAAAGTCCTGGGAGGTTGTTAAATGTTTTGTCATGCAGCCCTATGGAACAAGTGAAAGATTTAAGGCGTGGACCCCAAGATGTTTGGGTAAGATTGAGTGTGAGTGGTGAGACGCAAGGAGCAACAGCAGCAGACTGTTTGCCCTAAGGTATGCTGAGGGTTGTTGAGAAGATGCATGGTGAGACGGAGGGTCTGCCCCTCATGAAGAGTGAAAGAATTCGAGGGAACAAGAGAATCCACCAAGGAGATCAACTAAAGAACTAGGATGATGAAAGTTTTGAAAAAGAGGATATCAAAAAATAAAGACAGGTAGCTGTAACTATGTTTGGCCAAACGATGGTCCCGAGTGAAGTCAGCTATGGCAATTTCAGTGGAATCATCAGACCAAAGCCTAGATCCCAGGGTGCTCGTATGGAGCCTGCAGAGTGAATGAAGGGCCTAGGCCCTGATGGAAGGAAATGGATTGTAATGGGGCCTTAAGAACAAGTGATGGCTTTGACTCCATCTAAAATTAAGTGTACCTTGGTGTGTTTAAAAGCTAGGAATGGAGCTGGTTACGGTGGCTCATGCCTGTAATGCCGGCACTTTGGGAGGCCAAGGCAGAAGGATCGCTTGAACCCAGGATTTTGAGACCAGCATGGGCAATGTAGTGAGACTCTGACTCTTAAAAAATAAAATAAAAGCTAGGAACAGGAGAATGGACTAAAATTGAGGAAGGCTGTGAATGGAGGCTAAAGATGAACATAAAGATTCAGCTCTGCAAAGATTGGTTTCTGTCTGGTGACCATGACAGGTGACACCTGCTATCCCAATGCTGCTTCCTGCAGAGCATGGTTGTGGTCACTCTTCAACAAAGCAGTCCAACAACCAGCACACATTTGATTCTCCTTTGAGTTTTTGACAGAGCCTCTAGCTTGAGCATCAGAACACCTGGGTTTTCTTTTTGGACACTGCCATTAACCAAGTGTGTCCTGTGACCTCTCCTAAACCTTTTGGATGGATCAGATGACCTCTGAAACCTCTTCCAGTTCTAAAGTGATGTGGTTCTTTGGAGAGAGATGCTTGGTTGAAGAGACACAGAGTTAACCTTTACCTTCCTCTATTGCAGTGAAGGAGGGAAATTGACTGTTCTAGTAATTGATAAGGCCTTGTTAGCGAAGGGACACAGAGGTTCTTTTTTTTTCTTCTTCCCAGAAGCAAACTAATATATTTATTGAGTAAAACATAAATGTGACATATATTTTTCTTTTTTAAAATTTTACTTAACGTTCTGGGATACATGTGCTGAATGTGCAGGTTACATAGGTATACATGCGCCATGGTGGTTTGCTGCACCTATCAACCCATCATCTAGGTTTTCAGCTCTGCATACATTAGGTATTTGTCCTAATGCTCTCCCTCCCCTTTCCCCCCACCCCCCAACAAGTCCCAGTGTGCGATGTTCCCCTCCCTGGGGGTATGGAAGTTCTTAAGAGACAGGTGACTCCTCACAGTGTTTCCAAAAGCATCTGCTCAAACCTCAAGCAGTGGGCATTGCCCTTCTTTATTTGTTTACTTATTTATTCCGAACGTTGGTAAATAATCAGAACACCTTGCCTGTCTTAATTTTTCTTCCTCTTACATGTTTCACTCAACATGTCCATAATCTATGTGGTCCTGGAATATAGAGTATTCCTACTGCTCCTCAAAGATTTTAAATTATTGTGTCTTTTCTCTTTTCTTCTTTCCCTTTCTGTTATAGGAAAAGAAGTGATGATTACTTGATACCTATTAACTAAAGTTCTTCTGCTAAAGATGATTAAAGTTCAGGCATCCTTATCCAGCAGCTGGACAGAGGAACCCCAAATGACTTGGACCAGCAGTTCCAAAATGACTCTCTTATTTACTTGTGGAGTGGGAAAGAGGACTAACGGTTAGCCAGCTGACCATGACTGAAATTCCAGCTTTACTTTTTATAAACTTGAATGATAAAGAATAGACCACAGGCTACTGCTGGGCATTAGTGCAATTGAACAGTGATAATAAAATTGTCTATTAGTCTGTTAATTTATGACATGATCTCAGAATGGAAAAAGATCACATTTCAGAGTGTGCAAAATAGTCTTTAAAGCCATGTATTTAAATA
The DNA here is from genome assembly GCF_008728515.1 of Papio anubis. Taxonomy (NCBI): domain Eukaryota; kingdom Metazoa; phylum Chordata; class Mammalia; order Primates; family Cercopithecidae; genus Papio; species Papio anubis. The sequence goes on along the minus strand of NC_044976.1, from coordinate 83,293,229 downwards.
TGTGTGTTTATTGTCAAATAAGGGTTTGTTTTAAAGGTGATTCTTGGTTTGAAGACATTCGTTAATTCATGGTCTGTATAGAAATGAAGTTGGTTGCAGTACCAATCTAGAGAGTCCAAGCTGGCGAACTAAGCTATTTAAAGATCACCCTTGGCCTGGCACAGTGACTCACACCTGTAATCCCAGCACTTTGGGAGGCCTAGGCAGGCAGACCACTTGAGCTCAGGAACTTGAGACCAGCCTGCGCAACATGGCAAAAACTCATCTCTACAAAAAATATAAAAATTAGCTGGGCATGATGGCAGGCATCTGTAGTCCCAGCTACTTGGGAAACTGAAGTGGGAGGATCACCTGAGCCCTGGAGGCAGAGGATGCCATGAGCTGTGATCGTGCCATTACACTCCAGCCTGGGTAACAGACAGACCCTGTCTCAAAAAAATTAAAAAAAAAAAAGATCACCCTTAAATCAACAAAAAGACCTCATGCTCATGCAGTGGACATTTCTTGGCCTGTTTTCCTGTGGGTTTTTCTTCAGCATGATATGAAGCAACTGTTGGCATAGCCAGTGGGATGAATAAGAAATGGAATCATTTGTCTGCCTCGTCACTTGTGCTAATGGTTGGTTGTACACACAGGACGTGTGGAAGTGACCTGTATCTGTGGTCACTCATTTTAACAATTGAACTCTGCTGTGTTAGTCGTTTACCTTTGTCTAGCAAAGAAATATGGTATATTTTCTCTAAATAAATTTATTTTTATCATTCCATATGGCACTTACTATTTTATGCATTGTCTCTAAACAACTACCTAGTGAAACATTCAGATCACATCTCTCTTAAGCACTTGGTCTCCAAAAGGGATTTCCCAATTGCTTAAAAGCAGTGAAGGACACACAGGGGCTAGGATACAGAAGTTATTCAATAAATATTTATGATGATAGCTTGAGAGATGAAGATCACTTCAGGCATAGACTTATTTCATACTTGAGCTATCTTAGTGGTCAACTATTTTAAAGTTACTGGTGAAGAGGAGAATTTGAATTAAGCAGGAGCCACCCTCCTTCCAGGGCTCTTCCTCTTTTTCCTTGGCCTCAGTCGCCCTCCCCACAATCCCCTACCCAATTTTCCTTCTCGTGTCACCTTCTCCCTCCTTGCTCTGACTCCATCTTCATATGCCTGCACCAAATCTAGGCAGGGAAAATCATGCAGTTAATACCATTAAAGTTATTAAGAGAGTAGATGACTCATGTCTACACACAGGATACTTTGCTAAAATTATCATTTTAAACTTTCTTTTTTACAAAATATGTGAAGAGTTATGTTTGATTTTTAAACTAAGACACCATTAAAGTGGTGGTTCTGGGGTCATTTGCTGAATCAGAGATGTAATTTGACCACTTGTTAACTTCTGAGTATATTGTCATATACTTAGTTTTGTCTCTGAAAAGAATTGCTATTGTTTTCTTTTTATTTATTTATTTTTTTAGACAGATTCTTGCCCTGTTGCCACACTGGAGTGCAGTAGCACGATCTTGGCTCACTGCATCCTTTACCTCCCAGGTTCGAGCAATTCCCCTGCCTCAGCCTCCCGAGTAGCTGGGACTACAGGCACGTGCCACCACATCCGGCTAATTTTTGTATTTTTTTTTAGTAGAGATGGGGTTTCACCATACTGGCCCAGATGGTCTTGATCTCTTGACCTCGTGATCCACCTGCCGTGGCCTGCCAAAGTGTTGGGATTACAGATGTGAGCCACCGCGCCCGGTCCAAGAATTGCTATTAACATGGTGAAACCCCATCTCTACTAAAAATACAAAAATTAGCTGGGTGTGGTGGCAGGTGCTTGTATTCCCAGATACTCGGGAGGCTGAGGCAGGAAAATCGCTTGAATCCGGGAGGCAGAGGTTGCAGTGAGCCAAGATCCCGCCACTGCACTCTAGTCTGGGTGACAAAGCAAGACTCCTCCGTCTCAGGAAAAAAGAAAAAAAGCCTTTCACTTATTCTACAGCTGTGACTGCTGTTTGAATAGAAGATTAATGATGGGTTTTCATGCTCATATTATTCTTCTATTGGCTTTCATGTTTTCTTTTATTTCTTTTCCCTCCAGCTGGACAAAATAGTTATAGAAAGAAAAATGTTTTTCAGGGTTAGTTCACATCTATAGAAACATGGTTTTCTCCCTTTTTAATAATGTTAAACAAGTGTCACTTTACCAACTGTATTGTCTATTTGGATTTTATTGAACAATGTTGTCTCATAATTCTGCTAATAGATGCATCTGGGATAAATCATTTTCTCTCTTATCACAGGCCTCCACTTAGAGAGTTCCTTGTGAAAGTTAGGAGACACATTCTTTCTGCCTACTGGTTTCATTCCAGGATCTCCAACCCTTGAATTTAACTGCTTGGCTTGTGGTGACACAGTCAAAACCATATGCAACATTTTAAAGCTTTTTCACTTGGGCTGGGAGTAGAGAGTGTGGGCATAAGAGCCATCTAGACAGACTTGAGTTAAAATTCCAGGTTAACCTAACTTTAAGACCCTGAACAAGTTACTTTCTTCCTCTAAGTGATGATTAACCTCAACCAAGACTAGCACTTAAGTCGCATAATTTATGCAGAACCTGGTATTGAATTCATTCCTGAGCTGCTATTTCCCTTTGATTCTCTACCATGTTTGCAATAGTTTCCATGGGACCATGGAATAATGCAGACACAACTTTGCTTCTGCAACCTGTCTGCCTCAGCTGTCCTCTTCCTACTGCTACCCGAGTCTCCTTGGATAGGTCACACCATGCATCGATTTCCTCATCCATAAAATGGGGGGATTATGAGGATTAAATGAGTCAAATGTAAAGTACATAGACTAGGGCGTGACTCCTAAATGCTCAGTGACTATTAGCTCTTCAAAAAAAAAAAAAAAAAAATGTCTTACTAACATGGTCTACAAATGTACAAATCTATTCATCTGGGCCAGCCAGGAAGATTTTTATTTTATAATGAGCTCACCACACACTTCTGGTGGACTTTGTTCTAGTTAGAAGTTTAAGTGTGCAAAAGTCCCCCATCCAGCTCTTTTTTTTTTTTTTTTTTTTTTGAGACGGAGTCTCACTCTGTCACCCAGGCTGGAGTGCAGTGGCCGGATCTCAGCTCACTGCAAGCTCCGCCTCCCGGGTTCACGCCATTCTCCTGCCTCAGCCTCCCGAGTAGCTGGGACTACAGGCGCCTGCCACCTCGCCCGGCTAAGTTTTTGTATTTTTTAGTAGAGACGGGGTTTCACTGTGTTAGCCAGGATGGTCTCGATCTCCTGACCTCGTGATCCGCCCGTCTCGGCCTCCCAAAGTGCTGGGATTACAGGCTTGAGCCACCGTGCCCGGCCATCCCCCATCCAGCTCTGTCCTGGAAGCAATGATCAGTTCAGTTCTAAGAAGCTCACACCTAGCTATACAGGAGCAGCAAGGAGAAGCAGCCTAAATGGCTGGGGCACAGCTGTCAGTCCTGATGGAAGAGAAAAGGTCCAGGAGGTGCACAAGCTGTCACAAAGCCTCAATCCTTCACCCCGGTGAGACCCTCAGTCATCTACTAGGACTACCCCCTTAACCAAACTTGTCAGAATGTATGAAATTCAGGCCCACTTGCTTCTCAACCCATTGAAGATTCAAAGTGGTAAATGCAAAAGAGTGAGAGAGAGTAGTTAGGAAAAGCTCTTCATGTGATTCGAAGCACTGTCCCCTACTCCTGCTGAGGACCTACACTCCAACAATTGTAAGAAGGGTACACTGATCCAGTGGAAGCCCAGGCTTGGAATCTTGGGTTTACAAAAAGCACAACAGCCCAGTCTTTTAATCTAGGAGTAGCCAGTCACCCTCTTGTCCCTGTGGACCTTCATGTAAAAATAGTCCAGCACGGTACTGATGTTCAGGGGCCTTTCTAAAGTCATTGGGAAGGTATATTCAGTAAACTACCACCGTGGTCTTGGCCACAGAGTTGTTTCCTGACAATATCAAGAGCTGTGATGCTTACAGGTATGATTCCAGATACCTGAACAATTCACTTGTGACAGCCACATATTGCAGTAACATTAGATGAATAGACCTCATTTTACTGCTAATCAGTTCCATCTTTATTTTCTTGTAATTTGGACAAATTTTATTTTGCTTTGCTTCACTTGAAGTTTGAACATTTTAACCATGTAGTCTGTCCTCGTTCACAGAGAATATGTTTCAGGACCCCCAGTAGAGGTGCAAAACCCCAAACAGTACTGAATCCCATACAGGTTGAGCATCCCTAATTCGAAAATCCAAAAGCTGAAATGCTCCAAAATCTGAAACTTTTGCTGACGTGACTCCACAAGTGGAAAGCTTCACAGCTGACATCATGTGATGGGTTGCGGTCAAAACTTTGTTTCATACACGAAATTATTTAAAATATTGTATGAAATTACCTTTAAGCTATGTATATAAGGTATATATGAAACATAAATGAATTTCATGTTTAGACTTGGATCCCACCCCCAAGATATCTTATTACGTATATGTTAATATTCCAAAAGCTGAAAAATCCAAAAGCTGGAACACTTCTGGTCCCAAGCATTTTGGATAAGGGATACTCAACCTTTTTATATTCTGTTTTTTCCTATACGTACATACCTATGATAAAGTGTAATTTATAAATTAGGCACAGTAAGAGGTTAACAACAATAACAATAAAATAGAACAATTATAATAATATACTGTATTAACAATGATGATAAAATAGAATAATTATAATAATATACTGTATTAATAAAATAGAACAATTATAACAACACTATACTGTAATAAGTTATAAGAATGCGGTCTCACAGAATGTCTTACTATACTGTATTCACCCTTCTTATGATATGAAATGATAAAACGTGTAAGTGATGAAGTGAGGTGAGTGATACAAGCATTGTGATGTAACGTTAGGCCACTACTGACCTTCCGATGATACGTCAGAAGGGGGTCCCAGATCATTGAGCCATGGTGATGTCAACGGTTAGATGTCAGGAGGAGACTATGTTGATGACTAATGGATGAGGAGCATCTCAGCATGGACACGCTGGGCAAAGGGAGGATGCACGTGCCAGGATGGATGGGATGGGACACACGAGATTTCATGACACCACTCCGAATGGCAAGCAATTTAAAGTTTATCAAGTATTTATTTCTGGAATTTTCCATTCAATATTTTCAGACCGTGGTTGATCTCTAGTAACTGAAACCACAGAAAGTGGATAAGGGTAGCCTACTATATTGCAATGAGGTTGAGTCTTTCTCTACCAAATAGCTAGAATTTCACACAGTTCGTAAAGCATGCACGAAGTAGCTCTTGCATGAGGAGTGATGAGGACCTTACAGGCTAAACCCTAAGCACAGCATTCTGGTATCAGGCACTTGAGGAAGGACAAGAGGCACAGGAACAAGAAACTGCTGGTCCTGTGTCTTGATGCAGGTGTTAACTGAGCGCCTCTACTTTTCCTTCCTACACTTGAGATGTTCCAGGCTCTGGATACTGCTGACATGCAGAGCCAGCTTTGTGGCTGTGTAATCCATACATTCTCAAAGAACCTTGTGCTTGGCTTAATGGTCCTCCGTCAGTCTTGAAATTCTTAATATTTCTTGAACAAGGGACCCCACGTTTTCAGTTTTCAGTAGGCCGCACAAGTTATGTAGCTAATCTTGATGATAGGATTATATAACTCAATGATTAAAGCATGGTTTTTTTTAAGAAAGGCTAGGAACCCAGGAATGTACTTTTAAATTTAATAAATTTAATAAAAGAAAAGCATGAACCTGAATTGGAATTGCTTTTTGAAAAAACGGACTTTTTTAAGAGCAATTTTTGGTTTACAGCAAAATTGAGAGGCAGGTACAGAGAGTTCTCATATCCCTCCTGCCCACACATGTGCACAGCCTCTGCCATTATCATCATCCCACACCAGAGTGGTATATTAGCTACAATCCAACCAATGAAACTGCACTGGCACATCATTACCACCCAAAGTCCATAGTTTACATTACGGTCATTCTTGGTGTTGTACACTCTGGATTTGGACACATGTATAACATGTATCCACCATTATAGTATCATACAGAGTCACTCCACTGCTCTACAAATCCTCTCCTCTGCCTAGCCATTCCTCCCTCACCACCACCCCACACCTGAACTCCTGGCAACCACTGGTCTTTTTACTGTCCCTGCAGTTTTTCCTTTTCCAGAATGTCATATAGTTGAAATCCTATAGTATGTCACCCCTCCAGAGAGCCTTCTTTCACTTAGTGATATACATTTAAGTTTCTGCCACATCTTTTCATGGATTTGCTTTTTAACAGGCATTTGGGTGCACCGTTTTCCTCTGTCCTCACAAATAAGTGGCTGTGGAGCCACTTCCTGCCTTACAAAGATGGAGATTAAACTTCTGTGTTCGGTGATATTGATCAAGGTTCCCACATTGTGACTGCAGGCTGGGTGCTGAGCTGTTCTCCTTTGTCCCATGCCCCACCCTCCACCAGTGAAAACCCTCATTTTCTGGCTTTCCATTTAATGTTTTCCCCTTAATGGAGACTTGGTTTAGAGTGGTTTACATTCTAAACTCAAGCATGTTTGCCCAGTTGTCATATGACCCCCAGCCTTGTTAGGAAAAACTACAACTCATGATTGTTTTATTACGGGCTCATTTACAGCAAGTGCTACTGCAAACCAGTGCATGAAAAAGATGGCAAACGTTTCTCTTGCCATCTGTCTCTGCCAGAGAACCGGGGAGTGAACATGAAGCTAAACGAGTTACAGACAATCATTTCCACACCAACTTACATAACAAGGACAGCAAAACTTTGACTTCTTAAAGACCTCCGGGAGCTATTGGCTATGGTGAATGGGGGAGAGAATTTATTAGGGTGATGTATGTTTCTTAGTTTCTAATGATACATAAATTATCCCATGAGCCATAATACATATGGCTTAAAGAGAATTTTAAATGAAAGCAATTTTTTTTTCTAGCACCACTAATTGCCTAGCAGCAGTAAATTACTCATCCCCCACGGCCTATGGGCTGTGGTCATTACTCTCTCCTCGAGGTTGAGCAGATGTCCCCCAAGAGGAACGTTTGCTCTAAAACAGTGAATTTACATCCTCCTTGTGAGCCTGCCATGCTAGGTCTACAGAGGGAGCAGGAATTAATCATGCCTTTCGGACATAGCACTGTGTTTGTGCCCTCCAACATGTGTTATTTATGATAGCATGACAGTGGGTTGAGTCTTAGCTCTTGGTTTGCCTTTGAGGGAAAATCAGAGTGCTGCTATCAATAATTAATCTCCTCTGGCTGGTTGGGGGGAAGGGAGGCATGGTTTGAAAGATAGACTTAGCTAATAAGCATGGAAGTTTCCTAGGTGACAAGTTAAACAAGGGAAGTGATAAGCATCACTAGTTTTGGGAAACACTAGATAACTACATGATACGTAGAAGGAAAATGATGGTGCTATCAAAGACCATTAATTCAGCACATTTTTGTTGATTTCCACTACTGTGATAAGTACTAAGGATGCAGGGAATGAATGAGAAGATCCCTGCCGTCACCAAGTTTGATGTCTAGTGGGAGAGAGAATCACAGAAAAAAACAAAGATAATACAAGGTCAGCCCAAGGTCATTCTACTATATGAGAGCAGAATGAAGATAGCTTCTGCCTGCCTGTTGAGGAGACTAGACAATGCTAGAGCTTAGATTTGAAGAATACGTTGTATTTGACCAGATGGCCATGGTGTGGGATGGAGGAAGGACTTTCTGGATGAGGGTAACAATGGCAAAGTCCTGGACATCAGAGAACCTGGTCAGTTAGGAAAACGATGCTTTGGCGTGGTCAGCATATAGGCTGTATACAGGGGAAAATGATAGAAGACAGGACTAGAGAAGGGATGAGGCAAGGCCACAGGAGTATGTATGCCTTGGGAGGGAGGGCTTCAGACTTGAGAACTGCATGACCAAAGAGGGCAGAACTGTGGAGGATGGGTTGAGGTGGAGGGAGGCAAGCAGGGAAATCAGTCACAAAGCTGCTGCAATCATCCAGATTAAAGACAGAGAGAGAGAAATGCCATTACGCTGTAATTAAACACAATCACAAACACAACGAGAAATTTGCCTTAAAATTATCTCTCAGAAATACACCAGATTGGTGTGTGTGTGTGTGTGTGTGTGTGTGTATATATATATATATAATGTATTATACATCATATGTGTATGTACTGTATATGCATATGTATATGTGTGTGTGTATACATATGTTTTATCTATCTGTATATACTGTTATCCCCTGGTATCCATGGAGGATTGATTCCAGGACCCCTGTGGAAACTAAAATCCAAGAATATTTAAGTCCCTAATATAAAATATTTGCACCTAACCTACACATATTTTCTCATATACTTTAAACCATCTCTAGATGACTTATAATACCTAATACAATGTAAATGCTAAGTGAATAGTTGTTATACTGTATTCAGGCAATAATGACAAGGAAAAAAATTCTCTACCTGTTTGGTACAGATGCAATCACGCATTTTTTCTGTTGGGTGAATTCACAGATATGGAACCCATGGATCTGGAGGATCAATTGTATATTTTTGTTTCTCACAAGACTTTTCTGCTAATTACTCTGTCATTTTCTTAAGGGTTCATGGTTTTGAACTATGCATTTGGAGGGGAGGGTCTCCTTTCGTAGCTTCTATTATTGGGAAATATATATTTGTTAGGATGAATGGGTTGAATGCATATTTCCATCACATGCATATTGCTGCTTCTCACAATTTTAAGAAAAGAAGCTATCCAAGACTTTGTTTCTGCATCATCCCTTCCCCATTACCCCTATACCCACACACTCTGACACTCTCTGACCTTGGCCAGCAGCAGCTTTGTGTCTATTAAGGTGTCAAGACTTGGTGTCACCACTAACAAAATCTGTATTCTGTATTCTGATGCCTACAAACTGCATAGGGACTTTATAAGGACTCCATCCTACCCTCAGCCTCCCACCTGACCACAGTCAAGATTTGGGAGTGGGATCACAAAGTCTTATGAGGCTGCCTGGGAAAGGAGGGCGTTGCAAGTAAATGCCAGGAGGTGCTTTGCCTCTGCTTCCCTTAGGCCAGGGCGGTGTGTGGGGGTGGGCATGAGGAGACTGAAGGGGAGGGGAAGGGAGAGTGAACTGATGGGAGGAACACTGAGATAGGATTGCTTTGTGCCCACTCCTACAACTGCCTTCATTTGGAAAGTAGTAGTAAATACAGTCATGTTGGAGGAATGTTTCTGGGCCAAGATAGACCGAGACTGGGGGAACAAGGCAAGGAGATTGGCATGGCCCCCATCTCACAAGAAGAAAAAATGGAGTTGTATAAATGCCTGAGTGCCTGTGGTGCTGATGATCTGCCTCCTTCCATCTAGACCCTGCAGAGATGGTCAGCAGTTTGTGTTGAAACCAATCTCAGTGATGCTCCTTCCGACTCTACCAGCACCAGCGACTGCACCCCATGAGGATTAGAGGTGGTAAGCTAATAACATTTCCTTAATTAAAACCCATTTATGCTGGAGGTTGCAATTTTTTGAATTTTTGCATGAGTGAAAAATCAGACCTTGGCAATGACCTTGAGCAGTAGGATATAAATAACTCCCACATGCTTAGTGTTCCAATAGTGGAACACTAGGCATAAATAAGTTTAATGTATGGACCATATGGGGTGCAAGAACAGAAAAACATCCATCAGGAATTTCATTTCCTCAAACCAGGTCAGGGGAGCCAGGCTGGACGTTGGTGTTGAGGGAGAACTCTCGCCGCCCTGTGAGAGAGTTACTATGAAGCAGGACACCCATCTCCAGCCCTGAGGGGCACAGAGGGCAGCCCAGCATAGACCCTGTAAGGTTCCACTCTCAACAGCGTGCTCAGAGGGCTGAGCCACAGCCTTAAGGTGATCCACTCCAGCACAGTGACCCTGCATGACCAGTGAGGCACTGTGAGGGGAAATCATCATTGTCCAAAGTCATTTCTGAACAATGAGCCACCAAGTCCTGGTTTGATCTCTGGGGAAAATGCATTGCAGCCTCAAGCCAGAATAACACAGAGACTGCTTCCTGTATCTTATCTCTTGACAGCCAAGTTTCTTGAACAGCTTTTAAGGAACCGTAGTAACAGTTGGAGGAAGGGGTGAGTGGATCAGTGATGATCCTTTTACTAGACTTTTATCTCCCTTGCATAAATGGCTCCATGGTCCACCTGGAAAAGGTAAGCGTAAGGAGAAAAGATGACAGGCAGATAGGGGTTTAACCTAGGTGATGGGCAGATAAGTTTAGGGTGGGGAGTTGACCGGCAATGACGTGACTGCACCCCCCTCCCTCTTTTCTCCAGGATGAGGGAGGTTCTGACCTTTAGCCTTTATGCAAAATACTCTTGTCAAAGTTTCCATTTATGTGATTGAGACAAAAGAGCCAACATTTATTATCCTACATTAAAACTGAAGCAACTAAATGGGATAAAACCCGCAGATATATATTTCTTCCCCATTGGCCTTTTCAAAAACGGCAATCAATTTTTACAGCAGGCAGCTTAGAAGGTCAAGTTACTGGGACAAAAATGGGTGAAAGCCAACTGAAACAGTATCATCAACCGGTGTCATCCACATAACTATTCAGCACCTTATGACCATGTAGCCAGATAAATTCCGATAGATTACAGATTTAAATGTGAAAAATTAAGCCTATAAAAGGACTAGAAAAAAAATGCAGATAAATATTGATCTGATCTAAGAAGTCAAGAATGGCTTTCTGAGTTTAAAGCTGCACAGGCTGGACCTGGTGGCTCATGCCTGTAATCCCAGCACTTTGGGAGGCTGAGGCGGGTGCATCATCTGAGGTCAAGAGTTAGAGACCAGCCTGGCCAACATGGCGAAACCCCATCTCTACTAAAAATACAAAACAATTAGCCTGGCATGATGGCAGGAGCCTATAACCCCAGATACTTGGGACAGTGAGACAGGAAAATCGCATGAACCCGGGAGGCGGAAGTTGCATGGAGCCGAGATGGCTCCACTGCACTCCAGCCTGAGGGATGGGTGAGATTCCATCTCCGAAAAAAAAAAAAAAAAGCTGCACAAAACCATAAAATAACCAAATACATTTTATTATATGAAAGCAAAACATTTTAGAAAAGTAAGAATGTAAACACAATTTAAAAAGCACACTGAGAGGCTGGGTGTAGTATTTCATGCCTATAATCCTAGCACTTTGGGAGGCCGAGGCAGGAGGATCGCTTGAACTCATGAGTTCAAGACCACCCTGGGCAAGATGGTGAGACACCCCCTTCTCTACAAAAAAATAAAAAGGAAATTAGCCGGGCATGGTGGCCCACACCTGTAATCCCAGCTACTGAGAGCTGTGACCGTGTCACTGAACTCCAGCCTGGCTGACAGAGTGAGATCTTGTCTCTTAAAATAAATACATACCTAAAGCCAAAAAGCACACCAAGGAGAAAACCATTGTAGCATATATGGCTGGCTTAGTATGCTAACTGTATTACTAGGCCGAGCATGGTGGCTCACGCCTGTAATCCCAGCATTTTGGGAGGCCGAGGTGGGCAGATCATGAGGTCAGGAGTTTGAGACCAGCCTGGCCAACATGGTGAAAACCCTTCTCTACTAAAAATACAACAATTAGCCGGGTGTGGTGGTGGGTGCCTGTAATCTCAGCTACTTGGGAGGCTGAGGCAGGAGAATTGCTTGAACCTGGGAGGCAGAGGTTGCAGTGAGCCGAGATAGTGCCGCTATACTCCAGCCTGGGTGACACAGCAAGAATCTGTCTTGAGAAAAAAAAAAAAAAAAAGAACCATTAGTAATTCCTGGAGCCCCCTCCGCAAGGACTGTTTTCTGTCTCTGTGATTCATGTGCCTAGCAAGGTTCCTGGTGAATAGTAGGCAATCAACAAATAACATATTTTTAAAAAGCTATATTTGGTTGAATGTACACTATATCCATCTATTGTTGCCACTCATCTCAGCAAACATACAGATTACATTAACAGGATCTCCATTTTACCAAAGAGAAAACTGAGCACAGAGTAAGTAGAGAAACTGGATTCAAATCCAAAGCCTCTGACTCCAAAGCCTTCTCCATTTTTCCCTTTCTGCTGCCTGCCTTCTAAATGAATGCTTATTGAATAGAACTGAATGGCAGAAAAAAATGTTTAGCCTACTTAATGAGAAATGTGACTTCTATTTTCAAACAACACCTTGTTAAGCAACATTCCTTGAACTCAAATAATGCTGGTGTTCAATGGAAAATAATTTTTACCTTGGTGGGGGAGTCGAAAACCCATAGAAGCTCCCAGCGCTAACACTAAATTGCTTAGAGACTTAGACAAGTTGTTAAGCTGCTCCAAGTCTCAGAATCCTTATCTGTAATACAGGGATAATAAAATTGAGAGTGCAGAAAGGTTATGTAATTTGTCCAAGGTTACATAGTAGTAACCGCCTGAGTGGACAGCTTGTCTTTACAGCTGCGTAGTTCACAAGGTTGGTGTAATATCTATGAGTAAATGAATGTGAACAAGCTTTGAAAAGGATTAACTGGACCCATTGGGTGAATGGAGAGAAAACTTAAAGTAATAAGCCTGTTTTTTGTGCAAGAATTATGAAAATTAGTTTGATATGAACATTTCAAATATCTGGGTGTGTTCTTCTTGACCTACTATCTATTTTTAAATTTCTATAGCTGAAAATATATACCAGTAGCTGATTATCCCCACCTTTCTGCCCCCTTTACCGTAAACCAGTGTGGCAGTACTGATTAAGGAATCCAAGTCAGCTTGCCCACAATTATAATCTTATCTAACTAGCTTTTTTAAAAAAAAGATAATTGCATCCACTGGGGTGGCCTTTCTGGCATGTGCAATAATGAATCACCAAATCGTGATTTTTAAAAGATAGTTATCTCAAAATCTGGACTCAGCACCTTTTTCATTTCACTGGCTAGAAACTAAGAGAGTCCGTGTTAATAACGTGTCTTAATAACACTCATGTACTTTTCATGTCTCGATGCAGTATTTGATCATTGATGAAGTCAGCAGTTGGACATGCATCTCAATTACTGTACTTTTCAGAAGATGCCCTTCATATTATCTCTCTAATTTAGAGAATTTATTTTATTAAACTATGCAAGAGAAGGTTGCATATACTACTACTACGAAAGGGGTATAATACAAATATTATAAGGCATAAAGGGCATAAAAGTTGCAAAAATATGCAACTTCAGTACATATTTCCTAAGAACAAGAATAATCTCTTATGTAATCACAACACAATGTTCAAATTCAGGAACTTTAATATTGATGCAATGCTTTCATCAAATCTGCAGCCCATAATCCAGCTCATCAATTGTCCCAACAATTCTCTTTATAGTATTCTTTCCCTGCTCACACAGGATCCAATCCAGGGTCACTATTGAATTTAGTTGTCGCACCTCTTTTGTTTCCTTTCATCTGGAAGAGTCTCTCAGCCTTTCTTTGTCTTTCATGACAATGAGATTTTTGAAGAATACTGGTCATTATTTTATGGATAGCCCCTTAATCTGGATTGGTGTTTCCTCGTGATTAGATTCAGGATATGCATTTTCGGCGGGAATATCACAGAAGCAGTGTGGTGTCATATTATATCCAGAGATCCACGCATTGGTCTGCCCCTCATTAGTGACATTTATTTTCATCCCAGTCATGGTGTTGTCTGGCTTCTCCATTGCTGTTGTGCTTATAGAAAGGCACTGCCCTGATCTCCTGTTATGAGGAGCGTAATTGATACGATGTCCTGGCTGATGCACTCAGACTCCTTCTGCATGGGGACCATGCTTCCCACTGACTTCTGGCCAATGGCTCTATTAGTGTCCCAATTACTTTCTTTTATTTTGTTTTATATTTTCTAACTCATGTCAGCCACCTCAAGAATTCAGAATAAGGCCCTGTGCAGTGGCTCATGCCTATAATCTCAGAAATTTGGGAGGCTGAGGTGGGAGGATTGCTTGAGCTCAGGAGTTTTAGACTAGCCCGGGCAACAGGCAAAACCCCATCTCTACCAAAAGTACATAAATTAGCCAGCTGTGGTGGTGCATGCCTGTAGTCCTAGCTCCTTGGGGGCTGAGGTGCTAGGATGGCTGGAGCAGGGGAAGTAGAGGCTGCAGTGAGCTGAGATCACGCCACTGCACTCCAGGCCGGGCAACAGAATGAGACTCTGTCTAAAACCATAGCAAGGCATGGCAAGACATTCTGGTCTCATGCTTGCAGGAGCTCCAAAACCCATTACTAAGAAAAAACATTTTTTACACTGAACACTTATACTGGGTTTTCTTCATTTTGGATATATATGTAGCATGTTCAGTGCTAGAAAGGTGAATGGTGAGAACTCTTTTACCATTACTATTTACTTATGTAAATGTATAAATGATGGTAGTTACACTAGTTAGACAAAGTGTACAATAACAGATAAGTGAAATATTACAGGCATGTTTAAGAAGTGGTGGGTAAAGCTTTTAATACTAACAATCCATCATAGGAGCATGGGTTCAAAATAAGAATAACACCATACATTTACACAGTACTAAAAGGTTTGTGAAGGGCTTTCACATGTATTATTTAGTTTTATCCTCACAATAGCCCTGAGCTAGGTAGAGCAGGTATTGTTATCCCTACTTTATCTATGGGACAATCATATTATTTCAAAAACAGAAAAAGTAAAGAAAGAAAGCTAATTGAAATGCCCGTGGATTATAAAATATGTATTTGAAATCTGGCATAAGAAACACCTACTCTGTTTCTGAAACTACCTACCCTTAAGCCTGGAAATTTTTCTTTTATAATATTTAATGTAATTGCTAATACACGAGAATCAGTGTTCTCAACCTGCAGAGAACCCTCACTTAAATCTGTAATTCCTTTTGCTGCTCTTTGCAATCAGTATTTAATAAATAAAATAGCACAAGTACTGAACATGAATCCTTTTCCTTTGATATTACTGAACATTTTAAGCTGCTTTTAGATTGCTATGGGGTTAATTAAAAAAGAAAGATGAGAACAAAACTTAGGAATTTTAGATGTGATTTACTTGGGAGGTGGGATAAGAAGGTGTTGTTATTTTTTTCCCTAGTAATAATACTTCTCTAAAGGTTGCAATGAAAGTTGTGTGATAATGGTTTTATAGACAAAATCTTGCTTTTTAGTAAAGTAACTTTTTGAAGAATTTATTCTATTTGTGGTGACCCTCTTTGTCCCAAATAACATGTTTTGTCTTAAGGCCTCTTTTGATGGATACTAGTAGAGTTACACAGGCTTTCTTCTAATTAGTATTTGTTTAGTATATATTTTTTATTATGATAATTTAAATGTACTTCATTCAAGTAGCATGTAGCTGAATTTGTTGGTTTAATTGCAATATCTCTATTTGAACCCAATTATTTATTTTGCTTACATTTATTGTGATTACTGATATATTTGGATTTATTTCTATAAACCTAATTTGTGTTTTGCATAAACCATGCTTTTTTTCTTATTTATTTGCCCCCATCCTTTCCTTCTATTGGATTAATGGAGTTTATTTCCTTCTATTCCTTTCATTTAGTATTTACTCTTAACCTCTTTACTTTTTACCTGACTTAGAAAAATCCAAAATTAATAAAAAGTCTCTATGCTACTCTTCAATAATATAGGAACTTTAGACTTAATGCCTTAGGCCATCTCCAATCTCCGTTCACTCTCTCTTATATGTTTTTCTTGCCTAGTATTTTAGTTCCTTTTTTCATCTCTTTCCCTGATCGTTATTTTTACTTATTGTCTGGTATAGACAATGTTTATTCAAATTTACCTATCTTTTATAGCTTATAAAATTGAAAATTTTAAAACCCTAATTTATTCATGTTGGTACCATTTACAATAGGAAAATGCTTTTTGCACACACTATTTCTTTTTAGGTTTGATGTTATTCTTTCTTTAGTAGCTCTTTGAGGCTTAGTCTTCATCTTAAAATCCTTCCTTAACCTTCAGTTTTCAGTAATTCTTTAGCTGAAAATTCAGTTCTAGGTTGCCCAATATTTTCCTTCAACTCTTTGGTAATTATATTCCATGTTCTACCTGGTCTCTTTTGAGAAGTCTGTTATCAGTCTAAGTAATTTGTCTTTTCTTACTGGTTGCTTTGAAGACTTACTTATACTTCAGTATATGTGTGTGTTAAATTTAATCGTTTGAGATACTGTAGTTGTGCTTCCTGAATCTAAACATTCATGTCTTTCTTCAATTTGGAAAAATACCGAGTCATTTATTTCTGGAAAGTATTATTTATTTCGGCCCATTCTCTCTTGTCTCCCTTTCTGAAACATGTTGACCTTCTCTTTATCTTTTCCGTATCTCTTCATCGCTCCTTCATATTTTTCATCCCCTTTTCTCTCCATTCTCATGAATTTCTTTAGATTTATATTTCAATTCGTTAACTCTCTGTTTTGGCTGTTTTTAAACTTTTAAGTGGTTTTTTTTTAAATTTCAGTTACTCAATTTTTTATTTCTGGAAGTTCTTTTTGTTTCGTTTTATTTCTTCTAAAAAAAATGTGATACATGTGCAGAACGTGCAGGTTTGTTACACAGGTATATGTGTGCCATGGTGGTTTGCTGCACCTATTGACCTGTCCTCTAAGTTCCCTCCCCTCACCCTCCCACCCCCCGACAGACCCTGGTGCGTGTTGTTCCCCTCTCTGTGTCCATGTGTTATTAATGTTCAACTACCACTTATGAGTGAGAATATGCGGTGTCTGGTTTTCTGTTTCTGTGTTAGTTTGCTGAGGATGATGGCTTCCAGCTTCATCCATATCCTGTAAAGAACATGATCTCATTCCTTTTTATGGCTGCATAGTATTCCATGGTATATATGTACCACATTTTCTTTATCCAGTCCATCACTGACGGGCATTTGGGTTGGTTCTATGTCTTTGCTATTGTAAACAGTCTTGCAATAAACATACATGTGCATGTGTCTTTATAGTAGAATGATTTATATACCTTTGGATATATACCCAGTAATGGGATTGCTGGGACAAATTGTATTTCTGACTCTAGATCCTTGAGGAATCACCATACTGTCTTCCACAGTGGTTGAACTAATTTACATTCCTCCCAAGAGTATCAGAGCGTTCCTATTTCTTTGCAGCCTCACCAGAAATTATTGTTTCTTGACTTTTTAATAATTGCCTTTCTGACTGGCATGAGGTGGTATTTCATTGTGGTTTTGATTTGCATTTCTCTGATGATAAGTGATGTTGAGCTTTTTAAAATATGTTTGTTGGCTGCATAAATGTCTTCTTTTGAGAAGTGTCTGTTCATATTCTTTCCCCACTTCTTGATAGGGTTGTTTGTATTTTTCTTGTAAATGTGTTTCAGTTCCTTGTAAATTCTGGATATTAGACCTTTGTCAGGTGGGTAGATTGAAAAAATTTTCTCCCGTTCTGTAGATTGCCTGTTCACTCTGATGATAGTTTCTTTTGCTGTGCAGAAGCTCTTTAGCTTAACTAGATCCCATTTGTCAATTTTGGCTTCTGTTGCAGTTGCTTTTGGTGTTTTTGTCATGAAGTCTCTGCCCATGCCTATATCCTGGATGGTACTGCCTAGGTTTTCTTCTAGGGTTTTTACAGTTTTGGGTTTTACACTTCAGTCTTTAATCTATCTTGAGTTAATTTTTGTATAAGGTGTAAGGAAGGGGTCCAGTTTCAGTTTTCTGCATATGGCTAGCCAGTTTTCCCAGCACCATTTACTGAATAGGAGTTCTGTTTTTATACTGACCTATTTTATTTTTAAAGTGTCTTCCTATATTTTTAGTTTTTTTTTTTTTTTAACAAGATGAACTCACATGTGAACAGAAGATATAAATACAATATTTCTCAAACTACCCATTTAAACCTAATATATAGTCTGGCCTTTTACCTACCTTTTGGGTGAAATCTTGGACAGCTCTCATAAATATTCTAATTGTTGTTAGATAACTAGGCATCTTGTGATGATTTTTAGACAAAGAACAGTGTTGTTTCAGTAACTATAATGACCTACCTGGCATAACAATTAAATTTCTGAATTTCCTTCAAAGTTAAACCTTCTCTCCTTCCAAAGTTTGAGTTTTTCAAGTCAGGAAACTGAAATGGAAGAGGGGAGTCTCGTTGTCTTTCATTTTCTTCTCCTTGTCCGTGTCCCTGTAGTCAGTAGCCTTAGTTTCTAATCTCTCCATGGTCTAACCCAGGAGGTTAGAGGAACA